>NC_056743.1:1888895965-1889245965 GCF_019279795.1 Protopterus annectens | reverse complement strand
AAGGCAATAAATAGCAACAGTAGAACAGGTAACTTTTATAGGTAGAGCAGGTTACTGTCAGCATTAAGACATATACCTGGTGGAGATAAGACACATAACATCAGTAGAACAGGCAACGTTTAGAGGTAGAGCAGGTAACTGCCAGCATTAAGACATATAACTGGTGGAGGTAAAACAATAAATGGCAACAATAGAACAGGTAACCTTTATAGGTAGATCACATAACTGCCACCAGTAAGATATATAACTGCTGGAGGTGGGACAATATACGGCAGCAGTAGAACGGGTAACTTTTAGAGGTAGAGCAGGTAACTGCCAGCATTAAGACATATAACTGGTGGAGGTAAGACAATAAATAGGAGCAGTAGAACAGGTAACTTTTAGAGGTAGAGCAAGTAACTGCCAGCAGTAAGACATATAACTGGCAGAGATAAGACAATAAATAGCAGTAGAACAGGTAACTTTTAGAGGTATAGCAGGTAACTGCCAGCATTAAGACATATAACTGGTGGAGGTAAAACAATAAATGACAACAAAAGAACTGGTAACTTTTATAGGTAGATCACGAAATTGAGACCAGTAAGACATAACTGATGGAGGTATGACAATAAATGGCAGCAGCAGGACAGGTAACTTTTAGAGGTAGAGCAGGTAACTGCCAGCATTAAGACATATAACTGGTGAAAGTAAGACAATAAATGGCAGCAGTAGAACAGGTAACTTTTAGAGGTAGAGAAGGTAACTGCCAGCATTAAGACATATAACTGGTGGAGGTAGGACAATAAATGGCAGTAGTTGAACAGGTAACTTTTAGAGGTAAAGCAGGTAACTGCCAGCATTAAGACATATAAATTGTGAAGGTAAGACAAATAGCAGCAGTAGAACAGGTAACTTTGAGAGGTAAAGCAGGTAACTGCCAGCATTAAGACATATAACTGGTGGAGGTAAGGCAATAAATGGCAGCAGTAGACCAGGTAACTTTTAGTGGTAGAGCAGTTAACTGCCAGCAGTAAGACATATAACTGGTAGAGGTAAGACAATTAATAGAAGAAGTAGAACAGGAATATTTTAGCGGTTGAGCGGGCAACTTCCAGCATTAATACATATAACTGGTCGAGGTAAGGCAATAAATAGCACAGAACAGGTAACATTTAGAGGTAGAGCAGGTAACTGACAGCATTAAAACATATAACTGATGGAGGTAAGGCAATAAATGGCAGAAGTAGAACAGGTAACTATAGAGCAGGTAACTGACAGCATTAAAACATATAACTGATGGAGGTATGACAATAAATAGCAGCAGTAGAACAGGTAACTTTTAGATATAGAGCAGGTGACTGCCAGCAGTAAGTGGAGAAAAGACAATAAATAGCAGTAGAACAGGTAACTTTTAGTGGAATAGCAGGTAACTGCCAGCAGTAACACATATAACTGGTGTAGTTAAGGCAATAAATGGAGACAGCAGAACAGTTAACCTTTAAAGGTAGAACTGGTAACTGCCAGCAGTAAGACATATAACTGGTAGAGGTAAGACACATAGCAGCAGTAGAACAGGTAACTTTTAGAGGTAGAGCAGGTAACTGCCAACATTAATACACATAACTGGTGGAGGTAAGACACATAGCAGCAGTAGAACAGGTAACTTTAAGAGGCAGAGCAGGTAACTGCCAGCATTAAGACATATAACTGGTGGAGGTACGACAAATAGCAGCAGTAGAACAGGTAACTGCCAGCATTAAGACAAATAACTGGTGCAGGTAAGACAATAAATGGCAGCAGTAGAACAGGTAACTTTTAGTGGTATAGCAGGTAACTGCCAGCATTAAGACATATAACTGGTGCAGGTAAGACAATAAATGGCAGCAGTAGAACAGGTAACTTTTAGTGGTAGAGCAGGTAACTGCCAGCATTAACACATATAACTGGTGCAGGTAAGACAATAAATGGCAGCAGTAGAACAGGTAACTTTTAGACGTAGAGCAGGTAACTGCCACCAGTAGGACATATAACTGGTGCAGGTAAGACAATGCATGGCAGTAGTTGAACAGGTAACTTTTAGATGCAGAGCAGATAACTGCCAGAATTAAGACATATAACTGGTGGAGGTAAGACAATAAATGGCAGCAGCAGAACAGGTAACTTTTAGAGGTTGAGCAAATAACAGCCAGCATTAAGACATATAAGTGGTGGAGGTAAAACAAATAGCAGCAGTAGAACAGGTAACTTTTAGAGGTAGATCAGGTACCTGCCAGCATTAAGAGATATAACTGGTGGAGGTAAAACAATAATAGGCAGTAGTTGAAAAGGTAACTTTTAGATGTAGAGCAGGTAACTGCCAGCATTAAGACATATAACTGGTTGAGGTAAGACAATAAATGGTAGCAGTAGAACAGGTAACTTTTACAAGTAGAGCAGTTAACTGCGAGCACGAAGACAGATAACTGGTGGAGGTAAGACAATAAATGGCAACAATAGAACAGGTAACCTTTAGATGTAGAGCACATTAATGCACACCAGTAATACACAAATGGTGGAGGTAAGACAATAAATGGCAGCAGCAGAAAAGGTAACTTTTAGAGGTATAGCAGGTAACTGCCAACATTAAGACATATAACTGGTTGAGGTAAGACAATAAATAGGAGCAGTAGAACAGGTAACTTTTAGAGGTATAGCAGGAAACTGCCAGCATTAAGACATATAACTGGTGGAGGTAAAACAATAAATGGCAACAAAAGAACTGGCAACCTTTATAGGTAGATCACGTAACTGAGACCAGTAAGACATAACTGATGGAGGTATGACAATAAACGGCAGCAGCAGGACAGGTAACTTTTGGAGGTAGAGCAGGTAGCTGCCAGCATTAAGACATATAACTGGTGGAGGTAAGGCAATAAATGGCAGCAGTAGAACAAGTAACGTTTCGAGGTAGAGCAGGTAACTCCCAGCATTAAGACATATAACTGGTGGAGGTAAGACAATAAATAGTAGCAGTAGAACAGGTAACTTTTATAGGTAGAGCAGGTTACTGCCAGCATTAAGGCATATAACTTGTGGAGGTAAGACACATAGCAGCAGTTGAACAGGTAACTTTTAGATGTACAGCAGGTAACTGCCAGCATTAAGACGTATAACTGGCAGAGGTATTACACATAGCAGCAGTAGAACAGGTAACGTTTAGAGTTAGAACAGCTAACAGCCAGCTGTAAGACATATAACTGGTAGGAGGTAAGACAATAAATAGCAGCGGTAGAACAGGTAACTTCTAGAGCTAGAGCAGGTAACTGCCAGCATTAAATCACAAAAATAGCCAGCAGAAAAGGTGGAAATCAAAAGATTTAATGTAGAAATCACATAACTAGGTAGTGGGTAGTAAGCCCAACTACCTGCCCCAAACCGGTTTTGGCTATAATAGCCTTCTTCAGTGAGTAAACATAAACCGATAGTAACCATTCATATATATATGTGTGTGTGTGTGTGTGTGTGTGTGTGTATATATATATATATATATATATATATATATATATATATATATATATATATATATATATATACACATATATATATATATATATATATATATATATACACAGTAACACAAAGACAATTCATTGGTGCATTAAAATTTGTCATTAAGCACAGATGGGAACAAAGCCCTTAATTTAATAATCCATTTACGTTCCTTAAAGTTTAGTAATTCATGCCATCCTGATTTATCCCTACATTTTCCTACAATGCAATCAATAACAGTAAAATAAAAAGATGCGGAGTTATGTTTACATACATCAGTAAAAAAAGAATCAATACCACAAAGCATACGAGAAGGCGTTCCTCAAAAAGTATCCAAAATGATGTTAACTGAACAGTACTCCCAAAAAACGATCCACTCTTGAACAGACAGTGATTTTATTTGAAAGCAAATCACATAAAAGGCAAATCACGTAAAACACTCCAGGCGTTTTCCATTCGGAACAATGCCCGAACTTCTTCAGACAAACACTGGCACTGTTAAAAAGCTTGGTTTAAATAGTACATCAATTATCACACCATTTGTAAATGAATCACTTGAGACCACTTAATACCTAAAACAGAACAATAGAGTTAATTGAAAATGAATAAGTAGTTAGATTCATTTTTAATTAACTCTATTGTTCTGTTTTAGGTATTAAGTGGTCTCAATTGATTCATTTACAAATGGTGTGATAATTGATGTACTATTTAAACCAAGCTTTTTAACAGTGCCAGTGTTTGTCTGAAGAAGTTCAGGCATTGTTCCGAACAAAAAACGCCTGGAGTGTTTTACGTGATTTGCCTTTTATGTGATTTGCTTTCAAATAAAATCACTGTCTGTTCAAGAGTAGATCGTTTTTTGGGAGTACTGTTCAGTTAACATCATTTTGGATACTTTTTGAGGAACGCCGTCTCGTATGCTTTGTGATACTGACTCTTTTTTTACTGTTGTGCTGTGCTGCTTTCTATCGTTCTGGTTCCATGTTTACATACATGTTTATACAGAGCATTGTTAGGACGCTTATTCCTAATGTCACTGAGATACTCCCTGATCCTGAGATGAAAAGGCCTGGAAGTTTGTCCTACATAGAATGAGGAGCATGTACATCTGACTAAGTAGATGACCCACTCTGTACTACAGTTAGCCCAGAAGTTGATGTTGAAAACCTCTGGCGTATTACGACTACTAAATTCCCTTGTATGTTGGACCTTGCTGCAATAGGTATAGTGGCCACATGGTATGCAACCCAACACTGGGCCACCTCTGAGTGTATGTTGAGTGGGGACAATAGAACTAGGTTCCACCCTCTTGTAATGACTAAAAAGGGATCCTAATGTACGTCCTCTTCTAAATGAAAAAGAGCATCTGTTACCCCAAAAAAGGGTGTAATCTCTCCTCAGCCATAAGAATGTCCCAGTGTCTATTGATGATATTCATAAAGCCACATGTATTGCGTCCATATGTGGTCACCAGACGAACCAGAGGATTAGATAAATCTTTTTGTTTGTCCTTGTGTTGTAACAAGTCAGTTCTATCTTGATTGGAAGCCCAGTGACAGGCAGTGCTGACAGTACCAGAAGGGTAACCCCTCTCACGAAACCTGTGTATTAAATCATCCCTGGTATTTTCAAATGTTTGCTGGCTTGAACAGATTCTTTTGACTCTGAGGAATTGTGATTTAGGGATATTCTGGATGATATGTCAGGGGTGAAAGCTTGTAGCATGTAAAAGTGAGTTATATTCGGGGAATTTCCTGAAAACCCGAGTGGCTAGGGTACCATCAGGATTCCTGCTAACCTTAACATCAAGGACAACAATCCTCGATATATCGAAATTTAATTTAAACTCAATTCCCCATACATTGTCATTGAGATAGGCAATAAATTCCTGTAAGTAAGTTTCATACGACTTCCACACCACCCAAGAATCATCCAGATATCGCCTCCAAATGTCCAATTCATCAATGTATAAATTATGACTACAGTCATAAATGATAACCTCCTGAATGTAAGCCACAAAAAGGTCCGCATAAATGGGTGCAAAAGAAGCACCCATTGCTGTACCTTTGACCTGCCGAAAACATTGGTCCCAGAAGTAGAATACATTACTAGTAAGAACATATTCAACCAGGCATACTAAAAAAGTATTAAAGCCTGGTTGGTATAAACCAGATCTTCCCAACCAACAATCCAAAGCCTGCAAACCTGCCCGATGTGGAATGTTCATGTAGAGAGAGGTTACATCCAAGGTACATAACAGCCAATGGGGCTCCAATTGCATGTTGGAAATAATATCCAAGAATTGGATAGTGTCCTGAATTCTGGCCCGTATCATGGGTAGTAGTGGTTTGAGATAATGTGTCAAATATTCAGAAAGAGGTTCGGTAATGGAACCCCACCCTGATACTATTGGGCTTCCAGGGGGACATCTAGCATCCTTATGTATTTTGGGTAGAAGGTAAAATTACTGTTTACACGGAGATGAAACTAGCAACTGGTGTCTAACTGACTCCGTAATGATGCCCTCTTCCTGAGCCTGTATCAGAAAAGAATAAATTTTTGTCTTGAAATGACTAGTTGGGTCCAATGGCACAGCCATATAATACTTGTTGTCACCCAATTGTCTTGTCTAGTTGGGTCCAATGGTGTGGCCATATGATACTTGTTATCACCTAATTGTCTTGTCTAGTTGGGTCCAATGGCACGGCCATATGATACTTGTTATCACCCAATTGTCTTGTCTAGTTGGGTCCAATGGCACGGCCATATGATACTTGTTATCACCCAATTGTCTTGTCTAGTTGGGTCCAATGGCATGACCATATGATACTTGTTATCACCTAATTGTCTTGCTGCTTCTTCATTGTGGTTGAAACAGTCCTGAATCACTACCGACCCACCTTTATCTGTTTGTACAACAACAATTTCTTTATTGTTCTTAAGATCCTCTATACATTGTATCTCTTCTTTGGAAAGGTTGTTGTAGGATACCTGAAAATCCCTGAGGTTACAATGTTGATCCTTTAAAACATTAGCCTGAAAAGTGGATACTAAATGTGACATAGGTGGAGTAAAAGTAGATCTTTTGACTCTAAACTCTGGAACTGCCTGAATAGTGTAATTTTCAAAAACAATTTTAAATTGAGTAAACGGCAGAAATTGACCACATACTGTGCTAAGGTTTATTCTGGAACAAAAAAGCCAGGGACAAAATTAAGCCCTTTATTAAGAACTTTAATTTGTAAATCAGAAAGGTGTACAGATGAGATATTATGTACATTCATACAATTTGTTAGTGTTCTATCATCAGTTGTAACAGACCTTCCAAACCCACCACAGGTTTGGCGTTTTTTATGCTTCCACCCCCCCTTGTCTGTACCTCAACCCAAAGGGTGTGACAAACTAGTTCTTATATCACTAGATGGGTTGCAAACTGGCTAAAGGACAGAACCCATAAAGTTAAAATCGCTGGAGCAATGTCAGACTCAAAGCCAGTCACAAGTGGTGTCCCACAGGGATCTGTCCTGGGACCCCACTTGTTCGGCATTTATTTCTCAGATGTTAAAGCAAACATGGGAGGGTTGTGGCTGACAAAGTTCGCAGATGACTGCAAACTAGGCGCCATAGTCGATACACCAGCGGGCACATACATCCTACAAAAAGGCCTCACAGAAACGGACAACTGGTGCCGGAGTCATGGCCTTAAACTAAATGCCAAAAAATGTATAGTCATCCCCTTTGGGAAAAACAAAGTACCCACAAATTATCACATAGACAGCAACCCACTGAGTACGGAAAAAGTAATCAGAGACCTAGGGACCCAAGTCGATAGTGACGTCTCATTTGACACCCACGTTGCCAAAGTGGTTAGAAAGACATTCTACCTTGCACACCTTATCATGAAGGGATTCACATCCAGATCCAAGGATGTCATTGTACCCCTATACTCCTCCCTCATCAGACCCATGATTGGGTACAATGCCCCATTTGGTATGTACCTCACCTGGCATTTGCAACAGTTGGAGATACCACAAAAGTACCTCACCAAGAGGATCAAGGGTTCATAGGTTCATAGGTTCATAGGTTCATACTAGGCTATCTGCCCGAGGGCATTTATAAGCCTAGCCCATTGTTTTGTGGCTTACGCCACCCCTTTAGTATGGGGAACTATACCCATTATTTTGCTGTGCCTCTGTCGAGCAGTGACACTGAGGTAATTCCTGGGGTATATCTGCGATCTCCCATCCATTGGTCAAGATTTCTCTTGAACAAGGCCAGCGAGGTGCTCTGCCTCACATGTACCGGGATTTTGTTCCACAGCATAGGGAGTCTTTGGGTGATGAATCTATCTCTCCAGCACGTCCTATTAATAGCCGTGTCGAGGTTTAAGTCTCCCGCCCTTGTGGCTCTGATGGATCTAGATTTTTTGAGGTGAAGCATATTCATCAAATCTGGGTTTGACATGGCCTTGTATGTTAGGCAAAGGTCACCTCTGAGGAAGCGGTAAGCGACTGAATAGAGCTGGAGTTCTTTCAGTCGGGCAGCATAGGACAGATTTTTGAGACCCTTTATCCTTTTGGTGAGGAACTTTTGTGGCCTCTCCAGCTGCTGCAAGTGTCGGGTCAGATACATTCCGAATGGGGCATTGTACTCAATCATTGGTCTGATGAGTGATGAGTAAAGGGAGACTATGACCTCCCTTGATCTAGATGAGAATCCCTTCATGATAAGGTGGGCAATGTAGAAGGACTTCCTAACTACTTTAGCTACATGGGTGTCGAATGACAGACTACTATCAACCTGGGTCCCCAGGTCCCTGATAACTTCTTCTGTGCTCAGTGGATTGCCACCTATTTGGTAGCTAGGGGTAACCTTGTTTTTCCGAAGGGTATGACTATGCATTTTTGGCATTTAACTTTAGGCCGTGGCTCTGGCACCAGTTATCCGTTTCTGTGAGACCCTTCTGAAGGATATCTGTGTCAGATGTGTTTTCTACTATGGCCCAGTTTGCAGTCATCTGCAAACTTTGTCAGCCATAACCCTCCTGTGTTTGCTTGTACTGGAAAAGTAGATGCCAAACAAGAGTGGGCCCAGGACTGAGCCCTGTGGGACACCACTTGTGACAGGCTTTGAGTCTGACATGGCGCCAGCAACTCTGACCCTGTGGGTTCTGTCACTCAGCCAGTTTGCAACCCATCTTGTGATGTATGGGTTAACATTTAAGCTGATGAGTTTTTCAATGATACCCGAGTGGGGTATTGTATCGAAGGCCTTAGCCAGATCGAGGTAGGCTGTATGGACTGCCTTTCCCTCATCAATGGCTTTGGTGACTGTTTCGAAAAAGTCAACCAAGTTTAAAAGGCATGATCTGCCTTTGACAAAGCCAAAAAGGGTCTCCAACATATGTCTTATTCTGCCAGACTAAAGAAACTCCAGCTCTATTCAGTAGCATACCACCTGCTCAGTGGTGATCTATTCCTGACGTACAAGGCCATGTCCAATCAGGAACTGATGGACATGCTCCACCTCAAAAAAATCCAAATCTATCAGAACCACGAGAGCTAAAGACTTAAACCTCGGCACAAGTATGAATAGGACATGCTGGAGGGATAGATTCATAACCCAGAGGCTTCCCATGCTCTGGAACAAAATCCCAGTTCATGTTAGGCAGAGCCCCTCACTAACTCTCTTCAAGAGAAATCTTGATGAGTGGATGGGAGATCGTAAGTTTACCCCAGGGGTCACATCTGTGTCACTACTAGACAGGGGCACAGTAAACTAATTCTATTATATAAGGGGACCTTCACTGTGTCACTACTAGACAGAGGCACAGTATTCTAAATCTATTCTGTGCATTCTTGTACCATTTCATGGGGTGGCGAAAGTCACATCACTGTGGCTAGGCTTACAAATGCCCCAGGGCAGATAGCCTAGTACTAAACTATGAAACTATGAACTATGAAACTCCTTCTTTTGGGATCAGGTGAGGCATCTGTGTGGTTGCCCTCCCCTTCAGTATTGGAGGACGTCTCATCCCCAGATGTGTAACTCAATGACTCTGAGCTACATTTCAAAATGGATTTAGGTCTTTTTCTCTTGGAGGCTAAAGGCTTATTGCTCGGAAGCCTAAAAGTGACATTCCTAGGCATATCAAATGGTTTGCCTCTTTCATAGTCCCCTATATCCCTTTGGAACATTTTAAATTTTTTATCCTTTAAAATCTGTTCTAGCTTAAGTAATTCTGTTGTTAACTGATTCACCCGAGAGGTGAAAGACCTACTAGATTCAAATTTGTTAACCTCCATACAAAGTGTTTCTACCTCCTGAATCCCTTGTTTGACAGCCCGTTCTTAAAAGCCAGCTAATGCATCCACAAAGCCCAAGGATGCTGATTGTTGAATCTGCATCCACTCATCTGTTAATTGTTCACCAATATTATGTACCAAGGGCTGTACCTTCACCCTCAAACCCCGTGGTGTAATCTTTTTGAATTGGTAAGCCTTGATGAGGCGTAAATGCCAAACATTGGTCCGAAGACCCTTCATACTTTTACCCAACTTAAAGAACATGGATTTTCATTGTTTATCCGGGTCTTGGGTCACCCCCAAAGAATGATTGTCTGCATCAGATAAACCTAAGCCAAAAATGGCCAAATCATTCATATCAGAGGCTAACCCTTTCACAAGTGGAGTCAAAGCCATGTTGCAAAAAATGTGTAGAAAATAAAATGAATAATTGTGTAGAAAATAAAATGAATAATATTAATGAATTGATTGATTTTACAGACAGCAAGAATAAGACTAAAAATACCCTATCCAAAACCAACCTTTTAGACAGATAAGTCCAAAACCAACCTTTTAGACAGGTAAGTCCAAAACCAACCTTTTAGACAGATAAGTCCAAAACCGACCTTTTAGACAGATAAGTCCAAAACCGACCTTTTAGACAGATAAGTCCAAAACCGTCCTTTTAGACAGATAAGTCCAAAACCGACCTTTTAGACAGATAAGTCCAAAACCTACCTTTTAGACAGATAAGTCCAAAACCAACCTTTTAGACAGATAAGTCCAAAACCAACCTTTTAGACATATAAGTCCAAAACCGACCTTTTAGACAGATAAGTCCAAAACTGACCTTTTAGACAGATAAGTCCAAAACCGACCTTTTAGACAGATAAGTCCAAAACTGACCTTTTAGACAGATAAGTCCAAAACTGACCTTTTAGACAGATAAGTCCAAAACCGACCTTTTAGACAGATAAGTCCAAAACCAACCTTTTAGACAGATAAGTATACATATAAAAAGAGCTAAGACACAAAAATGTGTTCAATATATTTGTGTTTTTTCAAACTTTAGATTAAGTAAAGAAATGTAAATTGTTCGTATTGGTGAATATTTCATACAAAAGTAGACCCAAAAATAAAGAGCCTAATCATTGTAAGTCAACAAAGATACAATTGCCAGCCCTTGTGATATAACCTGAATAAAACAAAGAAATCGCAATGCTGCGTATCCCAATAGGTGCAAATTTGAACCGCAACCAAAGCCACCATATAGGTGGATATTAATGACATGAAATATCAACCCCTACTCATATGATGTCCAAAAGAACCAAAAGTAGGGGATACCAATACACAGATATCAATGATACAATAGCTCCCCTGTGGTCACATAGGAATAATCAAACTTTCTTTACCAAAAAAACCACAATGCTGCGTATCATCATAAACAAAAATAGATTAACACCAAGTTGGCCCAGTACAGGTGGTCCAGAATATCCACTCAATGCCACAACCACATATAAATATCAAAAACATATTCATATAATGGACACCATGATCATGTCATATTAAATCAGCCCATAAACATGTATAGAACCCCAATGATATTGTCTATAGAAGTTACTGTAGGCAAAATGACAATCCTTATAAACATTCAGCAAATAGGGGAATGTAATTACTATATATAATGTATACTGTAACAAGGCCGACCCCAAAAGCCCAACACCCTCTTGAACCCTACATATGGCTGTATAGTGTAACAGTGGAAAGATGAAGGAGACCTAGCCCCCAAGAGAAATATGACCCAAATCAGTCCCTAACACAAGACAAAATGATACAAAAATCACTGAACCCACAGACATTGCCAACATACTGGCAGACAGGTTCAGTGCAAACTTCACCCCCCTCTCCCCCCCTAAAGGAGAGATAACTATCCCAGCCGAGTGTAGTCTCCCGGACATCTCAAATGCGCAGGTGAAAGCTGCTCTCTCTAAAGCTAAAAACACAGCATCAATGGGACCGGATGGTGTCCCCGGCTGTGTGTACACGAGCTAAATGAGGAATTAAACCCGCACATAAGGCAGCTGTTTAATCTCAGCCTTACCACAGGAAACGTGCCCAAGGAGTGGCGTACGGCAACTGTTGTCCCACTCCACAAAGGCGGCGCCTCTACGGACCCTGGTAATTACCGCCCCATAAGCTTAACAAGTCTAGTCTGCAAAGCTATGGAGAGGATCATAATGGAGCTCATAAACAAAGATATAGGGGACTTGCAGACATTGGACCCGACCCAGTTTGGCTTTGTCAAGGGAAGATCATGCCTTTTGAACTTGGTCGACTTCTTCAAACAGTCACCAAGGCCATTGATGAGGGAAAGGCAGTCCATACAGCCTACCTTGACCTTGCAAAGGCTTTCGACACAATACCCCACTCGGGTATTGTAGAAAAACTTACCAGCTTAAATGTAAACCCATATGTCACAAGATGGGTTGCAAACTGGCTTAAGGACAGAACCCACAGGGTTAGAGTTGCTGGCGCTGTGTCAGACTCCAAGCCGGTCACAAGTGGTGTCCCACAGGGCTCGGTCCTTGGCCCCCTATTGTTTGGCATCTACTTCTCAGAAGTACAGGCCAACATAGGAGGACTTTGGCTGACAAAGTTTGCAGACAACTGCAAACTGGGCGCCATAGTGGAAAGTGCATAGTGGAAAGGGGTTGGGAGGGTGGCTTAATGGTTAAGGTGTTTGCCTTACAAACACAAGGTGCAGGGTTTGAGTCTCACAAGAGATAATTGGCTAGGCTTAAAATGGCTCGCAAGGGCAGTTAGCTTAGTACTAAACTATGAACCTATGAACCTATGAACACGGATATCCTTCAGAAGGGACTCACGGAAGCAGATAGCTGGTGCCAGAGCCATGGCCTGAAGTTAAACGCCAAAAAATGTATAGTCATACCCTTCGGGAAAAACAAGGTAACCCCAAGCTACCATATAGGTGGCAATCCACTAAGCACAGAAGAGGTTATCAGGGACCTGGGGACCCAGGTTGACAGTGGCCTTTCTTTTGACACTCACATTGCTAAAGTGGTTAGAAAGACCTTCTACATTGCCCACCTGATCATGAAGGGATTCACATCCAGATCTAGTGAGGTTATTGTTCCCCTGTACTCTTCACTTATCAGACCAATGATCGAGTACAATGCCCCATTCGGGGTGTATCTCACCCGACATCTGCAGCAATTGGAGAGACCCCAAAGTTCCTCACCAAAAGGATAAAGGGACTCCAAAATCTGTCATATGCTGCCAGATTGAAGAAACTCCAGCTCTATTCAGTCGCATACCGTCTGCTCAGAGGTGACATGTGCCTGACATACAAGGCCATGTCCAACCCGGAATTAATGGACATGCTCCACCTCAAAGAATCCAAATCCACCAAAACCACTAGAGCAAGTGACTTAAACCTTAGCACGGATATAAATAGGATATGCTGGAGGGATAGATTTATCACTCAGAGACTCCCTATGCTGTGGAATAAAATCCCGGTCCATGTGAGGCAGAGCACCTCGCTGACTCTGTTCAAGAGAAATCTAGACCTGTGGATGGGAGATCGTAGGTTTACCCCGGGAATCATCTCTGTGTCACTGCTGGACAGAGGCACAACAAACTAATGGGCACAGTATTTTTTCATATAAGGGGTGGCGTAAGCCACAAAAATTTGGGCTAGGCTTATAAATGCCTTAGGGCAGATAGCCTAGTATAAACCTATGAACCTATGAACCTATGAAGACCATTCAAAATGGAGCCTAGTATAAAAGGCAATAGTGTTACACAAAATAGTGACAGTATATAGCATCTCATTGAATAATGGAAGGTAAAATAACTATGATTCAACCAACTAGATGCAATTTGTAAATACAACAAGGTTACATGTCCACACAATAACCCTAAAGTCACCAGCAGGTTAACATAATGCATGAACATTAAACGCTAAGCTAAGGTTCCAGCGAGAGGTAGAATGCATATGAATTCTTAACCAAACAACAGTTTTAATATATTACATGATGTATGAAACCATAATATGTACCTATATTCGTAATGGGAAGACCCTATTGACATATAGATATTCAAACAGAACAGTAAATGCCAAAGCACACAAACTATTCCCTTTATCCCAATAGAGCTGAGCCCTCAAATAGCCATTTAAACAACAATCAATAATATAGATCTAAGAAATTAACTTAGTATAAAAGTGACCTGCATAATGTATAGTAATGAAAACATATATAGCAAAAAGATGGCGTGATGCGATCTACAGGTTAATTACTAATATGACATATAAAAATCACAGAAATGGGTTGCAACATAAAAGGAGGCCCATGGATCACAACAAAAAGTAATTGTGAGTCCCTCATAAGAAAGAAATAATAGCAGAAACCCTAGTGGAACTGGCAAAATCCTCCTGTATAACAATGAGGAAATAGTAAATGACCAAGCACATAGACTTCAAACACTTTCCACAGCCCAACTGTATACAGACGGTAATCAAAAAAAATATCCAGAAAAATCAAATCAAATTTCCAAAACATAATAGAAAAATATCCATAGCATGTAATTTGACCATTAGCACCCTAATCTAAAGGTCAGTAGATGGAATTACAAAGTCACCTGTAGTTGTTAACGGGTAAATAATGAAGCACATAGACTTACGATCCCTTGCACAGTCCCACTACTTTCCAAGATGAAAATACTGACTGTAATCCCAAAATGCCAAATCCAGATTATATTGAAAATTGTTAAATGTCCAAAATTTGACCATTCAGAACCTCTTCTGAACAAGAACGGAAAAAGCCAGTCAATGAACCCAATGATCTAGTCCCATGTACTTGCTTGTAGATCAACTGACATCAAGAGGCCACGAAAACAAAATCCAAGGAACCTACACAAAAGCCGATGTGACACATAAAATGAATCCGAAAATGAAACCAAGTCAAACGACCAAAAATCAACCAGACAACTGCCAAAATATGTAGAAATATGTAAAATCATCCATTCGCAAGGAGGGAATCTACCAGATGCCAACAGCACCAAGGGGGAGGAAGAACCAGGAAGCAACATGGTGCACGTACGGCAACTGCACGGCTATAAAGTCAGCACATCAAATCACAAAAATAGCCAGCAGAAAAGGTGGAAATCAAAAGATTTAATGTAGAAATCACATAACTAGGTAGTGGGTAGTAAGCCCAACTACCTGCCCCAAACCGGTTTTGGCTATAATAGCCTTCTTCAGTGAGTAAACATAAACCAATAGTAACCATTCATATATATATGTGTGTGTGTGTGTGTGTGTGTGTGTGTGTGTGTGTGTGTGTGTGTGTGTGTATATATATATATATATATATATATATATATATATATATATATATATATATATATATATATATATAGAATAACACAAAGACAGTTCATTGGTGCATTAAAATTGGTCATTAAGCCCAGGTGGGAACAAAGCCCCTAATTTAATAATCCATTTACAGTCAGCATTAAGACATATATCTGGTGGAGGTAAGACAATAAATAGCAGAAGTAGAACAGGTAACTATCCAAGGTAGAGCTGATAACTGCCAGCATTAAGACATATAACTGGTGGAGGTAAGACAATAAATGGCAGCAGTAGAACAGGTAACTTTTAGAGGTAGAGCAGGTAACTGCCAACATTAAGACACATAACTGGTGGAGATAAGACACATAGCAGCAGAAGAACAGGTAAGTTTTAGAGGCAGACCAGTTAACTGCCACCAGTAAGACATACAACTGGTGAAGGTAAGACAATAAATAGCAGTAGAACAGGTAACTTTTAGAGTTAAAGCAGGTAACTGCCAGCAGTAAGACATATAACTGGTGGAGGGAAGACAATAAATAGCCACAGGAGAACAGGTAACTTTTAGAGGCAGAGCAGGTAACTTCAGTAAGACATATAACTGGTAGAGGTAATACAATAAATAGCAGCAGTAGAACTGGTAACTTTTAGAGGTAGAGCAGGTAACCAAAAGCTTTAAGAGAGATATAACTGGTTGAGGTAGGTCAATAAATGGTGCAGTTGAACAGGTAACTTTTAGAGGTAGAGCATGTAACAGCCAGCATTAAGACACATAACTGCTGGAGGTAGGACACATAGCATTAGTAGAACAGGTAGCTTTTAGAGGTAAAACAGGTAAGTACCAGCAGTAAGACATATAAATGGTGGAGGTAGGACAATAAATGACAGCCGCAGAACTGGTAACTTTTAGAGGTAGAACAAGTAACTGTCAGCTGTAAGACATATAACTGGTGGAGGTAAGACAATAAATAGCAGCAGAAGAACAGGTAACTTTTAGAGATAGAGCAGGTAACTGCCAACAGTAAGACATATAACTGGTGGAGGTAAGACAATAAGTAACAGCAGAACAGGTACATTTTAGAGGTAGAACAGGTAACTGCCAGCATTAAGACATATAACTGATGGAGGTAGGACAGTAAATGGCAGAAGTAGAACAGGTAACTTTTTCAGGTAGAGCAGGTAACTGCCAGCATTAAGACATATTACTGGTGGAGGTAAGACATATAGCAGCAGTAGAGCTGGTAACTTTTCGAGGTAGAGCAGGTAACTGCCAGCATTAAGACATATTACTGGTGGATGTAAGGCAATAAATAGCAGCAGTAGAACAGATAACCTTTAGAGGTAGAGCAGGTAACTGCCAGCATTAATACATATAACTGGTGGAGGTAAGACAAATAGCAGCAGTAGAACAGGTTACTTTTAGAGGTAAAACAGTTAAGTACCAGCAGGAAGACATATAACTGGTGGAGGTAAGACAATAAATGGCAACAGTAGAATAGGTAACTTTTAGAGTTATAGCAGGTAACTGTCAGCATTAAGACATATAATTGATGGTGGTAAAACAATAAATAGCAGCAGTTGAACAGGTAACTTTTAGCGGTAGAGCAGGTAACTGCCTGCATTAAGACATATAACTGGTAGAGGTAAGACAATACATGGAGCAGTAGAACAGGTAACTTTTAGAAGTAATATAGGTAACTGCCAGCATTAGGCCATATAACTTGTGGAGGTAGGACAATAAATGGCAGCAGTAGAGGAGGTAACTGTTAATGGTAGAGCCGGAAACTACTAGTATTAAGACATACAGCTGGTGGAGGTAAGACACATAGCAGCAGTAGAACAGGTAACGTTTAGAGGTAGAGCAGGTAACTGCCAGCATTAAAACATATAACTGGTGGAGGTAAGACACATAGCAGCAGTACAACAGGCAACTTTTAGAGGTAGACCAGGTAACTGCCAACATTATGACATATAACTGGTGGAGGTAAGACACATAGCAGCAGTACAACAGGTAACTTTTAGAGGTAGAGCAGGTGACTGCCAACAGTAAGACATATAACTGGTAGAGGTAAGACACAGAGCAGCAGTAGAACAGGTAACGTTTAGAGGTAGACCAGGTAACTGCCTGCATTAAGACATATAACTGGTAGAGGTAAGACAATACATGGAGCAGTAGAACAGGTAACTTTTAGAAGTAATATAGGTAACTGCCAGCATTAGGCCATATAACTGGTGGAGGTAGGACAATAAATGGCAGCAGTAGAGGAGGTAACTGTTAATGGCAGAGCAGGTAACTACTAGTATTAAGACATACAGCTGGTGGAGGTAAGACACATAGCAGCAGTAGAACAGGTAACGTTTAGAGGTAGAGCAGGTGACTGCCAGCATTATGACATATAACTGGTGGAGGTAAGACACAGAGCAGGAGTAGAACAGGTAACGTTTAGAGGTAGAGCAGGTAACTTTTAGAGGGAGAGCAGGAAACTGCCAGCATTAAGACATATAACTTGTGGAGGTAGGATAATAAATGGCAGCAGCAGGACAGGTAACTTTTATAGGGAGAGCAGGAAACTGCCAGCATTAAAACATATAACTGGTGGAGGTAGGACAATAAATGGCAGCAGTAGAACAGGTAACTTTTAGAGGTAGAGCAGGTAACTACCATCATTAAGACATATTACTGGTGGAGCGGTGGTGGTGCTGCGGTAGCATTGTCGCCTCACAGTAAGACGTTGTCCTGTTCAATTCTCAGCTGGAGCGTCTTATGTGTGTAGACATGCGTGAATGGGCGTACCTTCATTGAAGGTTGTGTGTCAGGGCCGGCAACATGGCATGTAGAAATCTACTGCCAATCATTAGCGGACCGAAGTTCCACTGTGGCGACCCCTAACCGGGAAACGCCGAAAGACACCACAACTGGTGGAGGTAAGACACATAGCAGCACTACAACAGGTTAGTTTTAGAGGCAGAGCAGGTAACTGCCAGCATTAAGACATATAACTGGTGGAGGTAAAACAATAAATGGCAGCAGGAGAACAAGTAACGTTTAAAGGTGGAGCAGGTAAATGTCTGCATTAAGACATATAACTGGTGGAGGTAAAACAATAAACAACAGCAGCAGAACACGTAACTTTTAGAGGTAGAGCAGGTAACTGCCCACATTAAGGCATATAACTGGTTGAGGCAAGAAACATAGCAGCTGTAGAACATGTAACTTATGGAGGTAGAGCAGGTAACTGCCAGCAGTAAGACATGTAACTGGTGGAGGTAAGACAATAAATGGCAGCAGTAGAACAGGTAACTTTTAGGTGTAGAGCAGGTGACTGCCAGCATTAAGACATATAGCTTGTGGAGGTAGGACAATAAATGTCAGTAATAGAATGGGTAACCTTTAGAGGTAGAGCAGGTAACTGCCACCAGTAAGAGATACAACTGGTGGAGGTAAGACACATAGCAGCAGTAGAACAGGTAACTTTTAGAGGTAGAGCATCTAAGTGCCAGTGTTAAGACATATAACTGATGGAGGTAGGACAATAAATGGCAGCAGTAGAACAGGTAACTTTTAGAGGTAGAGCAGGAAACTGCCAGCATTAAGACATATAGCTAGTGGAGGTAAGACAATACACAAGACAAAAAAAATCCTTCTACGTGGCCCACCTAATCACAAAAGGGTTCGCATCCAGATCAAAAGAGGTCATTGTACCCCTCTACTCATCACTCATCAGACCCATCATAGAGTACAATGCCCCATTTGGGATGTACCTTACAAGACACCTGCAACAGCTGGAAAGACCACAGAAGTACCTCACCAGGAGGATCACTGGCCTCAAACAGATGCCTTATGCAGATCGACTGAAGAAATTACAGCTGTACTCGGTTGCATACTGCCTACTCAGAGGTGATCTCTGCCTCACATACAAGGCCATGTCCAACCCAGAATTGATGGGCATGCTTCACCTAAAGAAAACCTTATCCCCGCGAGCCACATGCTCTAGGGATCTAAACCTCACCACAACAATAAATAGGAAGTGCTGGAGGGATAGATTCCTGTCCCAGAGACTTCCCATGCTTTGGAACAAGATCCCATTCTACATCAGACAGAGCTCCTTGCTAACACTCTTCAAAATAAATTTTGACGAGTGGATGGGAAAGAGAAAGTTTACCTCAGGGATCACTTCAGTGGCTCTGTTAGACAGAGGCACAGGGAACTAATCTAAGGGGGTGGCGAAAGACAACACATTCTGGCTAGGCTTATAAATGCCTTGGGGCAGATAGCCTAGTACCTACCTATGAACCTATGGCAGCAGTAGAACAGGTAAATTTTAGAAGTAATATAGGTAACTGCCAGCATTCGGCCATATAACTGGTGGAGGCAGGACAATAAATGGCAGCAGTAGAACATGTAACCGTTACAGAAAAAGAAGGTAACTGCCAGCATTAAGACATATAACTGGTGGAGGTAAGACAATAAATGGCAGCAGTAGAACAGGTAACTTTTAGAGGTAGAGCAGGTAACTGCCAGCATTAAAACATATAACTGGTGGAGGTAAGACACATAGCAGCAGTAGAACAGGTAACATTTAGAGGTAGAGCAGGTAACTGCCAGCATTAAGATATATAACTGGTGGAGGTAAGACAATAAGTAGCAGCAGAACAGATACATTTTAGAGGTAGAACAGGTAACTGCCAGCATTAAGACATATTACTGGTGGAGGTAAGACATATAGCAGCAGTAGAGCTGGTAACTTTTCGAGGTAGAGCAGGTAACTGCCAGCATTAAGACATATTACTGGTGGATGTAAGGCAATAAATAGCAGCAGTAGAACAGATAACCTTTAGAGGTAGAGCAGGTAACTGCCAGCATTAATACATATAACTGGTGGAGGTAAGACAAATAGCAACAGTAGAACAGGTTACTTTTAGAGGTAAAACAGTTAAGTACCAGCAGGAAGACATATAACTGGTGGAGGTAAGACAATAAATGGCAACAGTAGAATAGGTAACTTTTAGAGTTATAGCAGGTAACTGTCAGCATTAAGACATATAATTGATGGTGGTAAAACAATAAATAGCAGCAGTTGAACAGGTAACTTTTAGCGGTAGAGCAGGTAACTGCCTGCATTAAGACATATAACTGGTAGAGGTAAGACAATACATGGAGCAGTAGAACAGGTAACTTTTAGAAGTAATATAGGTAACTGCCAGCATTAGGCCATATAACTTGTGGAGGTAGGACAATAAATGGCAGCAGTAGAAAAGGTCCCTTTTAGAGGTAGAGCAGGTAACTGCAAGCATTAAGAGATATAACTGGTGGAGGTACGCCAATAAATGGCAGAAAAACAACAGGTAACCTTTAGAGGTAGAGAAGGTAACTGCCAGCATTAAGACATATAACTGGTGGAGGTAAGACACATAGCAGCAGTAGAACAGGTAACTTTTAGAGGTAGAGCAGGTAACTGCCAGCAGTAAGACATATAACTGGGAGGTAAGACACATAGCAGCAGTAGAACAGGTAACTTTTAGAGGTAGAGCAGGTAACTGCCAGCATTAAGACATATAACTGGTAGAGGTAAAACAATAAACAACAGCAGCAGAACAGGTAACTTTTAGGGGTAGAGCAGGTGACTGCCAGCATTAGGACATATAGCTTGTGGAGGTAGGACAATAAATGGCAGTAATAGAACAAGTAACCTTTAGAGGTAGAGCAGGTAATTGCCACCAGTAAGAGATACAACTGGTGGAGGCAAGATACATAGCAGCAGTAGGACAGGTAACTTTTAGAGGTGGAGCAGGTAACTACCAAAGACATATAACTGTTGCAGGGAAGACAATAAACAGCCGCAGGAGAACAAGTAACTTTTAGAGGTAGAGCAGGTAACCGCCAGCTTTAAGACATATAACTGGTGGAGGTAGGATAATAAATGGTGCAGTAGAACAGGTAACTTTTAGAGGTAGAACAGGTAACTGACACCAGTAAGACATAACTTGTGGAGGTAGGACAATAAATGGTGCAGTAGAACAGGTAACTTTCAGAGGCAGAGCATGTAAGTGCCAGCGTTAAGACATATAACTGGTGGAGGTAAGACAAATAACAGCAGTAGAACAGGTAACTTTTACAGGTAGAGCAGGTAACTGCCAGCATTAACACATATTACTGGTGGAGGTAAGACACATAGCAGCACTACAACAGGTTAATTTTAGAGGCAGAGCAGGTAACTGCCAGCATTAAGACATATAACTGTTGGAGGTAGGACAATAAATGGCAGCAGTAGAACAGGTAACCTTTAGATGTTTCAGTGGTAGGACAGGCAGCTGATTTTGACAGGACAGGAACTTATGTGCAGTGGGATGCATAACTTTTAGTGATAGGAGAGATGCCTGTCCTTGTGAGTACAAGTATGTGCCAGTGAAAGCAAAGTTATCTGTGACTGGTAGGTAACTGTGAACATTGGGACGGGTGCCTGCTAGTGACAGGACAGGGACTTGTCAGTCATAAAGCTGGTAATTCTTGCTGTAGGACAAAGAACTGTGAGTGTAATAGGACAATTTACTGAGCACATTAAAACAGGTTGCATTCAGCAGTATGACAACTGACTACCATAGTAGCAGAAATGAGATCATTAACTCTTTCTTTTTGGACAGCTCCAAGTGAAACCAGCTGAAGACCGAGACAAACAAGTTCAAGAACCAGGGGGAAGAATGAGACTGAAGCTCATTGGAGATCCTGGAGCCAAGGTTGGGCTTGTTGCAGTAGATAAAGGAGTTTTTGTCTTGAATAAGAAGAACAAGATGACCCAAACAAGGGTAAGGCTGTCTAGTATTGCACCGTAAAGTGATTGTTATCCATAATTGTACCATGTGTTTAAATTTGATTCTGTGACTTGTATTCTGTAGCAGAGTGTGGTGTACATCTGTATCATACAAATTAAATACTTCAGCAATAAAGTAATAAGGACCTGGTCCTATAGCATAGATGGGTAAAGTCAAGACTGTGATCAGCAGACCCAGGTTCGAGGGCCGGGTACTGGAGGAGTCAACAATGGAAAAAGAAGATTGAAGAGGTAAAGCCTTATGGCCTGTTTAAGGGGAGATTGAGGGGACAAGATCCAGGGCACATCTACTAACATATTCCAGGTGGAGACAATGCACCTAGTTGGGGATATCTTCTCAGTAGAGGGGAAACTGTTGTCTGTGTTACACTACTCACAGCAGTGGGGGCAGTTTCATATTGCAGCCATTGAATTCCCCCCCTCCCCATGGAGTACTTTCTTGACATGCAATGAGTGTGAAAAGAAAGTATGGCAAATGCCTACTGATGGCTGCCTGGATGACACACCATGACACAGTTGTCCCTTCACCATTTAGTGAAAGAATTGGCAAGGTCATAGTGATTGGCTAGATGGTGGCAGGTGCAAACAGCCCAAAAAAGTACAAAATACCAAGGAGAAATGGTATTAAGCAGCGTCATTTCTGGAAACTATGTTGTTCTGCTAGAACAGAAACGTGTGATTCTGTTGCAGAGGAAGTCTTATTCAGTTACTGTCTCTACACCAGTCTGAAACAATCATACGAAGCAGAGACACAGATGTGAGAGGGCACAGCTATTAGAGTAGACAAAAGAGAACAGGGTGATGTGCATGGAGATATTATGATGAACTCATGTGGATGCATGTAAGAATACATCATTTTGTTTTGTTCAGACATTGCAAAACTGGTTACTTGGTAGTATTTGTAAATGTTTGGGTGATATGGCATCACTTTTAAATGACTGAATGTAGTCCGGCATCTGTGATTATATATATAAATTTATAAAGCAAGAGATTATATGAATGTGTACTTCTGCATATGTTTCACTGTGTTGTGTTTCTATGTCTGTGAGGTTTAGAAGCCTTTAGGTGTAGAGGACTTGTGCTTCCCCCTAGCCACTGTCACAGGAAGGGTGGTCATAGATGTACTGAGAAGATCTATTTCTTCTGTTTCTTCTCATAAGGTAGAAACCTAAGTCACATCACCTCAGGATGTCCATCTAATGACCCTGAGAACCAACTTAGGAGTCTCAAGGGTGAAGGTTCTGCATATTTTTAGGAACCAACCTTGGAAGGTGGAGAACTTGGGGGATTACAGATTCCATAAAACAGCAGGAGAAACTGCAAGAGACTGTGAGTATAAATTATGGAAACCACCATAAAATTAGGATGGGATTGTGGGTTCTAGATTTTGGGAAGCATTTTTGGAAGCTATAGGAGTTTATGGCTGTAGAATAAAGGACCAGTTGCAATGGAAAGAGCTTTGTGGGGATTATGCATGTTGACCATCATGTCACTATAACTTCTATACATGGATATGCAAAGGGAAAATCAGTCTGGTGTCAAATGAATGCCTTCTTAATAGCTCTCCTCTATGTTGCCAAGTAGGCAGACTTGTACCTTTAATTTTGTTCTTCACACCTTAACAGTGCCATAGACTTGCAGGCAACTGTGAGCAGTGAGACAGGTACCTGCAGGTGACAATACAGGTTACTGTCAGCAGTATTACAAGTGACTACTTTAGAACTGGTTAGAGGGCCATTGACTGATATGTAACTGTGAACAGTGAGACAGGTACCTGCAGGTGATAATGCAGATTACTGTCAGCAGTATGACATTTGACTACTGTCATACTAGAACCGAGAGCATTAACTGTTTCTGCTGCACAGCTCCAAGTGAAACCAGCTGATGACCAAGACAAACACATTTAAGACCTGGGGAAAACAATGGGCCTAAAGCCCTAACCCTCTGTAATATGTACAAAATGCACACAAGGACCACTACTGGTGGTAGAAGAGGGTCAGAGGAAATAAGATATCAAATAGCCATGCAGAGATTCTTCCAGAAAAACACAGAACAATATAGGATAGTCAGTCCACTATACTAAGATCTCAGAGTTGGATTATAAGGTAGATAACATGATATGCTTTGTATAAATAATTGATTTCACTATGAACCATTGAATCATTCAGGCTTACCTATGTAATGTTTCTGATACTTACAATGTTTTAGCTCTGTGTACCTGCTGTTAAGGTGACAATACAAAGGTGTATGTTCTGTCTTATCATGCAGGTCTGGGATGTGATTGAAAGGAATGACATCGGCTGTACACCTGGAGGAGGGGCTGATAACATGGGGGTGTTTCATGATGCTGGATTAGTGTTCCACTCCAGCTCTGGAATTTCAACAACTGAGCGCTCAGGTATCATTTCCACAACCACTTAATACATATTACAAAACAAATACAGCGTGACACTTAATAAGAATATGTGAAAAATGTGTAACTAACATGCATATCTTTTGTATGATTTATACTGCAACAAACAATAAGTGATAAAGTGTAACTAACATAAGTATGTTTTATATGAACTATACTGCAACAAACAAGTGATAAATGTATAACTAGTATAAAAATGTATGCAAAATATATTTGAAGAGTATATCAACACGAGCTGTTTTTTCATGCATCACTTCCTGTCACACCAGCTGTATAGGTACATCTAAAAATTTATAAAAAACATGAAAATCCACCCATAAGACATATCATCTCTGTTAGAATATGTGGTATAGAACCAGTATAATGTAGAAACAACACAAAAAACATTCTTAAAGGATATTTACAGCTTTACGAAAGACAGTAGTGATTTGCTTGACCGCCTGGTTGCATTAGATATTGATTTACTATTTAATCTAATCCCAAATGATTATAATAGGCATTTGGCACATAACACTTTCACAAATACCTCCATTAATACCATCTGGAGTCTCTTAGAAACTCTCCTTATAATCTACTTTTTCTTGAGAAAGACAGAGTTCCATCCCATAGCAGGAACTGTTATAAACATTCTAGGGACAGACTCCCGTGCTAATATTATGTTTCATACTGGGAGAACCAGTCCTTTCTGGTATTCAGTAATACTGATCCATTTTAGAAATATGACATTTTACTTTCCAGTTTGTGGTAGACATTTATTTTGCTATGGAATGGAATTTTATTGAATGCAGTGAATGTTTCTCCTAATTGCTTACCCTTCTTTGAGCATTACTTACCAAAACTTTTTTATCACTTATCAATTAATCATACAGCTCACTTAAATCATGTCTTCAGATCAGTGATATAAGTGTCTGTTGTCTGTGTAGGACCTTTTGTCCTTATAAAGAGCAAACAAGACAGCAAGTTCTTTGTTAACTCACAGTAATTCATGAAATTCCTTTTCAAAGCTGCTAGTTTGCTTTTCTCTTCTTCTTGAAAATCAAAAGACTGTAATATTTTCAGGGCTTCTTCAGTTAAATAGACATGTGGCATGCAGTAATTTTCAGACTTTTGAGTTATTCTTGGAGTGGGTAATACATTCCATTTCTGGATCTAAAGCATCCGGTCTTCTGTTAACTGCCTTGCAGTGAGAGAATTTCTAGTGGTTGCAACTGGGTCAATTTTCTAACTGCAGACTGTACTCCTGCACTTCAAAACACAAACAACTCTCAAAACAAGTATATTTTTTCACTTCTGACACCATTTAATGTTTGTATGTTCATCAGAATGCTCACTAAACAGCACATTTTAGAAATGTATTCCCAGGCTCCGTGAGATATTGATTGTTTTTAAAAAGACATGTACCATGTGACATGCGACTCCCTGTTCCTAAATATTAGCATATTTACACACATGCACACACAAAATTACACACACACGTGTGTGTGTGTGTGTGTGTGTGTGTGTGTGTGTGTGTGTGTGTGTGTGTATATGTGTGTATATATGTGTGTGTATATATATATATATATATATATATATATATATATATATATATATATATATATAATGTGTGTGTGTGTGTGTCTGTGTATGTGTATATCATCATCTTCTTTCAGCTGTTCCCATTAGGGGTCGCCACAGCGGATCTTCTGTTTCCATTTCTTCCTGTCCTCTGCATAATGCTCTTTCACACCAACCGCCTGCATGTCCTCTCTCACCACATCCATAAACCTTATCTTAGGCCTTCCTCTTTTCCTCTAACCTGGCAGCTCCATCCTTAGCATCCTTTTCCCAATATACCCAGCATCCCTCCTGAGCACATGTCCAAACCAACGCAATCTCGCCTCTTTTGCTTTGTCTCCAAACTGTCCAACCTGAGCTGACCCTCTAATATACTGATTCCTAATCCTGTCCATCCTAGTCACACCCAGTGCAAATCTTAAAATCTTTAACTCTGCCACATCCAGCTCTGACTCCTGCCTTTTCATCAGTGCCACCCTCTCCAACCCATATAACATAGCTGGTCTCACTACCTCTTGTAGACTTTCCCTTTCACTCCTACTGGTACCCGTCTGTCACAAATCACTCCTGACACTCTTCTCCCCCCATTCTACCCTGCCTGTACTCTCTTCTTCACCTCTCCTCCACACTCACCATTACTCTGAATTGCTGATCCCAAGTACTCATCCACCTTTAATAACTCTACTCCCTGCATCCTCACCATTCCTCTATCCTCCCTTTCATTCACACACATATATTCCGTCTTAGTCCAGCTGACCTTCATTCCTCTCCTCTCTAGAGCATATCTCCACCTCTCCAGGGTCTCCTCAACCAATTCTCTTCTCTCACTACATATCACAATGTCATCTGCAAGCATCATAGTCCACAGGGACTCCTGTCTGATCTCATCTGTCAACCTGTCTATCACCAGTGCAAATAAGAAAGGGCTCAGAGCTGAACCTTGATGTAATCCCACCTCCACCTTAAACGCATTTATCACTCCCACTGCAGATCTCACCACTGTCACACTACCCTTGTACATATCCTGTACCACTCTTACATACTTCTCAGCCACTCCCGACTTCCTCATATAATACTACAACTCCTCTCTAGGCACCCTGTCATATGCTTTCTCTAAGTCCACAAAGACACAATGCAACTCCTTCTGACCTTCTCTGTACTTCTCCATCAACAGTCTCAGAGCATAAGTCACATCTGTAGTGCTCTTTCCTGGCATGAAACCATACTGCTGATCACTAATCATCACTTTCCTTCTTAACCTAGCTTCCACTACTCTTTCCCATAATTTCATGCTGTGACTGATCAATTTAATCCCTCTGTAGTTACTACAGCTCTGCACATCACCCTTATTCTTAAAAATCAGTACCAAAACACTTTTTCTCCACTCCTCAGGCATCCTCTCACTTTCCAAGATTTCATTAAACAATTTGGTTAGAAATTCCACTGCCATTTCTCCTAAGCATCTCCAAGCTTCCACAGGTATGTCATCTGGGCCAACATCCTTTCCATTCTTCATCCTCTTCATAGCTATCCTTACTTCCTCCTTGCTAATCCACTGCACTTCATGATTCACTATCCGCATATCATCCAACCTTCTCTCCCTCTCATTCTCTTCATTCATCAACCCCTCAAAGTACTCTTTCCATCTGCTCAACACACTCTCCTTGCTTGTGAGTACATTTCACTCATTATCCTTTATCACCTTTACCTGCAGCACATCTTTACTGGCTCGGTCCCTCTGTCTAGCCAATTGGTACAGGTCCTTTTCTCCCTCCTTAGTGTCCAACCTTTCATACAACTCTTCATATGCCTTATCCTTAGCCTTCACCACCTCTCTCTTTGCCATGCACTTCATCTCCATATACTCCTGTTTAATAACTGTATGTTATCAGCTCGTATTGTACATCAGTGTTATAAACATACAAATGTATGCACAATTTCTAATGCTTGCAGAATGTTGCAAAATATTGTATCATATTCAAACACATTTTAAACAAAAATGCATATAATATTGCTGCTTTGACAGAAAAATTTTCACTTGCAATTTTTTCTGTTTTTGTTTTCAGCACCAGAATGTCCAGCACAAACAAAGCGAAAGCGTCGATCTGTTGTACTAATGCAGGCTAAAGGTGAAAGAGGTAATAACTTTTCTGTTAAATGTAGTCAGTATCTCTAGCTTGTAGCACTGTCTCTGCTAGACATTCGAGTACAGCAGATGTCAGAATGTATACTTTGTAACAGGGTTACATAAAGCATAGGCAAAGAAAAAAAATCACTCTGCTTCATAGGTTCATAGGAGATTACTAGGCTAACGCCTTAAAGGCCCTTACATGTCTCTGGTACAGAACCTTTCTTTGACCCACCTCTGCAAAATTCAGAACCATACACAGAGACTGTGCAGACTGTATTAGCACATTCCTTATGCAGCTGAGTTATGGCATTCCTGGTTAATGAGATCTTATACCCAGTGGAATGCCAGGTGTTTCACCTAAGAGGTCAGATTTCATACACTAACTCACCTTTGTCTAAATTCTGCTGCTTTGTATTGAAGTCTGTATATGTAAAAATATGACATCTGCCTTTCTTCAAAAGACTAAAAAGAAGTTTAATCTTACATGAATATAGTTATGATCCATCTGACAGTCTTAGGTTAAATATGTGCATTCTGCTGCACCACAGCAGAATTTAAGTTAAATATATGATGTCCTTCTATATCACTGTTACAGTATTCTATATAGAAGGGATCTCCCCCCTGAGCAGCCTGATGCTCAGCCAGCTACAGCAGGATTTAAGTTAAGTATATGAGGCCCTTCTATATCACTGTTACAGTATTCTACATAGAAGGGATCTCCCCGCTGAGCAGCCTGATGCTCAGCCAGCTACAACAGGATTTAAGTTAAATATATGATGCCCTTCTATATCACTGTTACAGTATTCTACATAGAAGGGATCTCCCCCCAGGGCAGCCCAACACTTGGCCAGCTACAGCAGGATTTAAGTTAAATATATGATGTCCTTCTATATCACCGTAACAGTATTCTACATAGAAGGGATCTCTCCCTCAGGTCAGCACGACACTCGGCCAGCTACAGCAGGATTTAAGTTAAATATATGATGTCCTTCTATATCACTGTTACAGTATTCTACATAGAAGGGATCCCCCCCCCAGGTTAGCTTGACACTCGGGCAGCTACAGCAGGATTTAAGTTAAATATATTATGTCCTTCTATATCACTGTTGCAGTATTCTACATAGAAGGGATCTCCCCCAGGGCAGTCCGATGCTTGGCAAGTATGGAAAAGCCTAAAAAGATCTTGCATGCACCGTACATCACACTTATGCTTCCCACACAGAACGTAGGGCATAAAAGGGACATACGGATGCAACTACCCAGAACTTCTTTGCCACCAGTTTGAACACCATTTTTGCCAGTTGGTCTAAATACCTTGTTGCTGTAAAGAATATTTAGCAACACCAGATAAGTGCCCCATTGTGGTTGTTTTTTTTTTATTATTTTTCTTAGTCTTGTATTTTATTTTACTACCTAGAGTTCATGTCATCCGAGAAGGCAAAATGTCAGAGTGGGAGGCAGATTCCCCATAAGGATCATCATGAACAGTGTCTTTTTTGTCTGGGTGCTTCCCAAGACCATACCTTTTGTAGTATCTGTAAGGCATTTGTGCCTACAACACTCAGAAGCAGCCTGTCTTCCCTGGCCATTTATCTTAAAAAACAACAGCTTAAGCAGTTAGCCCAGGGTATCATGGCAGAATCCTTTAACCCCAAGCTTCTCCTGCTAGGTAAAAAGAAGGCCAAGAACTCTCGGCTGGATTTCTCAGCTGTTTAGCCTCCACTGGATATCTCTTTAGAAGCAGGTAATAACTCTGAAGGTTGTTCAGCATCTACATCAGAATACTCGGCTATGACCCTGTTGGATGCCGGCATGGATCTGTCTTTTTACACATCTTCTGAGGCTTTGCAGGTGTCTGGTCTGGATGTCAAGGGTGATCCACAGTGTTCCAGGTGTCTGCTCAGGATGTTGAGGGTGATCCACAGTGGATTATCTCAGAAGGTCCTAGAAGGATTCTGCAAATATTGGTCAGGGAGGAAATTCCAGGTTCTCTTACTGAATCTCACGAAGAGTCAGAACCTCCCATATTTTTTAGGGCTGATGTCACTTCTAAGAAAAGAAAAAAAACTGAAGCATGTTTTGGTCCATCCTAAGGATCCTCAAATGGAATTGCAAAAGTTTACTCAGGACTTATTTCCTGCCTTAATGGTCCTAAAGGCTCCTCAAGGGGTTTCAGTACCTGCTCCTCCTTGGACCTCTACCCCTTCTAAATGGCTTAGGGAACCAAATTCCTCAGATAAAGATTCAGTGCCTGGTGCAGGGTGTTTATCCTATTCTTCACAGATGCCTTCACCTTTGGCTTATGGTTCTGATGAAGAGGAGTCTGTTAGCACTGAGTCTCCTTTTGAAGAATTGTCCTTGGGGGACACAATTTTTAGGATGATGGAATTTTTTTAAGTGAGAGTCTTCTCAGGTGTTTGATAGTCAGAGTAGATATTATGAGTTGCTTCAAGTGGATACTCCTAAACCATTAGCAGTTCCTCCTGTGTTGTTACAGGTGGATACTCCTAAACCATTGGCAGTTCCTCCTGTATTACTACAAGTGGATACTCGTAAACCATCAGCAGCTCCTCCTGTGCTACTACAGGTGAATACTCCTAAACCATCAGCAGTTCCTCCTGTGTTACTACAGGTGGATACTCCTAAACCCTCTGCAGTTCCTCCTGTGTTACTACGGGTGGATACTCCTAAACCATCAGCAGTTCCTCCTGTGTTACTACAAGTGGATACTCCTAAACTCTCTGCAGTTCCTCCTGTGTTACTACAGGTGGATGCTCCTAAGCCATCAGAAGTTCCTCCCGTGTTACTACAGGTGGATACTCCTAAACCACTGGCAGTTCTTCCTGTGTTGCTACAGGTGGATACTCCTAAACCATCAGCAGTTCCTCCTGTGTTACTACAGGTGGATACTCCTAAACCATCAGCAATTCCTCCTGTGTTACTACAGGTGGATACTCCTAAACCATCAGCAATTCCTCCTGTGTTACTGCAGGTGGATACTCCTAAACCATTGGCAGTTCCTCTTGTGTTGCTACAGGTGGATACTCCTAAACCATCAGCAGTGCCTCCTGTTCACTGCCTTATTAGATACTTTCATTGCTGCTTCCAAGTCTCCTGATTCTCAGTCTCCAGCTCCTAAGAAACCTTATAGGTTCTATAAGGTTCCTGAGGATTTTCAATTTTTTTTAAATATCCTTCTCCTGATCCTGCTGTGGTGTCAGTCTCTTCTGACAAACCTTATAAACTTTTGTCCTCTTCCAAACTTTTGCCTTCTGATAAAGATAGTAGGACAATGGAGGAAATTAGTAAGAAAGTTAACATTGCTTCTACTCTGGCCTTTAGGGTTATTAATTACCAGACCCACATGAGCAGATACGCTCTGGCCTTGATTGGTTAAGCTTGTCAGGTTACCTCTGACTTCCCTGATTCTGAAGGCAAATCCTCTGCCTTATCTATTTTAGGTTCTGGTTTACAAGTGGCTCACCACTCTATTACGTATAGCTACAATGCTGCTGACATCTTTTCTAGGGCTGCAGCGTTTGGGTCCTCATGAAGCATTGTTCTTGGCTTTCATCTCCAATCTGTACCTGAGGACATTAAGACCAAGTTGTTGGATGCTCCTTTCGATAATAAATATTTTGAGACTGCTGCTGCTGACATGTTTAAGTTTCTTCAAAGGAATGGCAAAACCTTGCAAGACCTTAAACATATTTTTGTCTCTTCTATCCCCAACTTCCAGATGAATTATTCTTCTAGATCTGCATTTGTTCCCAGGCAACTCCTCCTGTGAGGAAGGGTGGGAGGAGGGCCCCCTTTGCTGAGGCTTCTTAAATTTCTGTGACCCAGAAGCCTCCTTTATCTGATAAGCCTGCTTCTCTTTGACAATTCACCCTCACCCCCTTTTTTAGACCAGGTTCCTTGTCTCTTTCGCTCTCTGTTTGTCTTCCAAACTGGTGTTTTATGACAGTATGGAAATCTCTCCCTTCTTTTTCAGGGATTCCTCGGCCTCCTCTAGAGCAACTTTTTCATTTCCCAGAGGTTCTAATGTCCCCGTTGAACTAAGGAACCATTCAGCCTGCCCTCTTCCCAAGTGGGAAGGGGTTTTTATTCCAGAATATCCATGATTCCTTGAAAGGAGGGCACTTGGACACCTATTTTGGATCTCTCCTGCCTCAACACCTTTCTGGAGATCCCTTCTTTTCAGATGCTTACTCTTCAAACTTTGTTTCCTCTTTTATTACCCCAGGATTTCCTGGTGTTCTTTGATCTGAAAGATGCTTACTTTCATATTCCCATTCACCCTCTTTTCAGGAAGTTTTTTACATTTCTTTGTATCTTCCTCTCATTTTTCAATTCTCTATTTTTGCCCATTGGCCTCTCTACTGTCCCAAGGGTATTCACAAAATGCCTAGTTCTTGCAATTGCCTTCTGCAGGCTCCAAGGCATTCAGATATTTCTTATATAGATGAACTGTTGCTTCAAGCGCCTTCTCCCATTTGGTTGTAATAGGGTCTGCAGGTCACCATCTCTTTTCCTCAAAGTCTGGGGTTTACTATCAACTTCCAAAAGTCCATCCTGACTCCCTGGGATGTAGAATTCAGATGTTACCAATGCTGACCACTCTTCTGCCTGCAAAGGTATTGTCATTGACAGCCTTCTTTCAGTCTATTCTTCCTCTGACTGCCATGCCAGCCAAGGAGTTTCTTTGTGCCCTGGGATTCATGGCCACTTCTATTCCAATGCTTCCTCTTGCCAGACTGCATGTGCATAAACTTCAATGGTACCTCAAGTCAGTTTGGCTACAGCATTGTCACCCTTTGGATTTCAGTGTACCTGTCCTTCCCTTTCTCAAGATGGAATTTGAATGGCCGATTCAGCAGTTCACTCTCAACCCAGTTGAGCCATTTCATCCTCCAGTCCCTTCTCAAGAGCTGTTCATTAATGCCTCAGACATGGGCTGGGGAGCTTCTTTGGTGACCTGAAAGTTCAGGGTCTTTTGCCTCCCCAGTTGGCCAACAGCAGAAATTTGCCCTGCAACTTGGGTGGGTCGACATACTGCGGTATATGTTATGGTCGTACTGCTGACCAAATGCTTCATTTCCTTATGTAAATCTTTCTTTGATGTGAACATTCACTTAAGTGACTGTTTGGTGGTTTTGGGTCAATGAAGAAAGTTTCATGGAAGTGAACCTTCAACAAATTGATATAGACCCCAACACTGTACCCGGAAGATGGTTTTGTTGCCGGCTCTTAGTTTCTGAGCTCCAGGCCCTTATGCCATTCTTCCTTATTTGTTTTTTTTTTCACAGGGACAGGGTTTCCTTTGTACTAAGTCTTGTTTTATGCCCAGGGCGATAAATGAACTGTCCTTAAATCAGTCAGTACAACTCACTTCTTTTTCCCTTTTTCTCAATCTGCTACTCAGAGGGTCCTGCATACCTTGGATTTGCACAGACGTCTCAGGTGCTATTTTGATAAATGTAGGACTATTCATTAGTCTGATCAGCTTTTTGTTTCTTTTCACCCCAAGTCTTTGTTTCTGTGCAAACCATCTCCTCCTTGATTGATATCATATCTAGGGTTTGTTATTCTTTTCATGACAGTGATTGATATCTAGGGTTTGTTATTCTTTTCACGACAGTGATTGATATCTACAGTTTGATATTCTTTTCATGACAGTGATTGATATCTAGGGTTTGTTATTCTTTTCACAACAGTGATTGATATCTAGGGTTTGTTATTCTTTTCATGACAGTGATTGATATCTAGGGTTTGTTATTCTTTTCATGACAGTGATTGATATCTAGGGTTTTTATTCTTTTCACGACAGTGATTGATATCTAGGGTTTGATATTCTTTTCATGACAGTGATTGATATCTGGGGTTTGTTATTCTTTTCATGACAGTGATTGATACCTAGGGTTTGTTATTCTTTTCATGACAGTGATTGATATCTAGGGTTTGATATTCTTTTCACGACAGTGATTGATATCTAGGGTTAGTTATTCTTTTCATGACAGTGATTGATATCTAGGGTTTGTTATTCTTTTCATGACAGTGATTGATATCTAGGGTATGTTATTCTTTTCACAACAGTAATTGATATCTAGGGTTTGTTATTCTTTTCACAACAGTGATTGATATCTAGGGTTTGTTATTCTTTTCATGACAGTGATTGATATCTAGGGTTTGTTATTCTTTTCATGACAGTGATTGATATCTAGGGTTTGTTATTCTTTTCATGACAGTGATTGATATCTAGGGTTTGTTATTCTTTTCACGACAGTGATTGATATCTAGGGTTTGTTATTCTTTTCATGACAGTGATTGATATCTAGGGTTTGTTATTCTTTTCATGACAGTGATTGATATCTAGGGTTTGTTATTCTTTTCACAACAGTGATTGATATCTAGGGTTTGTTATTCTTTTCACGACAGTGATTGATATCTAGGGTTTGTTATTCTTTTCATGACAGTGATTGATATCTAGGGTTTGTTATTCTTTTCATGACAGTGATTGATATCTAGGGTTTGTTATTCTTTTCATGACAGTGATTGATATCTAGGGTTTGTTATTCTTTTCATGACAGTGATTGATATCTAGGGTTTGTTATTCTTTTCATGACAGTGATTGATATCTAGGGTTTGTTATTCTTTTCATGACAGTGATTGATATCTAGGGTTTGTTATTCTTTTCATGACAGTGATTGATATCTAGGGTTTGTTATTCTTTTCATGACAGTGATTGATATCTAGGGTTTGTTATTCTTTTCATGACAGTGATTGATATCTAGGGTTTGTTATTCTTTTCATGACAGTGATTGATATCTAGGGTTTGTTATTCTTTTCATGACAGTGATTGATATCTAGGGTTTGTTATTCTTTTCATGACAGTGATTGATATCTAGGGTTTGTTATTCTTTTCATGACAGTGATTGATATCTAGGGTTTGTTATTCTTTTCATGACAGTGATTGATATCTAGGGTTTGTTATTCTTTTCATGACAGTGATTGATATCTAGGGTTTGTTATTCTTTTCACAACAGTGATTGATATCTAGGGTTTGTTATTCTTTTCATGACAGTGATTGATATCTAGGGTTTGTTATTCTTTTCATGACAGTGATTGATATCTAGGGTTTGTTATTCTTTTCATGACAGTGATTGATATCTAGGGTTTGTTATTCTTTTCATGACAGTGATTGATATCTAGGGTTTGTTATTCTTTTCATGACAGTGATTGATATCTAGGGTTTGTTATTCTTTTCATGACAGTGATTGATATCTAGGGTTTGTTATTCTTTTCATGACAGTGATTGATATCTAGGGTTTGTTATTCTTTTCATGACAGTGATTGATATCTAGGGTTTGTTATTCTTTTCATGACAGTGATTGATATCTAGGGTTTGTTATTCTTTTCATGACAGTGATTGATATCTAGGGTTTGTTATTCTTTTCATGACAGTGATTGATATCTAGGGTTTGTTATTCTTTTCATGACAGTGATTGATATCTAGGGTTTGTTATTCTTTTCATGACAGTGATTGATATCTAGGGTTTGTTATTCTTTTCATGACAGTGATTGATATCTAGGGTTTGTTATTCTTTTCATGACAGTGATTGATATCTAGGGTTTGTTATTCTTTTCATGACAGTGATTGATATCTAGGGTTTGTTATTCTTTTCATGACAGTGATTGATATCTAGGGTTTGTTATTCTTTTCATGACAGTGATTGATATCTAGGGTTTGTTATTCTTTTCATGACAGTGATTGATATCTAGGGTTTGTTATTCTTTTCATGACAGTGATTGATATCTAGGGTTTGTTATTCTTTTCATGACAGTGATTGATATCTAGGGTTTGTTATTCTTTTCATGACAGTGATTGATATCTAGGGTTTGTTATTCTTTTCATGACAGTGATTGATATCTAGGGTTTGTTATTCTTTTCATGACAGTGATTGATATCTAGGGTTTGTTATTCTTTTCATGACAGTGATTGATATCTAGGGTTTGTTATTCTTTTCATGACAGTGATTGATATCTAGGGTTTGTTATTCTTTTCATGACAGTGATTGATATCTAGGGTTTGTTATTCTTTTCATGACAGTGATTGATATCTAGGGTTTGTTATTCTTTTCATGACAGTGATTGATATCTAGGGTTTGTTATTCTTTTCATGACAGTGATTGATATCTAGGGTTTGTTATTCTTTTCATGACAGTGATTGATATCTAGGGTTTGTTATTCTTTTCATGACAGTGATTGATATCTAGGGTTTGTTATTCTTTTCATGACAGTGATTGATATCTAGGGTTTGTTATTCTTTTCATGACAGTGATTGATATCTAGGGTTTGTTATTCTTTTCATGACAGTGATTGATATCTAGGGTTTGTTATTCTTTTCATGACAGTGATTGATATCTAGGGTTTGTTATTCTTTTCACAACAGTGATTGATATCTAGGGTTTGTTATTCTTTTCATGACAGTGATTGATATCTAGGGTTTGTTATTCTTTTCATGACAGTGATTGATATCTAGGGTTTGTTATTCTTTTCATGACAGTGATTGATATCTAGGGTTTGTTATTCTTTTCATGACAGTGATTGATATCTAGGGTTTGTTATTCTTTTCATGACAGTGATTGATATCTAGGGTTTGTTATTCTTTTCATGACAGTGATTGATATCTAGGGTTTGTTATTCTTTTCATGACAGTGATTGATATCTAGGGTTTGTTATTCTTTTCATGACAGTGATTGATATCTAGGGTTTGTTATTCTTTTCACAACAGTGATTGATATCTAGGGTTTGTTATTCTTTTCATGACAGTGATTGATATCTAGGGTTTGTTATTCTTTTCATGACAGTGATTGATATCTAGGGTTTGTTATTCTTTTCATGACAGTGATTGATATCTAGGGTTTGTTATTCTTTTCATGACAGTGATTGATATCTAGGGTTTGTTATTCTTTTCATGACAGTGATTGATATCTAGGGTTTGTTATTCTTTTCATGACAGTGATTGATATCTAGGGTTTGTTATTCTTTTCATGACAGTGATTGATATCTAGGGTTTGTTATTCTTTTCATGACAGTGATTGATATCTAGGGTTTGTTATTCTTTTCATGACAGTGATTGATATCTAGGGTTTGTTATTCTTTTCATGACAGTGATTGATATCTAGGGTTTGTTATTCTTTTCATGACAGTGATTGATATCTAGGGTTTGTTATTCTTTTCATGACAGTGATTGATATCTAGGGTTTGTTATTCTTTTCATGACAGTGATTGATATCTAGGGTTTGTTATTCTTTTCATGACAGTGATTGATATCTAGGGTTTGATATTCTTTTCACAACAGTTTTGATATCTAGGGTTTGTTATTCTTTTCATGACAGTGATTGATATCTAGGGTTTGTTATTCTTTTCATGACAGTGATTGATATCTAGGGTTTGTTATTCTTTTCATGACAGTGATTGATATCTAGGGTTTGTTATTCTTTTCACGACAGTAATTGATATCTAGGGTTTGTTATTCTTTTCACGACAGTGATTGATATCTAGGGTTTGTTATTCTTTTCATGACAGTGATTGATATCTAGGGTTTGTTATTCTTTTCATGACAGTGATTGATATCTAGGGTTTGTTATTCTTTTCATGACAGTGATTGATATCTGGGGTTTGTTATTCTTTTCATGACAGTGATTGATACCTAGGGTTTGTTATTCTTTTCATGACAGTGATTGATATCTAGGGTTTGATATTCTTTTCACGACAGTGATTGATATCTAGGGTTAGTTATTCTTTTCATGACAGTGATTGATATCTAGGGTTTGTTATTCTTTTCATGACAGTGATTGATATCTAGGGTTTGTTATTCTTTTCACGACAGTAATTGATATCTAGGGTTTGTTATTCTTTTCACAACAGTGATTGATATCTAGGGTTTGTTATTCTTTTCACGACAGTGATTGATATCTAGGGTTTGTTATTCTTTTCATGACAGTGATTGATATCTAGGGTTTGTTATTCTTTTCATGACAGTTATTGATATCTAGGGTTTGTTATTCTTTTCATGACAGTGATTGATATGTAGGGTTTGTTATTCTTTTCATGACAATTCTCTGTCTGATCCTGTTAGAGCTCATTCTGCTAGGGCTGCTGCCTCTTCTGAAACCTCCTTCAAGGGTATGCACACCAATTCCATCCCTAAAGCTGCTACTTGGTCTTCAATGCATACCAATAGTAAGCATTATAAGTTGGATATAGTTTCTAGGACCAGAGCAGGTTTTGCTGAAAACATTCAATGCATACCTTTAGTAAGCATTATAAGTTGGATATAGTTTCTAGGACCAGAGCAGGTTTTGCTGAAACCATTCAATGCATACCTTTAGTAAGCATTATAAGTTGGATATAGTTTCTAGGACCAGAGCAGGTTTTGCTGAAACCATTTTATGTGGGTTGGTTGAGGGATCTTCTAAGTCTTCTACCTCCCATTCTGTTTCTTGAGCTTTTTACTCTCCCTTCTATACAGAATGCTGCAGTTGAAAGTTAGGAGGCAGTTGCAGTACTTACGGTTAGTGAGTTGGCCTCCCCAGGAACATGTTATCACGAAGAAGCGCTCTGACTCATCTGTCACTGCCACACCCGCAAGGCATCATAACACACTGGAGAAAAGTGAGCATCCCCCACATACACTTCCAAAGATACCTGACTATTGTCATGTTGTCAGACTTGCAAAATGCCAACCAGCAGTACCTCGAACCAAAACACACTGAAAACAGTGAGCTCAAACCACTTCAGCATCGTTTCTTTTTACAAAATGTTCATGATTTATTCATTCACAAAACAGAATATGATGACATCTAATAGAAGACAAAAGCACTTAATCTGAACCAAAGTTTTGGATGGTTTTTGACTGTTTTCTGAATAAATAAATTGTGGAAATTTTGCAAAATGTAGTCATGAACCAATTTTGAGATAAGTGGATCAGGTGTGGGAACAGCACTGCTTTTAATGTGTTGTCAGACTTGGCAGAGAGACCACTGTTGCTAAAGAACTCTGCAAACATTTGGTGGGTGGGAGAATCACCCTGATTTCCATGACTCTGATATGGAAATGACACTGAGTCACCCAGGGTCCTTGGACTGCCCTTCCACTGAAATACTCTCGACTGACAGCAGATGCCTCAGTGCTCACATCACCTGAGGAGTTAGAGTCTTGAATGAGTTTCCTATTTAAACATTAGAAAAGCCCCAAACCACAAGACCAAATGAGATAAGTACCACACTCATGCATATTTGGCATTTAGCAAAGAGGATCATGGCTGTGAGCTTCTAATGGGCTGCTTCCTGTAGTTCAGAGTTTCATCACTCAGCTACCATTTATCTACCTGTGTGACTCTGAGCAATTCAGTTAACCAGACAGTGCTCCCGGGCTGGGAGATGTTACATTGTTACACTACCTAACTGTGTGACTCTGAGTAAGTCAATTAACCAGATAGTGCTCCCAGTCTGTGAGCTGTTATACTGTTACAATACCTAACTGTGTAACTCTGAGTGCTCCCGGGCTGGGAGCTGTTACATTGTTACATTACCTAATTGTGCAACTCTGAGCAACTCACTTAACCAGACAGTGCTCCCGGGATGGGCACTGTTACATTGTTACATTACCTAACTGTGCGACTCTGAGCAACTCACTTAACCAGACAGTGCTCCCAGGATGGGCGCTGTTACATTGTTACATTACCTAACTGTGTGACTCTGAGTAAGTCACATAACCAGACAGTGCTCCAGGCTGGGAGCTGTTACATTTTTACATTAACTAACTGTGTAACTCTGAGCAAGTCACTTAACCAGACAGTGCTGCCAGGCTGGGAGCTGTTACATTGTTACATTACTTAATGGTGTGACTCTGAGCAATTCAGTTGACGAAAAACTGCTCCTGGGCTGGGAGCTCTTACATTGTAACATTAACTAGCTGTGTAACTCTGAGTAAGTCACTTAACCAGACAGTAATCCTGCGCTGGGAGCTGTTACACTGTTACATTACCTAACCGTGTAACTCTGAGTAAGTCACTTAACCAGACAGTCCACCCAGGGTGGGAACTGTTACAACGTTACATTACCTAACTGTGTAACTCTGAGTAAGTCACTTAACCAGGCAGTGCTGCCAGGCTGGGAGCTGTCACATTGTTACATTACATAACTGTAACTCTGAGTAAGTCACTTAACCAGACAGTCCTCCCGGGCTGGGCACTGTTACATTGTTACATTACCAAACGGTGTAACTCTGAGTAAGTTACTTAACCAGACAGTGCTCTCGGGCTGGGAGATGTTACATTGTTACATTACCTAACCGTGTAACTCTGAGTAAGTCACTTAACCAGACAGTAATCCTGGGCTGGGAGCTGTTACACTGTTACATTACCTAACCGTGTAACTCTGAGTAAGTCACTTAACCAGACAGTCCACCCAGGGTGGGAACTGTTACATTGTTACATTACCTAACTGTGTAACTCTGAGTAAGTCACTTAACCAGGCAGTGCTACCAGGCTGGGAGCTGTCACATTGTTACATTACATAACTGTGTAACTCTGAGTAAGTCACTTAACCAGACAGTCCTCCCGGGCTGGGCACTGTTACATTGTTACATTACCAAACAGTGTAACTCTGAGTAAGTTACTTAACCAGACAGTGCTCTCAGGCTGGGAGATGTTACATTGTTACATTACCTAACAGTGCAACTCTGAGCAAGTCTCTTAACCAGACAGTGTTACCAGGCTGGGAGCTGCTAACATTGTTACATTACATAACGGTGTGACTCTGAACAATTCAGTTAACCAGACAGTGCTCCCAGGCTGGAAGCTCTTATATTGTTACATTAACTAACTGTGTACCTCTGAGTAAGTCAGTTAACCTGACAGTTCTCACAGTCTGGGAGCTGTTACATTACCTGTGTAACTCTGAGTAAGTCACTTAACCTGACAGTGTTCCCGTGCAGGGAGCTGTTATATTGTTACATTACCTAACTGTGTAACTTTGAGTAAGTCACTTAACCAGGCAGTGCTCCTGGGCTGGGAGCTATTACATTGTTACATTACCTAACCGTGTAACTATGAGTAAGTCACTTAAGCTGAGAGTGCTCCTGGGTTGGGAGATGTTATATTGTTACATTACCTAACTGTGTAACTCCGAGTAAGTCACTTAACCAGACAGTCCTCCTGGGATGGGAGATGTTACATTGTTACATTACCTAACTGTGTAACTCAGAGTAAGTCTCCTAACCAGACAGTGCTCCCATGTTGGGATCTGTAACATTATTACAGAAGTCACTTTACCAGACAGTGCTCCCAGGCTAGGAGCTGTTACATTGTTACATTAGCTAACTGTGTGACTCTGAGAAAGTTACTTAATCAGACAGTGCTCCTGAGCTGGGAGCTGTTAATCTGTTACATTACCTAACTGTGCAACTCTGTATAAGTCACTTAACCAGGTTTTGCTACCAGACTGGGAGCTGCTATACTGTTACATTACCTAACTGTGTAACTCTGAATAAGTCACTTAACAAGACAGTGCTCCCAGGCTGGGAGCTGTTACATTGTTACATTAGCTAACTGTGTAACTCTGAGTAAGTCACTTAACCAGACAGTGCTCCCAGGCTGGGAGCTGTTAAATTACCTAACTGTGTAACTCTGAGTAAGTCACTTAACCAGACAGTGTTCCTTGACTGGGAGTTATTACAGTGTTATATTACCTAACTGTGTAACTCTGAGTAGGTCACTTAACCAGACAATGCTGCCGGGCTGGGCACTGTTACATTGTTACATTACCTAACTGTGTAACTCTGAGTAAGTCACTTAACCAGACAGTGCTCCCAGGCTGGGAGCTGTTACATTCTTACATTACCTAACAGGTAACTCTGAGTACATCACTTAATCAGGGAGTGCTGCCAGGCTGGATGCTGTTACACTGTTACATTACCTAACTGTGTAACTCTCAAAGTAAGTCACTTAACCAGACAGTGCTCCCGGGCTTGGAGCTGTTACACTGTTACATTACCTAACTGTGTAACTCTGAGTATGTCACTTAACCATACAGTGCTCCCAGGCTGGGAGTTGTTACATTGTTGCATTACCTAACTGTGCGACTTTGAGCAAGTCACTTAACCAGACAGTGCTCCTGGGCTGGGAGATGTCACATTGTTAAATTACCTAACTGTGTAACTCTGAGTAAGTCACTTAACCAGACAGTGCTCTGGGCTAGGAGATGTTACATTGTTACATTACCTAATGGTGTGACTCTGAGTAAGTCACTTAACCAGACAGTGCTCCGGGCTAGGAGATGTTACATTGTTACATTACCTAACCGTGGGATTCTGAGCAAGTCACTTAACCAAACAGTGCACCTGGGCTGGGAGATGTTCAAATGTTATATTACCTAACTGTGTGACTCTGAGTAAGTCACAAAACCAGACAGTGCTCCCAGGCTGGGAGCTGTTACATTGTTCCATTACCTGCTGTGCGGTTCTGAGCAAGTTACTTAACCAGACATTGCTCCCAGTCTGTGAGCTGTTACACTGATAAATTACCTAACTGTGTAACTCTGAGTAAGTCACTTAACCAGACAGTGCTCATGGGCTGGGAGCTGTTACATTGCCACATTACCTAACCATGTAACTATAAGTCACTTAACCAGATAGTGCTCCCAGGCTGGGAGCTATTACATTGTTATATTACCTGGCTGTGTAACTCTAAGTCACTTAACCAGACAGTGCTCTCTGGCTGGGGGGCTGTTATATTGTTACATTACCTCACTGTGCGACTCTGAGAAAGTCACTTAACCAGAAAGTGCTCCCGGGCTTGGAAGTGTTACAGTGTTACATAACCTAACTGTGTGACTCTGAGCAAGTCACTTAACCAGACAATACTCCCAGGATGGGAGCTATTACATTGTTACATTACCTAGCTGGGTAACTCTGATTAAGTCACTTAACCAGACAGTGCTCCCGGGCAGGGAGATGTTACATTGTTAAATTACTGAACTGTGCAACACTGAACAAGTTACTTAACCAGAGAGTGCTCCCAGGAAGCGAGCTGTTACATTGTTACATTACCTAACTGTGTAACTCTGAGTAAATCACTTAAGCAGACAGTGCGCCCAGGCTGGGAGCTCTCACTATGTAACAGAACCTAACTGTGTAACTCTGAGTAAGTCATATAACCAGACAGTTCTCCTGGACTGGTAGCTGTTACTTTATTACATTGCCTAACTATGTAACTCTGAGTAAGTCATTTAACCAGACAGTGCTCCAAGGATGGAAGCAGTTACCTTGTTTCATTACCTAGCTGTGTGACTCTGAGTAAGTCACATAACCAGACAGTGCTCCTAGGCCGGGAGCTGTTACATTGTTACATTAACTAACTGTGTAACTCTGAGTAAGTAATTAAATCAGAAAGTGCTGCCGGGCTGGGAGCTGTTACATTGTTACATTACCTAACTGTGTGACTCTGAGCAATTCTGTTAACCAGACAGTGCTGCCGAGGTGGGAGCTCTTACATTGTACATTAACTAACTGTGTAACTGTGTGTGCACAAAACACTGATCAATAAATTAGTACAACTAGGTATTGATGTACTGTTGATAAGATGGATAGCTGCATGGCTTAAAAATAGGACATGGCAAGTATCACACAACAACTGGACAGGTGAAATCCTTGGTTACAGTCCAGGTGTCCCACAGGGCTCTGTACTAGGCCCTTACTTCTTTAGATTGTATCTTTCAGACCTTACTTTTTCATTTGAGGTGTTCTACAGTCTATATGCTGACGACCTGAAATTGGGTAAACTGATTACAAGTGTTGCAGATAAGGCATGTCTGCAAAATAATTTGACTAAACTGACCATTTGGGCACAGCAGAATAATATGTTGATAAATACATCAAAAACTAAGCATATGAGATTTGGGAGACATAAACTGAAAGGTGAATATTTAATACAGCACACAGTGATTGAAACTGTAGACTCATTTAAGGACCTGGGTATATGGGTAGATTCAGCTATGAGCTTTTCTAATCATATCAACCAATTGGCTAATGATAGTTATAGAACTATAGGTTGTATAAAAAGATTTATAAAGTCTAGGAAATCAAACATAACAAAGTCATTGTTTGTTAGTAACATTAGACCCAAACTTGAGTATGGAATAACAATATGGAAACCCTATAGGAAAACAAGCATGAAAAAACTGGAAAGAGTACAGCGGAAATATACCAGGGGCATCCATGGATGTGAAAATCTAAGTTATTATGAAAGACTAAAATATCTGAACTTGTACAGTGTCTCTTAGAGATATCTAAGAGGAGATCTTATTCAGGTATATAGGTCATTTAGGGACAACTACCTCTGGGAATGTTTGGGGTTATCAAAAAGTACTAGACAATCATCAGACAACCTATGTAGAAGATTCTATAGGAATGAGAAGTGTACTATTTGGTTCTCTGACAGAGTAGCTCATGCATGGAACAGACTACCAAATTACATTAAAGCAAGCACTAGTTTAGATATTTTAAGAACAGCCTGGACATTTATTATGGGAATAATTGTTTTGTATATTGTCAAGCTAGAAGGGCTTTAATGCCCGTGCTTTAAACATTTGTATGTATTTATGCATGTATATAACCTAAGCAACATTAAAAAAAAATATTCAAATCCTGCCTTTTTTTTAAAACAAGAAACATCTTTATTACACCATCTCTTACTACATAGGCAGTCATACATTTATACAAATGAAAACAGACCACACCAACTCATAGGAATTTACATGCCAAACCATATTGACACACTCCCAGCTGCAACCATTATACATCACTTATAACTTATAATGTACCCAATCTTTTTCAGTCAAACATTACATAGCTCATTTAAGTCCTGCTGCCTTTTAAACCTCATTCATCCCCTGTATGTATCGTTCCAACATTTCCCATTTTTCCTATGTAGTTTGCTCCTACCCTTTTGTAAAAATCTCATTTCCAGTTTTTTTTTTTTTTTATCTCTGTTACTATATTCACTACTTCTAGTATAGATGGTTTAGATTTTGATTTCTATTTTCTAGTAATTGCTTTTTTTGGCAGCCACCATTATTAGATACAGTAAGGCCTTACCATGCCTAGGCAATTCTGAATCTATATAACAGCTCAGAAAATCATCTCCCTCATAAGACAAATCTGCCCACCCAGTATCTCCGACAGTGTATCCTGCAGGGACTCCTTAAAGTCCACCAATTCACCGCACTTCCACAAAATATGCTTCCAATACCTCTTTCTTCCCCATCACACCTGCCAGCATTTGCTGTCTGCCTTAGGAAACATTCTTTGGAGTCTACTTGCGGTATAGAAATATCTATGTAAACATTTCCAGGCAAAAATCCTAAGCCTTCACGATTTTGTTGTATATTTGGGAGACATACATATATCCTCTCATTGTTTCTTTCTGAATTGCTTTTCCAGTCTCTCTTCCCAACCCTTCCTAAACTCCTCTGATTGATTCTGATAGTTATCATGCAATATTATATATGCTCTAGTAATTATTCCTTTTTTAATGGCAGCTTCTGTTCCTCACAAGGAATCTTTGGGTACATACGCACCAAAACTGTGAAGATTCAAGGTAATCCTTGACATAGCTTGTTTCTAGAGTTCCAAAAAGCACATGGATTAACAGCGTTATCCTCTTTGTTCTGGGGAAGCCATCACCTCCTTTTCTGAGAAGCGTGAGCAGATCCTTCCTTGATAAATACTTCTGATAGGTATGGGATGTCAGGCAAGGTCACATCCCGAACATCCTTTCACTATGATTTCCCTTAAGTTTTTAATTTCTCCAAGTCTTTTGAGTTTTTAATACCATGATGGGAATGGAACCCATTCCTAAGTCAAAGTGCTATTAAAGTTCATGAAATTAGTATTGTTTCACTCTGTGATGTCAGCCAAAAGTGCTCTTCGCAGTACCTGCAATGTGCCCAGTAATGACTCCTTCTGCAATTTGTACAGAGTTACATGTATTGTTAACATATCTAAATATGATTGTAGACTCTTTTTTATAAGACCTGTTGCTCCTACTACTATTGGAACTATCTGGGTGTCTTTCTTCCACATGGCTCTTGTTTCTGCTTGCAAATCCTCATATTTTATGACTATATCTCTCTGTACGTAGGACACTGTAGTCGCTCGGTGTGGCGATTTCAATCATCGATGCTACTTTTATACTTTTCATTTCTTTTCTTGGACCACTATATCCAGTTTTCTAGCATCTATCATTTACACTGTTGGTAATGGATGATCCCATGTGAGGCAGACTTCATCATTGTCTATGATGCTTTGTGGCTCATGTTTCCATTGTTTTTCAGCCACTTCAGTACCATAATGTTTTCACAATCCCCAGTGCAACAGTCTCAACACATTATTATGCTTTTCAGTATACAGTCCTTCTGCCATTAGTGTGTTGCAACAAGGTGTGCAACTCTTTCCAACTCTATTTAAAAAAAAAACTACATTTGTCTGTTTCTCCCACATGTTCAATGGACTTTGTAAACCAGCATGTACGTAGCCCACTATCTTGGGCAGCCAGTGTTAACCTTTCATCTCTTAGTTTGAATTCACCTCCCCTTAACCATTCCTGCATTCGTTCCTGATCAACATGTGGTTCTTCCAGAAGTTTTCTATATTTGCAATTATATTTATACATTTTCCACATTTCTTGCCTTCTCATCTGGTCCTTCACCTTATATTCTTTCTTTTGTTTTTTGGCACATTCAGTTGCTTCGTGCCCTTAACTATGTTTCCTTGAAGAAGTGTCTCCAGGTCTGCTCATGGAGGAGGAAACTCATGCAACAACCTCGTAAGGAGTCTAAACCACTGTGGTTCACCCATGGACCAACTATATCTTACTGGAGGTCATCATCCTCCCAGTCTACACCAGAGAAGACTATCAACAGGCTTTGATTTTGGAATATAATGCGTTAAATAATAATGTTAAAAGAGTTTTTTCAAAGGAATGGGAGAGATTTGTTTCCCTTACAGACTTGGAAAATATAAACAAAATCCCATACAAAGTGGTATATAAAAATTCACAATGTATTATAACTATTTTAGAAAATAAATATAAGGTTAACATTAATAAGAACAAGATAGGTACATATAAATGTGGTCATTGTACACAATGTATATATATTATGAATACAGATAGATACTACCTAGAAAGTATAGGAATAGGTGGATCATTAGCACTAATTACTATAATTGTGAATCAAAAGGAATAATATATTTAGCCATCTGTTCAGTTTGTAGGTCCTTCTATGTAAGGAAGACTGAAAGAATGTTAAAAAGAAGGATATACGAACATATTTATGATGTAAAAGTGGGGAAAGATACTAATGCCTTGTTCAAACATATGAAGGTATGTTTGAATGCGAAGTTTTCTTTTCTGATATTGGAACAAGTCAAAAATGATATCAGGGGAGGCCCATGGGAAGAAAAGATTGAATTCAGGGAGTTATGTTGGCAAGTGACCCTTGAGGCAGGTAACCCCCCTGGTTTGAATGACTATGTTTTCATTTTACCATTATTAAAACTAGGGTAGCTAAGCTCTGAAGTGTATATGACTGTAATTATCTAAAATATCCACCAGACAGCAATGTAATCCTATACCTCATATGTATTTTCCATAGTAAGTAAGTAAGTGACATTTTTTTAAGTATTTTTTGATACACATATTTTTTAAACACTTTTTTACATTATGGTTTGATACTTCATAAATAGAAATGTATTATTATGTATTTATAGGATTTAATATGGCACATTTAAGAATTTTAGAAGAAAGTTTTAGGAAATGTATTGTTTTAATGTTTTTTAATTAATTTGAACTGCAAATCCAGTTGGTGGTTTTAAACTGGGATGGTGTCATCTCATTGGTTTTAGTTAATTGAATTGAGTATAAATACTAGTAATATAAGCACACACTGATCATCTGATGAAGTCTAATTTAACAAGATGAAAACACATGTATATAGAGAGAAAGTGTTCATGTTACTACTGTTATTTTGTGTCCGTGTTCGTATTATGTGGAGTCATTAAAACTTTTGAACTTTTCCTGTTTGAGTCTCCGCTCTGTGCCTCAGCAATAATTTAGGGCAGCTGCTGGCTCCAAATGTCATTCAACCATTGTGGCTGATTGCATCACTGAAATCACCCACCAGTGTCTATTTTGTGCATCCTTTTTGCCATTTAGGTGTTCCTCAACTTCTAGCCCAAAGATGGGGGGGGGCTTTTTGAAAGTAGAAGAATCTTAAAAAGGTTATCTTGAGGCCCTTTTATTGTCAAAGTAAGCAGAATAGGCCATCAGGATACTGACACTCAAAGTAATGGAGGCACAGATTTCACCCATACGCAGCTGTTTAGTAGCACACCCCAGCTCATTTACCATATTTTTTCTACTTTATCATACCTTCATAAAAATATAACGTGGAATAAATAATTAAGCATCTACAATGTACATGGCATCGATGAAAACACACCTTTCAGATATACCCATAGCAGCAGCCTCCCTCTCAATTGCATTGTCAGCTGGGCTTTGAGGACTGAAGACCCTATATGGCAGGGTCTTAATGAAACAGTCACATCTTGTTTAGGAGCCTCTGTCATATACCAGGAAATCCGCTCCACTTTCTTAGGGGCTGGATTCGCTCTATCTGGGTTGTCCTTGTGAATATTTAATGATATCTCTGATAATACCTTCAGGAGGAGAACCTACTGATAGGTGATAGACTTCTATACTCTCTGCTGAGGGGAATGAGACGGGCTATGGAGGTCTTCCCCTTTGCTTTCCATTAGTTCTAGGAGTTTATCAAACGTGGAGTTATCTGGAGGAGACAGAGAGGATTCAAGATAGATTACATTATATAACTTCCCCTGTGATAGATTACATTATATAACTTCCCCTGTGATAGATTACATTATATAACTTCCCCTGTGATAGAGTACATTATATAACTTCCCCTGTGATAGATCACATTATATAACTTCCCCTGTGATAGATCACATTATATAACTTCCCCTGTGATAGATCACATTATATAACTTCCCCTGTGATAGATCACATTATATAACTTCCCCTGTGATAGATCACATTATATAACTTCCCCTGTGATAGATCACATTATATAACTTCCCCTGTGATAGATTACATTATATAACTTCCCCTGTGATAGAGTACATTATATAACTTCCCCTGTGATAGAGTACATTATATAACTTCCCCTGTGATAGAGTACATTATATAACTTCCCCTGTGATAGATTACATTATATAACTTCCCTGTGATAGATTACATTATATAACTTCCCCTGAGATAGATTACATTATATAACTTCCCCTGTGATAGATTACATTATATAACTTCCCCTGAGATAGATTACATTATATAACTTCCCCTGTGATAGATTACATTATATAACTTCCCCTGTGATAGATTACATTATATAACTTCCCTGTGATAGATTACATTATATAACTTCCCTGAGATAGATTACATTATATAACTTCCCCTGTGATAGATTACATTATATAACTTCCCCTGTGATAGATTACATTATATAACTTCCCCTGAGATAGATTACATTATATAACTTCCCCATGTGATAGATTACATTATATAACTTCCCCTGAGATAGATTACATTATATAACTTCCCCTGTGATAGATTACATTATATAACTTCCCCTGTGATAGATTACATTATATAACTTCCCCTGTGATAGATTACATTATATTACTTCCCCTGTGATAGATTACATTATATAACTTCCCCTGTGATAGATTACATTATATAACTTCCCCTGAGATAGATTACATTATATAACTTCCCCTGTGATAGATTACATTATATAACTTGCGCTGTGATAGATTACATTATATAACTTCCCCTGAGATAGATTACATTATATAACTTCCCCTGTGATAGATTACATTATATAACTTCCCCTGTGATAGATTACATTATATAACTTCCCTGTGATAGCTTACATTATATAACTTCCCTGAGATAGATTACATTATATAACTTCCCCTGTGATAGATTACATTATATAACTTCCCCTGTGATAGATTACATTATATAACTTCCCCTGAGATAGATTACATTATATAACTTCCCCATGTGATAGATTACATTATATAACTTCCACTGTGATAGATTACATTATATAACTTCCCCTGCGATAGATTACATTATATAACTTCCCCTGTGATAGATTACATTATATAACTTCCCCTGTGATAGATTACATTATATAACTTCCCCTGAGATAGATTACATTATATAACTTCCCCTGAGATAGATTACATTATATAACTTCCCCTGTGATAGATTACATTATATAACTTCCCCTGTGATAGATTACATTATATAACTTCCCCTGTGATAGATTACATTACATAACTTCCCCTGTGATAGATTACATTATATTACTTCCCCTGTGATAGATTACATTATATAACTTCCCCTGTGATAGATTACATTATATTACTTCCCCTGCGATAGATTACATTATATAACTTCCCCTGTGATAGATTACATTATATAACTTCCCCTGAGATAGATTACATTATATAACTTCCCCTGAGATAGATTACATTATATAACTTCCCCTGTGATAGATTACATTATATAACTTCCCATGTGATAGATTACATTATATAACTTCCCCTGTGATAGATTACATTATATAACTTCCCCTGTGATAGATTACATTATATAACTTCCCCTGAGATAGATTACATCATATAACTTTCCCTGTGATAGATTACATTATATAACTTCCACTGTGATAGATTACATTATATAACTTCCCCTGTGATAGATTACATTATATAACTTTCCCTGTGATAGATTACATTATATAACTTCCACTGTGATAGATTACATTATATAACTTCCCCTGTGATAGATTACATTATATTACTTCCCCTGTGATAGATTACATTATATAACTTCCCCTGTGATAGATTACATTATATTACTTCCCCTGTGATAGATTACATTATATAACTTCGCCTGTGATAGATTACATTATATAACTTCCCCTGTGATAGATTACATTATATAACTTCCCCTGTGATAGATTACATTATATAACTTCCCCTGTGATAGATTACATTATATAACTTCCCCTGTGATAGATTACATTATATAACTTCCACTGTGATAGATTACATTATATAACTTCCCCTGTGATAGATTACATTATATAACTTCCCCTGTGATAGATTACATTATATAACTTCCCCTGTGATAGATTACATTATATAACTTCCCCTGTGATAGGTTACATTATATAACTTCCACTGTGATAGATTACATTATATAACTTCCACTGTGATAGATTACGTTATATAACTTCCCCTGTGATAGATTACATTATATAACTTCCCCTGTGATAGGTTACATTATATAACTTCCCCTGTGATAGATTACATTATATAACTTCCCCTGAGATAGATTACATTATATAACTTCCCCTGAGATAGATTACATTATATAACTTCCCATGAGATAGATTACATTATATAACTTCCCATGAGATAGATTACATTATATAACTTCCCCTGTGATAGATTACATTATATAACTTCCCCTGAGATAGATTACATTATATAACTTCCCCTGTGATAGATTACATTATATAACTTCCCCTGTGATAGATTACATTATATTACTTCCCCTGTGATAGATTACATTATATAACTTCCCCTGAGATAGATTACATTATATAACTTCCCCTGTGATAGATTACATTATATAACTTCCCCTGTGATAGATTACATTATATAACTTCCCCTGTGATAGATTACATTATATAACTTCCCCTGAGATAGATTACATTATATAACTTCCCCTGTGATAGATCACATTATATAACTTCCCCTGTGATAGATCACATCATATAACTTCCCCTGTGATAGATCACATCATATAACTTCCCCTGTGATAGATCACATTATATAACTTCCCCTGTGATAGATCACATTATATAACTTCCCCTGTGATAGATCACATTATATAACTTCCCCTGTGATAGATTACATTATATAACTTCCCCTGTGATAGATTACATTATATAACTTCCCCTGTGATAGATTACATTATATAACTTCCCCTGTGATAGATTACATTATATAACTTCCCCTGTGATAGATCACATTATATAACTTCCCCTGTGATAGATTACATTATATAACTTCCCCTGTGATAGATTACATTATATAACTTCCCCTGAGATAGATTACATTATATAACTTCCACTGTGATAGATCACATTATATAACTTCCACTGTGATAGATTACATTATATAACTTCCCCTGTGATAGATTACATTATATAACTTCCCCTGTGATAGATTACATTATATAACTTCCCCTGAGATAGATTACATTATATAACTTCCCCTGTGATAGATTACATTATATAACTTTTCCCCTGTTTGTACTTCAGAAAAAATGAAGAAGGTCTATAGTGGCAGAATCAGTGCCAGGGGGGCAGTATACTGTTTTGTGCACATGCACTTTCTGAGCCTTTTGGAGGAGTCCCAACCTGACACATTCCAGGACCTGAGTTTTTGGTTTTGTAAAGGAAAGCCTCAATATAAATACTGCAGGCATAGACAGAGTACTATACAGGGACTAAGGCTGGGTAAAGAACTAGAATTGTCACAAACATCCCTATACCCAGTATCTCACATATTTGGCCCACCCACAGGGTGCATTCAAAAGGATGGCTGAACTAGAATGCATGCACAGTATTGATAGAAGGCTGACTCCTTCAGTGGAGTCATATAATTAAATCTTTAAAAACACACTGAAAAAGTGATAAAAACAGTTCATGTCATGCAAATTTGGGTCTTGAAATATTTTATAGTATCACTCCCTGAAAGGTTGTATCAGAGAAAAAATGTGTTGAAAAGTAACAGTACATGCAAACTACATTACCGCAGCTGTGAGATTAATTATGAGGCAAATAAAGGTACATGCAAACTGCATTACCATAGCTGTGAGATTCACAATGAGGCAAATAACGGTACATGTAAACTACATTACCATAGCTGTGAGATTCACAATGAGGCAATTAAGGGTACATACAAACTACATTACCATAGCTGTGAGATTCACAATGAGGCAATTAAGGGTACATACAAACTACATTACCATAGCTGTGAGATTCACAATGAGGCAATTAAGGGTACATACAAACTACATTACCATAGCTGTGAGATTCACAATGAGGCAATTAAGGGTACATACAAACTACATTACCATAGCTGTGAGATTCACAATGAGGCAATTAAGGGTACATACAAACTACATTACCATAGCTGTGAGATTCACAATGAGGCAATTAAGGGTACATACAAACTACATTACCATAGCTGTGAGATTCACAATGAGGCAATTAAGGGTACATACAAACTACATTACCATAGCTGTGAGATTCACAATGAGGCAAATAACGGTACATGTAAACTACATTACCATAGCTGTGAGATTCACAATGAGGCAAATAACGGTACATGTAAACTACATTACCATAGCTGTGAGATTCCATTCCGTCTAACAAGACAGCCAAAATTAGGGTAATGACTGTAAGTTAAGGAGTTTATGAACAGCCAGCAAATAAAAACAGTAAACTTTGAAATTTGATAAGCTTTTATAATGTGTCCCTTAAACATTTTTTGCTGGAAAGTATGGTTAAGATGAAATATTATCAAGATCACCGATGGCTTATTAAAATGTAAAAATCATTTATTTCATTTTTTATTAAGAAGCATTTGGATAAAATGCTTGATGATGTGGAAGTGGTAGTCAAGCTGTGTGACCAATGCAAACAGAATATTATTGTGTGTTCAGAGAACCATACTAGGCTGCTGACCCAGAGGCCCTTATAAGCCTAGCAAAGAATTTCACCCATGTTCCCACAAAGTCAGCACCTGTTTCCCCTGTCCAGCATGGAACACAGGTGTGATCCTAGGGTTATATTTCTCTCTGGAGTCTCAACTTTAAGAATTCAAACTACAAACTTGTCCTCTCCTTCTATCGACTGCTGCACCTTCATGTGATTTGTCCTCCCGTAGCCCCTCTGTTTCCTCCTTTTCCCCTAAGACTATTCTCCTCTGCTAAGTATATATAAGTATTACTTGAATGTCTTCTGTACTTTATCTCTGCTGTTGCTATTCATTTTATTTCTTTCTTTGAATGTGAAAATACTGCTCAACATGCCTAGTTCTGTGTGTAAATATTTCACTTTGTTATATATTAATGTGGAGCTTTTCTTCCTGGGCCTCCACTGAAAATGGTCTCTTTCTAGGCCCAGTTGACTTTCCCGGGTAACAAATGCAATAAATAAAATAATAAATAAATAAATATTTTCTGTTTCCCATCCAGTCGTCCAGGTTCCTCTTAAAGAGGGCTAGTGAGGTGCTCTGCTTGACATGGAGAAGTAGTCTATTCCACAGATGGGGGAATCTTTGGGACACAAATCTATCCTGCCAACAAGTTCTATTAGTCTCACAGACCAAGTTGAGTTTTTCTGTGCAGGTTGCACGAGTGGAGTGTGCAGCAACTCCATCAAGGCTTGGTCTGAGAAGGCCTCATATGCCAGGCACGGGTCACCTCTGAGCAGTCTGTATGAGACTCAGTAGAGGGATAGGGCATTTATCCTATCTGTACAGGATAGGTATATGAGACCTTGGATTTTCCTGGTCAGGAACCTCTGTGGTCTCTCCAGCTGCTGCAAGTTACATGCTGAAGGGTGCACTGTACTTGATAATGGGTCTGATAAAGGAGAAGTACAGAAATGTTATGACCTCCTTTTTCCTGGCTGAAATACCTTTACTTTTGAGGTGGGCCATGTAGAAATTCTTCTATACAACACAGGCAACGTGGTGGCCAAAAGTTACTTTGCTATCAACCTGGGAGCCCAAGTCCCTCATGACTGATTGCATGTTTAGTGCATTGTTATTAATGTGATAAATAGTGGGGATAACATTTTCCGCAAAGGGGATAATGATGCATTTCTTGGCATTCAGTTTGAGGCTGCGCTTCTGGCACCAATCATTAGTTTGGGTAAGGTCCCCTTGAAGGATATTCATATCAGTAGGGGAATTTAAAACAGCATCCAGCTTGCAGTCATCTGCAAACTTGGTCAGCCACAGACCACTGGTTTTGGCATGCACCTCTGAAAAGTATATCCCAAACAGTAGAGGCCCCAAGACTATCCTTGGAGTATGGTGCTCATTACGGGTCTATTACTAGAGATGGCTTCCCCTATTTTTACTGAGTGGGTTGTATTAGTGAGCCAGTTAGCTACCCATCTGGTAACATATGGGTTGAAGCCTAGCTGGGAGAGTTTATCTATTATGCCCGAGTGGGGAATACTGTCGAAGGTCAAGGTAGGTAGTATACACTGTCGTCCCCTCGTCCATGTCTTTGGTGGCTGTTTTGAAGAAGTCAACCAAGTTTAACAGGCATGATCTCCCTTTAACAAAACCAAAGTGTGTGGAATCAAGCATTTGGAGAATGCCAGTGTCCTTGTTTATAAGTTCCATGATAATGTGTTTCATGGCCTTGCAGATCAGGCTAGTTAGGCTGACGAGCCTATAATTGCCTGGGTTGGTGGATGCTCTACCTTTGTGTAGACGGATGACAGTGGCTATCTTCCATTTAGCTGGGATGAAGCCAGTGTTCAGGCTTTGGTTGAATAAAGTGCCTGATGGTGCTGAGAGATCATGCCTGAGTTCATGTAGGACACAGCCAGGGATGTTGTCGGGTCCCATGGAGGCTGTATTTTTTTGCCTTTGAGAGGGAGTTAAAGAGCTGCTCCCTGCTGATGAGGGGGAGGGGGACAGGTACAGTGGATGTCCAGGTTTACTTATGGTGGGACAGGGGGTGAAGTTTTCATTGAACCTGTCTGCCAGCAGGTTGGCTATTATCTACGGCATTTGTGTAGGTGGTGTTATTGACCACCAGTTCAGAGCCGATTTGGGTGTTACCTTTGAGATTGTAGACGTATGTGAAGAAGGTCTTGTGATTGTCCTTAGTGGCCAGTTTGGACTCAAAGTTAGCTTTAGAGGATTTCACCAGGGACCTTATTTGCTTGTTGTACCTGCTCCTTCTTGGTCCTGGGCAGCAATTTTTTCCTTGTATTACAGAGTTTGTTTATTGCTACTGTCTACCAGATAGGTTTACTCTTCCTTGAGGAAGATGATTTGGTCCTGCCAGGTACTGCTGAGTCCATGCAGCTATGTAGGTACTTGTATAGTTTTTTGGTGTAGGCTTGAACATTAGTGGTAGTTCAAACTGAAGGGACAGTGGCTGTGAAGCTGCTTATACCTGCTATCAGGAGGTTGTAGTGAGCTTTGGAAAAGTTTTTTTTTGTTTGTCCCTGGCAGGGGGGAAGGGGGTTAGGGGAGATGGTGACTATGAAAGTGATCAATGTATGGTTGGATCTTACCAAGGAGAATGACACTTTATGGGTGCTACAGTGTCTACTCATGTTGATTAGTACCAGGTCCAGGATATTTTCACCTCTCATGGGGGTGTCAGACAGATAATCCATGCACTGGGATTGACTAAATCGAGGAATCTCTGGGTGTTCATGTTTTGAGTAGAAAAAGTCTTCCACTCTACAGTTGGGTAGTTAAAGCCACCCAGGATCATGGTAGAGAGTTGAATCTTGATGGATTTAAGTATGTCTACATTGGTGGAGTGGGCATCCTGAGTCATGGTTAGGGATCTGTAGCTAGCTATGATTTGAATAGGTGTTTTGTCAACAGTAAACTGCACTTGGAGTGTCTCCTGTGCATCATACTGTTATTGCTAAGGATTATAACATCAGAATATGTAATATGAAAAGTTATGGTGCTTTAGAAGGAAATATAAAGATGGACTGTTTGGACAATTTCAAAAGCAAAGTCGTGACTTGAACTGAGTTTACCAAAGACTCACTGAGCATAAAACTGACCAAAAGATTCACATTAGAGGAATCTGAGGTGAAATGTGGGAAGCACAGGTTAATTGTAGTGGTATTCACATCACTCAGTAAGAAAGTGCAAATTCTGTGGTGGCAGGGGTGTGGTGGCAGGGGCTAACAGTGTGGTAGCTAGCAGATGATGGCAATGTTATTGTCAAGTGACTTTCCAACATGGAATATCATTTGTGGATGCAATCCATGAGTATAAAAAGAGAAGAGTGTAACCTGTTCTGGCAGTTTTAAAAATGTAGTGGAATGGTAAAATGATGATTTTGATGCAAATGTTACCCTGAAAACATAGAAATGTCCCGTACATTTGACTGTAATAGGTGTGGAACAGAAGGATTAAACAGATGGTCATGTGTGGAGAAGTTAAGGATGAAAGGGAAAAAGCAGTTTAACTTGGCTGAGAATATGCAATTATCTGCATGCGAACATGCAAGGATAACATGCCTGGATAGGTTTGAAAGTCCAAGGTGAATTTATGATATAACTTATCTTGTTGAGATTGTATGAGTTATATCACTTTTCTAAAGTTTAATTTTATCTATAATTAAAATTAATTTTTTCTATCAACTTAGGAGTTGAGGGGGATGCCAGATCAAAGACCTGCTTAGGGTACCAGATAAGCTAGCTTTAGTTCTTGAGTTTACATAAAGTTTATCAAATGTTTCTATAATTCCATCATGGAGGATAGTGTCAGAAGCTTTGGCCAGGTCAATATAAGCAGTATTCACAAAAAGACCACTGTCCACAGCCTCTATAAACTTTTTTCATGATGCTTAACTAGGTTTAGGAGACAGGACAGGATCGGGTGTTCTACATGCATCCTGATCTGAATCTAAACTGGTCATCACCCATCTTACTTTCTACAACTTTGCATATTTGTTTATCACTCACCCACTGCAGAACTTTCATGCAATGTAATAGGAGTCTGATACCTCTATAATGCCAGTAGTTGTGAATGCCCCCTTTGCTCTTATACTCTGGCACTCCAGTCACCTACCTGGGATATGCTTTTCTCTCCATGCTGCTATAAATACCCTCTGGAGCTATTTTTCCCCTAACTCTCCAAGCATCTTGATCACATCTGCTGTGACCTCACCTGAGCCTGCTGCTTTCACTGACTTCATTTTCCTTAGTGCTGTTCTTACTCCTTCTAGGGTGGGCTCCTCTTCTTCTCTCATTGTAGGCTGTATTTGGGGCAGTATAACTTCTGTTGGGTTTTCTCCATTCAGAAGCTTCTGGAAACGCTCCGTCTATCTGCCTCTGATGTCCTCTGGACTGTTGAGCAGGTTGTTGCTGACATTCCTTATGCAGAGGGTGTCTGATGATTATCGCCTTTATTTTTCTGTCTTTGTCTTGCAAACTGATAGAGTTTCTTTGCACTCTCTTAGCATTAGGAAAATGAAGTCTTTTGTTGACTTCCTGGACTTGTGTATTCCACCACCAGCTGTCTTTATGTACCTTATTGCCATATCTGGCTTGGCCTCGTATCTGTTCTGTAATCCTCGCACATGCTGTTTTGAGTCACTGTCATTCTTCATCGTCACCAATTTCCTCTTCTCCTTGAGGTGCTAGAACCTAGAATAAATCCTTGCACTCATGCTTTTGCTCCAGTCAACTTCTGGGTCTTTAGCCTATGGTCTGTTCACCTTAGATCCTTTTCTGACAACTGCTATATACAATACATTTAAATGGCATTCAGACACCAGTGAAACATAAACAGTCATTACTTGTATACAGAAAAACGTGAAAGTTTAGTACAACAAGTTTTTATGATGGATAAAACATAGTAACAAAAAAGTATAATACTCATGGCATAAATATGTGCATCTTTGAAACAAGATCACATTCATAGAGTTCATTGGAAGAACATAGATGTCATTTATGTATAGAGACATTTTTATAAGGACAAATGCATTTATATAGAGAACATAAAGACACAGACATTTTAATGGTGTTATTAAAGAGCAGCAGGAATAAAGTACAACCTTGTTTCTAGTCTTTACAAGTAATTAAACCTTATGATTAAAAGCTGCTGATTTTAAAATATTGGATAATTTATAAAAAAAATAAAAGATGTGAAGTTGTTCTATCTTCCCTTCATTCTTACTGATGGGTTTGTAGATCCGTGGTTCCAACTCTGCCAAACGCAAAAGCTCGAGGTCTTCAACCAGCTCGAGGCCTACTCCCCATCCCATGATGCACTAGTACTTCCCTCAGATCTCATTTGCTGCTGCAACAGATCAGGCGACTCACCAGCTCTGGCCAGTGAAAGTTACATTTTTTCTCTTTAAAATTACTTAAATTGCTATATTGTTAGTTAAAACTTGGTTAGTTAGGATAGTTGGTAATTCTGATTGCCTTTCGCGCTTCGCGTTTCTGTGAGTCTGCTCTTTTTTCTGCTACCTCTTCGTGGCCTGTTTGAAGGCGTTTTGTTAAACTCCCCGTTTCCCTTTAATAGCATGTTAGTAGTTAGTTCAAATAGTAGTTAAAACGGTTATTGTACAGAGTGTTTATTATATAGGTTAAAAAATAGTAGCTAGAACTTATTGTTACTGTGAAGAGTGTTTGTGGTATAGGTAACGTCTGTGTGAATATATAGATATTTAAATCTCTCATAGTATTGTGTGTTAGTAATATTTTTTCTTATAGCCTGTTCAAGTCAGAAGGCTAAATTTTTTGTTATTAGCTCGTTTAAATTAGAGAGCTCTTTACTGTGTGTTTGTGTGATTGGGTTAAGATGTCTCAAGATAAAGACAAGGAGGCTAAACAGTCTAAACCTTCAGGGTTTAAGAAATGCCCTAAATGTGGACAGAAAATGTCAATTACTGATGGACAAACGGCATGTGTGTATTGTTTAGGGGCATTACATTTACAGGAAACATGTTCCATATGTCACTCCTTTAGTTTCTGAGTATTACAAGAAAGGAAGAACAAGCTGATTGTCAGGGGTTTGATTAGATTGTCAGGGGCTTGATTAAGTCTTCCTTTCAGGAATTGTTGGAGCAAGGTCATACAGCTCATACCAAGCCATCTAAACCTTCAAAAACTTCTTTCACTACTGGAACTTTGGAGCCGGCAAAATCTCCGTCATCCAGTAAGTCGAAATCTGACAAACCTTCAACCTTGGAGTCACTGACTTTGGAGCTGATGGGTATTACTATAAGAAGCCGGTCCCCAGTTTTGGAGCCGGTATCTCCCATTTTGAAATCTTTGATTTTACAATCTGTAGCTTCTTCAGCTCCGTCCTCTCAGTCTCAAGAAGTCTATCAGACATGGATGTGGATCATGTGGTGCAGACGCTTCTGCAGATACCAGAACTTGTAAAAGCTTTTGTCGGGGCTGACCCTTCAGGCTTCAGAGCCATCTAACCCTCCTCTCCCCATATCTGTTCCTCCTCCAATCTGAATCGCAGTTTCAGAGCCAGAGTGCTCAGAACTGATGATAGTGGAGCCGTCAGTACCAAGACCTGCTCCAGGACTTTCAGATCCAACTTCTCAGACTGCTTTGGTATCAACAGAAGAATCTAGGAGCCAACACTCTCCGGTCAGGTCCAGGAATGATAGTTGAACTGATCTTTCGGGTCCGACTTTGCCTCACGCAAAGGTGATTTTGGGCCCCACCACTGGCTCAGAGCCTACCATCTTGGTGCCAAAGGAATCGACTGTGTCTTCAGATCCAGGAGTTCATAGGTATGTACTAGACTATTAGCCCTAGGGCCTATATAAGCCTAGCCAAAAAGGTACCCTGGCTTTCATCACCAAAGAAAATTATTTTCCTGTGCCCCTGTCGAGCAGAGCCGCAGAAGCAATCCCCGGGGTGAACTTTCTATCTCCTATCCAATCATCAAGATTTTTCTTGAAGAGTGCTAATGAGGAGCTTTGTTTGATATAGGATAGGTAGTTTGTTTGGGTCCATATTATATCATCAAATGCTTAAAAAAAGTGAACTATGAATAATCAAACCCATGTAAGCTAAAGCTTACAATCTCAAAAGCTCAGAACAGCAATTTTTTTCCAAGGGAAGAAAATCACTGTTCCAAAAAAAAAAAAAAAAAGAAAAAAAATTGAAATAATACATAAAGTGGGGGGCTTTGCCCCCACACCCCCCTACTTAAATATACCAACTCTGAGATCGCACAACTGTGCCAAAAATGACAAAGTAACGGAAGTGGTCTAGCAAATTCTTTCCCTGGGAAAGAATTGACTTAAAAGCCACTTCGCTATTTTGTGTTTTCGTTGTTTTAAGTTTGACCAAGACGCATTCGATATAATGTGCCTTTGGTCATCTAATAGGAACCCGTTTGTTCCAAAGAATGGGAAGTCTCTGGGATAGGAATCTATCCCGACAGTATGTTCTGTTTATTGTAGTAACAAGGTTTAGGTCCCTAGAGCGTGTAGCTCGGAGGGATTGGGATTTCTTTAAGTGGCGCATGTCCAACAGCTCTGGGTTTGACATAGCTTTGTATGTTAGGCAGAGATCGCCTCTGAATAGGCTATATGCAATGGAGTAAAACTGGAGTTTTTTGTGACGGTCTGCATAGGGCATCTGTTTGAGGTCGGTAATCCTCTTTATGAGGTATATCTGTGGCCTTTCTAGCTGTTGTAGATGCTTGTGCGGTACATAGCAAAAGGGGCATTGTACTCTATAATGGGTCTAATGAGTAATGAATAAAGGAAAACAATGAACTCTTTTTTCCTGGATGGGAAACCTTTTGTGATGAGGTGTGCCATGTAGAACAATTTCCTGACTACTGTGGTGATGTGATTATCAAAGGAGAGACTACTGCCCACCTGTGTCCCAAAGTCTCTTATCACACTTTTGGTATTAAGTAGACTACTGGCTATGTGGTAGTTCATGGGTACAGAGTTTTTACCAAAAGGGATGACAATGCACTTTTTGGCATTGAGCTTGAGGCCATGGCTTTGACACCAGGCATCTGTCTCAGTGAGGCCCTTTTGTAGGATGTCCACATCATTAGGAGTTTTGATTATGGCTCCTAGTTTGCAGTCATCTGTGAAATTCGTTAGCCAAAGACCTTCTGTGTTAGCCTGTATGTCTGAGAAGTAGATACTAAACAGGAGAGGACCCTGGACCGAACCCTGTGATACTCCACTTGTCACTGGTCTGAAGTCGGATTTGGAGTCTGCTACTTTCACAGTGTGGGTTCTGTCAGTGAGCCAGTTGGCAAGCCATCTTGTGACATAGGGATTTATACCTAGTTTAGTGAGTCTATCTATAATTCCAGAGTGGGTGATGGTGTCGAATGCCTTGGCGAGATCTAGATTGGCTGTGTGAACCACATTACCCTCATCTACGGCTTTGGTGACCACTTCAAAGAAGTCTATCAGGTTTAGGAGACATGATCTGCATTTTACAAACCCAAACTGGTTGGGATACAGAGTTTGGAGATTACCAATGTTCCTTCGCATTGGAGCCAGGGGGCCTTCGATGCCATGAGGAGAGCATTGTCCCCACAGACAACTACTTCATCAGGACCAGCAGCTTCTCCCCCTAAAGTGCCAGTGTCTACTTCGTCATCACATATTCCACAAAAACGTAGAGACCCAGAGCCTCAGGAAGCCCCATTAGCCTATCCCTGCTCTTCCAAGACCTCACCAGAAGCTCCCACTGAGGAGGTCCCTCGGAAGAGGCTATGCAAGAGAAAGTATCTGGAGTCCCCTCATGAATCCATCACTTCAGATATTGACTTGGATGATTTAGAAGGTTCCCTACTGTCACACTCAGAAGATATCTCCTTCACAGATATCTTAGAGATTCTCAAACAGAGGGATGATTGGCAGCCCATCAAACCTACTGATGATGACTCAGTCTACCTGAAGGCTTTCGTGTCTCAGCCCTCCACCTCTTGGGTGTCTCTGCTTTTTGATGAACTTATGGACTTAGTTTGTTGAAAGGAGTGGGAGTCTCCAGATACAGTGGAACCTGTCCCTAGGAGGCCCAATAAGTTTATTACCTCACCAAAGGACAACGCTTTCCTCACCAATGGAGTCCTTGTTGATGCCATGGTGCGGGTGGCAGTCACTAAGAAGGAGTTATCTGAAACTTCGATGTCGGTCCATCCACCCAATAAAGATTCAGGAGTCATGGACAGTTATGGAAAGCACATGTTTACTTCAGTGCCTTTTGCTCTTAGGTCGCTGAATTATCTTACGCATTTCACTAGATTGCAAAGATATCTCCTAAAAGAGCTAGGAGATACTCAACAGAGTTCAGTAGTTGCAGGGGTCTCAGATCACAGCTCTCCACCCTCAATTCCTTAACAAATTTGTCCAATAAGCTACAAATTACTGCAGCACTCAACTTTCCTCACTTGTCTAGAGGAAAACAGTTTTTAGTACTTAATAAATAAGCACATATCCAGGCATGTCTAAGGGTCAGCTCCCGGTGATTTTTCCTGTCTACCTGATAAATCTGGGCATCTTGAGGCAAAGCAGCAACTGCCTCATGTACACAGACCACCCTCTCCTCCTACCACCCAGCACTACAACCTGTGAGAGATGCACTTATATAGCCAAACTGGAAGCAAAGCTCTCTTCAGCCAAGACTGGACTAGACAGTCAAGAGGAGAAGATAAACACTTGCACCACACCACACTCGTCACATAGTCCCTCAAAACCTACACCACCAAAACAGACACATAGAAACGCAAAACACACACCTACATTCATGGAGGGTCTCAATAAAAATCTGCTCAAGCAACAGAGACCTCCAAAGCAGAAACGCAAGCCACCTCCACCCCCCAACACAACCCAAATGACACATAACCCACAAATTCAGTGTGCCACTCAACCACAGCCCATAAGGCAAAACAACGTACCCAACACTCTAGTCAAACGTGACTCTATAGTCAGGCACACTGATGTTCCACTCACCAGGCTAAACAAGGAGAAAGTTGCTGTCAACTGCCTGTCAGGTGCCAGGATCCGCCACATAATGCATGCACTCAGATCACTCCATAACATGTACAAATATGATTCTGTCATTGTCCATGTTGGTGTGAATGACCTGAGACGTACCTCCCTGGGCTACATGAAAAGAGACATGGATGAGCTCTCCGATCTTGTAGCCCAGGCAGGTATGACCCTAGCCCTGAGTAGCATCCTGCCATCACCCAGAATGATACCGCAGTACAAGGACAAAATTATTGACTTCAACAATTGCCTAAGCTTCTGATGTCATTCTAAGGGGATCCAGTATCTGTCTGCTTGGGATGACATGATCAACAGGCCATGATGCTTTGCCAGAGATGGCCTGTACCTGTCTCCCTTGGGATTCCAGATACTGGCTTAGGCTCTTACCACCCCTATAGTGCCTTTTTTAGGAAAGGTTCAAATGACAAATTCACCACCGTAACAGGTACAAGCAAGCAAAATCTGAGGGTAATACTACTCTATGCTAGAAGTCTAAACCTCAAAATGCATTCACTTGAAGCACTCCTTAAAATGGAGAACATCGACATCTGTGCAGTGACAGAGACCTGGTTCAAGGCTCCAGAGAGCACTCCTGCATTACCAAGCTATAATTCATACCACACCTTTCGGCCACCTCACCTGGACCGGGACACTGAAGGTAGAGGCGTGTCCATATTCATTAAGGATATCCACACCTCCAGGCTAGTTGTTCAGCATAATGCATCTGAGATTATCCAAGTGCAACTAACTCTGGGCAAGACCGCAATCCAAATTGTAACTTTCAAAAGATCCCCCACCATGCCCTAGGATTCCCACTCCTCATTTCTTGATACACTGAAAAATATTAGGGTACAACCCAACACCCTCATAATGAGCGATTTCAACTATCCCACCATTAACTGGGAAAACTACTTGTGTACCAACTCTTTTGCTCAACGTTTTCTGGAATTCATAAATTCCAACACCTTGGATCAGCTTATCCACACCCACACCAGGGGCAGCAATATCCTAGACCTGGTCATTACCAAGATGGGAGACCAGTGTTTCACACCAGAGGTCAATTCCACATTGGTTAGATCCAACCACAAGCTAATCACCCGAGACATCCACATCCCGCCTCCCATTAGGGAAACCACTGTAAAGAATTTCTCCAAAGCCAACTTCACGCTGTTTAAGACAGAAGTGGCAAACGTCAGGACACCCATGCAGACAGACAATAAAGGTACGACTGCTGAATCCTGCACAAATGCACTTTATAAGCACTTACACGAGTGCATGGATCGTGCTATCCCTAACAGAACCAAGATGCTATACTCCAAAAAAAGGAAGCCAATCTGGTGGTCCCCTGCCATAAACAAACTCTACACCAGACGAAAGAAACTGTTGCAAAAAAAGAGTAAAATCCAATGATTGGAGGAACTCCTTGGTCAGCCTCAGTAAGAAGCTGAGATCCCTCATAAAATCCTCCAAAGCTAGTTATGAAAACAAAATCGCCACTGATTCTAAAGATAGCCACAAAGCATTCTATAGCTATGTCAAGAATCTCAATGGCAACACTCAGATCTGCTCTGAGTAATAGCACAATGGCACTAAATATGCAGACCCAACTGATATTGCCAACATCCTGGCAGATAGGTTCAGTGCTAACTTTACCACTCTCTCACCCCCTAAAGCACCCATTTCTATACCGGAAGAATGCAGAGTTCCTGTAATCACGGCTGCACAGGTAAAAAACACACTCTCCAAAGCCAAGAACACAGCATTCATGAGACCTGACAACATCCCAGGCTGTGTCCCACACAAACTACAGAATGAACTGGCACCCCACCTAAGCACCATGTTCAGTCATAGCCAAATCTAATGCTTTGTGCCCACTGAATGGTGCACAGCAATGGTTATCTCACTCCACAAAGGGGGAGCCACCACGGACCCCGGGAACTACTGCCCCATTAGCCTAATGAGCCTGGTCTGCAAGGCCATGGAATGTATCATCATGAAACTTATAAACAAAGACATTGGTAATCTCCAAACTCTTTACCCCTCTCAGTTCAGGTTTGTAAAAGACAGATCATGTCTCCTAAACTTGATAGACATCTTTGAAGACATTACCAAAGTTGTAGATGAGGGTAAGGTGGTTCACACAGTCTATCTAGATATTGACAAGGCTTTTGACACCATCCCCCACTCTGGAATTATAGATAAGGTCACTAAACTAAGTATAAATCCCTATGTCACAAGACGGGTTGCCAACTGGCTCACTGACAGAACCCACACTGTGAAACTAGCAGACTCCAAATCCAACTTCAGACCAGTGATAAGTAGAGTACCACAGGTTTTATCCTGGGTCTTCTCCTGTTTGGTATCTACTTTTCTGAAGTACAGGCTAACACAGAATGTCTTTGGCTAACGAAATTCACATATGACTGCAAACTAGGAGCCATAATAGAAACTCCTAATGATGTGGACATCCTACAAAAGGGCTTCACTGAGACAGATGCCTGGTGTCAAAGCCATGGCCTTAAGCTCAATGCCAAAAAGTGCACTGTCATCCCCTTTGGCAAAAACTCTGCACCCATGAGCTACCACATAGGTGGTAGTCTGCTTAACACCAAAAGTGTGATAAGAGACTTTGGGACACAGGTGGACAGTAGCCTCTCCTTTGATAATCACATCACCACAGAAGTCAGGAACTCCTTTTACATGGCACACCTCATCACAAAAGGTTTCTCATCCAGGAAAAAAGAGATCATTGTTCCCCTCTACTCGTCACTCATTAGATCCATTATAGAGTACAATGCCCCTTTTGCTATGTACCTCACAAGACATCTACAAAAACTGGAAAGGTCACAGAAATACCTCACAAAGAGGATTACTGGTCTCAAACAGATGCCCTACACAGACCATCTCAAAAACTCCAGCTTTACTCCAATGCATATCGCCTACTCAGAGGTGATCTCTGCCTAACATACAAAGCTATGTCAAACCCAGAGCTGTTGGACATGCTCCACTTAAAGAAATCCCAATCTCTCCGAGCTACATACTCTAGGGACCTAAACCTTATCACCACAATAAACAGAACATGCTGGAGGGATAGATTCCTGTCCCAGAGACTTCCTATACTCTGGAACAAACTACCTATCTATATCATACAAAGCTCCTCATTAACACTCGTCAAGAACAATCTTGATGATTGTATGGGAAATAGTAAATTCACCCTGGGGATCATATCTGGGGCTCTGCTCAATAGGGGCACAGGAAAATAATTTTCTTGGGTGGTGAATGCTAGGGTACCTTTTTGGCTAGGCTTATACAGGCCCTAGGGCCAGTAGCCTAGTACCTACCTATGAACCTATGAACCTATGCATCTGCTTTCATACGCAGCTGATGGAGTGAGGAGAGCAGCAGGTACAGGAATTTCTCTTAGGAGACATTCCTGGATGCACTTATGTTCTTTTGTGGAGCCCTTTAAGTCATCCTTTATCAACACCCCTTTTGATGACTCCCTTTTTGGACCCAAAGTGAAAGAAATGCTTACCAGGTGTGAACAAAATGGAAAGATTCTGTCTGCCGTCTGAGTCCATTTTTCACTGCTACCAGACCTTACCCCAAAGGTCAGAAAAGGAGGAAATATGCGGTTCCATAAATCTCAAGGAGTCTTTCAGGACACACATGGTGAACCACCCTCCAGAGGCAAAGGAGGTGGCAATAATGGAACAAGCCATCCACAGGGGAGAGGGGGTCTGCAGAACCAGGGTGAGAGAGATCAGTTCTTTGGGAAGCCCTATCAGTACTCCTGAGAGGAGGCCCACCTGTCCATCTCTGGAAGTAGTCAGGGGATGCTTATCTCTGTACCCAGATGCCTGGTTAAAAATAAAAGACAACTGGGTACAAAGCATCATATCCAGAGGTTACTCTATTTCCTTTTCCACCATACCTCCTTCAATAAGAAAAATCCCAGACGTTCCACCCAGTCACAGGGAACAAGCAACCATAGAAATTCAAAGGTTGCTACAAAAAAGAGTCATCCAGCTGATCCCTGCAGACCAGATAAGATCCGGAACTTACTCAAGGTTCTTTTTAGATCCAAAGAAAACAGGGGACTGGAGGCCCATTTTGGATCTCAGCAAATCTGTGAAAAAGACAAAGTTCTGGATGGGTACACTGCAGTTGATACTTCCTTTTCTAGGAAAAGACAATTGGATGTGCTGAATAGATATCCAGGATGCGTACTACCATATAAAAATGGACAGACCATCCAGAGATCACCTGCGCTTTTGGCTACCAATTTCAAGCACTGCCCTTTGGTCTCACAACAGCCCCCAAGAGTGTTCACCAAATGCATGGCAGTAGTCACGGCTCACCTGAGATGTTTGGGATTCTAGGTGTTTCCATACTTAGATGACTGGCTTCTAACCACCACCACCAGGCATCAGCTCATTCAAGCAAGGGACACTACTATGAATCTATGCTGTCAGTTGGGGATTACCATAAATTTAGAAAAATCTGCCTTATTGCCATCACAACATACTGTTTTTATAGAAGCAGATCTGGACACCACCACAATGACCTTAAAACTTCCATCAGAAAGGGTTTTTACTCTTCAGCAACAGGTTCTAGCCCTTCTCTTTAAAGAAAAAGCTCCAGCTTCCACAGTTCTCAGATTGCTGGGTACAATGGTGACAGCAATCATTGCAATTCCACTGGGTCGAATGCATATGTGGATACTACAGTGGCTCCTTTTCACCCAGTGATCCTTTCAGGAACTCCCAATGTCACATCAGATTATAATCACAAATTCATGCAAGAAGGACATTCAGTGGTGGCTGACATTGCATTGTGTAAAAATAGGACATAACTTTGTTCTTCCCAACCCAATTGCCATAGTGACCATGGATGCTTCTCTGATAGGGTGGGAGGGGCATTATCAGCGTAAAACAGCCCAAGGCACATGGAAAGAACACAAGGCTCACCTGAATATCAGTGTCCTGGAGATAAGAGCGGTACTTCTAATGTTGCAGTCCTTTCAAGACTCTCTTCCTCTGGGGACCATTGCAATCTAGACAGACAACATGTCAGTAGTCTGGTACATAAACAAAAAAGGAGGAACCAAATCCTACCCCCTATGTCGAGAAGCCTTGAGAGTATATCAATGGGTGAACTCAGCCTAGAGTGCTTTCTGATAGCAATGCACATCCTGAGGAAGTCCAACGTGATAGCAGACAAGCTGAGTAGGGCAATTCTATTGCCTCATGAGTGGTCCCTAAAGAAAGAAGTGGCAGAAGACATATTACACATATGGAGTCAGCCTTGCTGCAATCTTTTTACCACATCCACAAACACAAAATGCAGCAGCTACTTTGCCCTAATCCCCCACCAGGGGAAACCCAAGGGATGCACTTGTACATGATTGGCCCCCCAGGTCTCCTTTATGCTTTTCCATTATTGCCTCTGATACCCAAAGTTTTACAGAAAGCCAGTGCTCTGGGAAGGACCATAATTCTGATAGCCCCCTATTGGCCTCACCAGATTTGGTTCCCCTTTCTTAGACCTCATCTATTGGAAGAACCATGGATCCTGGACCCAGTTCCAGACCTGATTCACTCATCGGGGGCTCTTCATTCGTCCCTTCAGTCCCTCAAATTGACAGCTTGGCTGCTCCAATTCCAAACGTAGCCAGGCTTCAGAATCTTTCAGCTGCAGCGCAGCATATATTGACATCCTGTCACAAATCATCCACTAGAAAGCTATATCTCAGCAAATGGAAAAGATTTTCAGTGTGGGCTTTACAAAATAACATTGATCCTTATTGAGCTCCAGTAGCTTCTATTTTGGAATTTTTGACAAAACTATTCAATGAGGGAGCAGTTCCTGCAACTATTTGAGTTCAATTGGCTTAAATCTCCTACTTCCATTTTGATGAGGAAGGGTCTAATATCATGTCTCATAGACTCTTGAAGGCTTTTCTCAAAGGCACAATACATTTACGACCACCCATCAAATCTCCACTTTCTCTATGGAATCTAAATTTTGTATTATCACAAATAATTCTATCACCCTTTGAACCAGCCTCCTAGTGTGACCTAAAGTATATCACATGGAAAACCATCTTTCTAGTAGCTATTACTTCTGCTCGGTGGGTTTCAGAGTTACAGGCCTTGCTCATAAAACCCCCTTACATGATATTTCATTAAGACAGAGTGTCTCTATGGACAAATGCCTCATTTTTACTGAAGGTATTCTCAGAAACAAATCTCAGTCAGTCTTTAGAATTGCATGTATTCTTCCCCAAGTATGGCAGTAAGGCAGAGTATATGCTGCACGAGCTTGATGTTCACAGACAGCTATGCTTCTGTTTGGACAGGGCCAAGCATTTCAGGAAAATGGAGCAACTCTTTGTTTCCTCTCAGACTCCAAGAAGGGTGCGCCTGTTGGTAAAACCACTTTATCAGAAAGGAGGTCTCCCCCTCTTATCAATACACATTTCCAACATTTGTGGATGATAATTAATGGTAGCTGATATTAATCAAATGTAACTGTTATCCTGTAATCATTAGGTGAATTTCAGAAAGTTTCTAAACTAAAATGGAATTCAGAAAACACAGACATAAATCTAATTAATCACAAACCAACAATGTAATATTGATTGGAATAATTTCTATAGTCTAACAGATTAAATGAAATCTTAACTTTGATAAGCTGATAAAAAACTTCCAAGCTTTAATTCAGACCTAGAAAAGACATGATTGTTTTCCTGTCATGACAGAATATAGCTGACTAAGATGTTTTCACTTCCTAAATTATTAGATGCAATTCAAGTTATTTCAGTAGTTCCTGAAAAATGAATGCAGAGAAGATAAAATATGCTTAAATTATTTATGACAGCTAAACAAGTGCAGAATTGATGTAAAGCGTCATATTAGAACTTGGGTTGTAGAAGGTAGAGGGCTCCCACACACTGAGTCATAGTCAATAGCATCTTTCTTTAAAACAATACAATATCTTACAGACTAGATCCTAAGAGGCAGGATGGGAACACAGTAGTAGTATATTTTATTTATATGCAGTTTACATCAACAGCAATCATGCAACTTAGTTTATAAAGAGCTTTTTAAGTAGTTGTATCACAAAATCCTACTAGTTCTTCATGTATTAACACTTTTTGGAAAAAAAAAATTAAAAATATTTTTAAATATTCAGAAATCTAAAGCTGGATTTTCTCTATTTTCCCATTGCATTGCATCATTTTAAATGGTGCAAATTTGAACTCTATTTTTACAATAAAGAAAGGGAAATTAAGTATCTGATTGAATGTTTAAAAGAACATAGAATCATTTCTTCTGATGCAATTGTAAATGTATATAATTTAAACCCAAATGTAGTCAAATGTAAAATATTAGACAATATCTTCTAAATAAAATATAGAAAGTATCTGTGGATGATAGAGAAATGTTCTGTTCTGTGATTGTTGCTAAAAGTTGGAAAAGTAGTAGAAGTGCCTCTGATGAGTTTATTTCATTAAACAATGATGTATGTCAGAAAGAAGTAAAGTTAATTAAAGTAAGTGCTAAAATATAAAATTATAAATATTGGACAAAATACAATTATTTTATAAGACAAATATAACAAGGATAGTTAGTATATTTGTGGGCATGTTTAAGGAATTTATTTTATTTATTTATTTACTGACATTTGATTACCGGGAAAGTCCATCGGGATAGGAGTCCATTTTCAACAGAGGCCCAGAGAATAATAAGTTCTAAAGTATTACAAAACATTTTAAGAATAATCATTTTGCAGTCTTTAAAAATAATACCAAAAACAACTACAGTTTAAATAATTATACCAGCATTAGTTAAGAATAGGTACAAGTTATATGAAAATGATTTAATAGTTAAAAACTGTAGCCATTCTATAGGGTAATTAAAGGTAAGTCAGTATAATACAAACAAGAATTGCATTATGAAGCATGATATAAACAGGCTTAGGTATATTTAGAGAGAAAGCCAGGGGAGAAGAATTGATAGAAGTAAGGAACTGAAGAAGGGAGAGTAAGGGGATATAAGTTATCAATGGGTATTTGTTCACATTTAAGGATAAATTTTATCCTGGTGTTGAGCAAGAACAGAGCCAGCTTTTGGCTAGGAAGTCTTTCACAATGGTTTTGAAGGATGGAAAAACAGTTTCATCTATGTAACATGTAGACAGCTGTGAAACCAAGTCAAGAACAAAGTTAATAGAAAAAAAAGTCTGATTTTACTCAGCTACAAGATAGCCATAAAAATAACCCTAAAAAATTCTGGTCCTTGATATCCTCTGTCATCAACCCAGTTACAAAAAAGAATCTTAGCTCATACCCATACATTCCACCTCTTCAAACAGCTACCTATTTCAATACATACTTCATAGAATGCATAGCCAACTTAACCTCAAACACATCTGACACAGTCCTTCCACACAGCCAACTTCCCTTACCTTAATCCCTGCCTCATTTCCTTCACAAAACTCACCTACCTGCAACCTCTCCAATACACATGTAGACAACTCTACCCACTTTACCTTTCAACCAGTTTTTATAACTCATAAAACAAGCTTTTATATAAACTAACACCTTGTTCCTATTCAGTCGACAACCTTCCCCCAGAATACCTAAATCTAGCTGCAGATGCAACAGCATATCCATTCAGCATTCTTATTAAAAGATCAATAAAAGAATCCTGTGTCCCTAACTTGTTGAAAATTGTACATATTACTCCATTACATAAAGGAGGTAATTCCACTGACATTTCTAATTTCCATCCCACAGTAATCATGTCTCACCTTTTTAAAATCCTTGAAAGATTTAACTATCAACAATTGCTCCACTATCTCTTAAAAAATAAGGCAATCACCAATACTCGACATGGATTTCGGCCAGATTACAGCACCTCTACTGCATTACTATCATTTTCACTGTCAATAAAACTTATAACTCTAATACATTTGTATCTGCAGTATTTCTAGATCTACCAAAAGCTTTTGACATGGTCTCTCACAGTAAACTCCTCACTCAACTTCCCACCCTGGGTCCAAACTCTCTGTCTTTTCAGTGGTTCTGTAGCTACCTTGCCAACAGTCAACAAGCTGTAGAATGGCAAGGATCCATCTCTACATATTCTTTCACTTCCACAGGAGTCCCACAAGGATCCATCCTTTGCCCTCTACTGTTCAATATTTTTGTCAGTAAGTTAGTTACAGTCATCTTCTGATGGCGCCTTAATTAATAGGTTCATAGGTGTTTACTAGGCTAATGACCACAAGGGTCTTTTTAAGCCTAGCCATGTATCCCAAATCTCTGACAAGTTCTGATACCCTTGATAAGTGTAAGCATGGGTCTGGGAGATGAACCATTTATAGGTTACCTGTTTGCATCAGAGACATAAGTGCTAAACCAGGGATGAATTTCCAGTCTCCCATCCAGTTGTCCAAGTTGCACTTGAATTGGATTAGGGAAGAACTCTGCTTCACATAGATGGGGAGCCTGTTCCATAGACAGGGTAGTCTCTGGAATACATACCTATCTTTCCAGCAAGTCCTTTTTATATCACATGCAAGGTGTAAGTCTTTAGAATGGGTAATTCTGGTACTGTTTGTTTTGTGGGTATGCAGGAGGTCTATGAAGGAGGTCCATCAGAATGGGGTCTGACAATGCTGTTTATGCCAGCATAGGTCTTCCCTCAAAAGACTGTGGGAGACAGAATACAGGCATAGGGCCTTGAGGTGGTCTCCATAGGACATATTACTTACGCCCCACATTAATTTAGTGAGGAACCTCTGTGGACATTCCAGTTGTTGGATATGCCTGGTTAAGTACATACCAAAGGGGGCATTGGACTCAATGATAGGTCCAATGAATGCAGAATAGAGTGGAACAATGACTTCCTTGGACTTAGATGTCATACCTTTGTTTATGAGTTGCACAACATAGAATGATTTCCTCACCACTGTAGACATGTGATGATGAAAGACTAGATTACTGTCCATGTGTGTCCCCAAGTCCCTGACTACTCGGTCAACTCAAAGGGGTGTGTTGTCAATATGATAGTTACCAGGGATGGATGACTTCCCAAAGGATACTATTATGCATTTCTTGGCATTTAGTTTTAGTCCATGACTCTGACACTAGTTGTTTGTCTGTGTCAGCCGCTCCTGGAGAACATTTGTGTCAGTGTGAGATTCAATGACAGCTCCTAATTTGCAATCATCTGCAAATGTAGTCAGCCAGAGCCAGACTGAATATGCGGATGATTCTGCCATCATCTGCTCTCCAAACACTTTAAGTTATCTCTAGAAATCACTCAACAAGCTGTCATCTGAATTGAAACCTGGCTTATAATGGCACAACTCCTACTTAACCCCCCAAAAAAACAAGCTCCTACTCTTTACTCCCAAAACTCACACCCCTAACAAAGTATCTTTCAAAATCTGTTTGGCAAATAGCACTGAAATTGAGTTAGTCCAGCATACAAAAGTATTAGATGATGATCTTAAATTTGGCCTCCACTTCCAAAGGGATATCAAGAAAATCCATCAAAAACTAGGCATGATATACAGAAACAATCATATTCTGAGCATACCCACAAAAATTACTCTTGCCCAAACCTACCTTTTACCCTCCCTGTCTATGGAGCACCAATTCAAACTAATTTACAAACCGCCATAAAAACAAACTTGAAAGCTGCTACAACAAAATTGCCAAGTTTGCTCCTAATTCACACTCCTTTACCCATCACTGTAAAGCTTTGCATACCCTTAGCTGGCTGGAACTCCCCTTCACCTCTCCTACATTCAGCTTATAACAGACAATAAAGTCCTACAAAAATAATTAGCCTGCCCAGCTCTTGCCACTTTAATCAACACATATTTTCCAAAAAGAACTCTTAGATCAGAAGACAAACAACTTCTCACCATAAAGTGAAGAAAACGCATGGATCAAGCCTAATACTCATACTCAGTAGCAACAAAATGGAAGTTTGTACCTCTATCCATCAGAACTACTTCTAACCTAATTATATTTAAATGCTCCCTAAATGAATACCTTACAAAACCTCGGACTTGCCCCTGTGCCAGTCCTGGCTAACTTACTACACTTGACACAGCTCCTTCAACGTAAGTCACACTTCACAACCCTTTCTAGCCTCGTACTCCACTCCTTTTTGTGTTCGCACTACCTGACCTTATTTAATTCATCTCTGAAGACCTTTCCGCTACCTGTTTCCTCCTCTTCTTATAATCTTCATCTCACTATCCTTCTTCCTTCTATAACCGTAAAAAGAACACCATCTCGCACACTTAGCACTCAATTTCTCTTCACTGTCTCTAAGCATGTAAGCTCTGAAATTGATAAATATCTTATTAGAATGTTCACAGATCTCATTTACCATGTACTAATCTATGTAACAAATAATATGATTATTGAATTTGTCCTCACATATTTTCTTCAACTCATGTTATTTTTATTGCAATCTGCTGTGAAACATACATTCTATGCTTTTTCTCATTACAGCATTCTTTCACTCTTATGTTTGTATTGTAACATGATTTAAAATATCTGTTTTTGCTGTTTTTGTAATGTAATAATACTTTGTGATTTAAAATATCTGTACTTAATTTTTGAAATATTGTGAATGTGGAGCTTTTCTCCCCAGGCCTCCGCTGAAAATGGTCACTTTCTGGCCCAGTTTGACTTTCCCAGTAAATAATGTCAAATAAAAAAAATAAATATGATTGAGGATATTATTAAGGTAAATTTGATATATTTGTAAATCATTATGTCTGTAATTTTGTTGAAGCTCAGTTTCTTTTGTATATGAATTTTTTTTTGAAAAAAAAGCGTAACAGAAATCTCAAAGGTGATAGAAAATGTAATACTTAAGTAGTAGAACTATATAATAATCCTATTTGTTAAACAGGTAGGTCCACTGGACAAACAGTCCCATTTCAGGGGCAACATCTAGTTAAGTGACTTGCTCAAGGTCACGCAGCAGACAAACAAGGCTTGAGAGAATCAAACCCCTGACCACAGAAATTATAACTCACAGGAAAACCACTGTTTGTAACACTGCTAATGCTTCCAGCATTTACAATACTGATACACCTTAAACATTGTTTAATTAGGCATGTGCAACACTAGTGCTGCTTCAAATGCTGTACCATGCAGCAGTGACATCACTGGCAGTACCATAACCACTGTTTGTAACACTGCTAGTGCTTCCAGCATTTACAATACTGATACACCTTAAAACATTGTTTAATTAGGCATGTGCAACACTAGTGCTGCTTCAAATGCTGTACCATGCAGCAGTGACATCGCTGGCAGTACCATAACCACTGTTTGCAACACTGCTAGTGCTTCCAGCATTTACAATACTGATACACCTTAAGCATTGTTTAATTAGGCATGTGCAACACTAGTGCTGCTTCAAATGCTGTACCATGCAGCAGTGACATCACTGGCAGTACCATAACCACTGTTTGTAACATTGCTAGTGCTTCCAGCATTTACAATACTGATACACCTTAAAACACTGTTTAATTAGGCATGTGCAACACTAGTGCTGCTTCAAATGCTGTATCATGCAGCAGTGACATCACTGGCAGTACCATAACCACTGTTTGTAACACTGCTAGTGCTTCCAGCATTTACAATGCTGATACACCTTAAACCATTGTTTAATTGGTTATGTGTAACACCAGTGCTGCTTCAAATGTCATATCGTGAAATAGTGGCATCACCTGCACTGCCAGAACCACTGTTTCTAACACTGCTAGTGTTTCCAGCATTTACAATAATGATTCACTTTAAAATATTGTTTAACTAGACATGTACAACACTAGTGCTGCTTTAAATGCTGTATTGTTCAGCACTTGACTTCACTGGCACTGCCAGAAAAAACTGTTTGTAACACTGCTAGTGCTTCCAGCATTTACAATACTGATATACCTTAAAGATTTTTTAATTAGACATGTGTAATACTAGTGCTGCCTCAAATGCTGTATTGTTCAGCACTGACATCACTGGCACAGCCAGAACCACTGTTTGTAATACTGCTAGTATTTCCAGCACTTCCAATACTGATACACCTTAAAACATTGTTTAATTAGGCATGTGCGACACTAGTGCTGCTTCAAATATATTGTGAAACAGTGACATCACTGGCACTGCCAGAAACACTGTTTGTAACACTGCTAGTGCTTCCAGCATTTACAATACTGATACACCTTAAACATTGTTTAATTAGGCATGTGCAACACTAGTGCTGCTTCAAATGCTGTACCATGCAGCAGTGACATCACTGGCAGTACCATAACCACTGTTTGTAACACTGCTAGTGCTTCCAGCATTTACAATACTGATACACCTTAAACATTGTTTAATTAGGCATGTGCAACACTAGTGCTGCTTCAAATGCTGTACCATGCAGCAGTGACATCACTGGCAGTACCATAACCACTGTTTGTAACACTGCTAGTGCTTCCAGCATTTACAATACAGATACACCTTAAAACATTGTTTAATTAGGCATGTGCAACACTAGTGCTGCTTCAAATGCTGTACCATGCAGCAGTGACATCACTGGCAGTACCATAACCACTGTTTGTAACACTGCTAGTGCTTCCAGCATTTACAATACTGATACACCTTAAGCATTGTTTAATTAGGCATGTGCAACACTAGTGCTGCTTCAAATGCTGTACCATGCAGCAGTGACATCACTGGCAGTACCATAACCACTGTTTGTAACACTGCTAGTGCTTCCAGCATTTACAATACTGATACACCTTAAACATTGTTTAATTAGGCATGTGCAACACTAGTGCTGCTTCAAATGCTGTACCATGCAGCAGTGACATCACTGGCAGTACCATAACCACTGTTTGTAACACTGCTAGTGCTTCCAGCATTTACAATACTGATACACCTTAAACATTGTTTAATTAGGCATGTGCAATACTAGTGCTGCTTCAAATGCTGTACCATGCAGCAGTGACATCACTGGCAGTACCATAACCACTGTTTGTAACACTGCTAGTGCTTCCAGCATTTACAATACTGATACACCTTAAACATTGTTTAATTAGGCATGTGCTACACTACTGCTGCTTCAAATGCTGTATCATGCAGCAGTGACATCACTGGCAGTACCATAACCACTGTTTGTAACATTGCTAGTGCTTCCAGCATTTACAATACTGATACACCTTAAAACATTGTTTAATTAGGCATGTGCAACACTAGTGCTGCTTTAAATGCTGTATCATGCAGCAGTGACATCACTGGCAGTACCATAACCACTCTTTGTAACACTGCTAGTGCTTCCAGCATTTACAATGCTGATACACCTTAAACCATTGTTTAATTGGTCATGTGTAACACCAGTGCTGCTTCAAATGTCATATTTTGAAATAGTGACATCACCTGCACTGCCAGAACCACTGTTTCTAACACTGCTAGTGTTTCCAGCATTTACAATAGTGATTCCCTTTAAAATATTGTTTAACTAGACATGTACAACACTAGTGCTGCTTTAAATGCTGTATTGTTCAGCACTGACTTCACTGGCACTGCCAGAAAAACTGTTTGTAACACTGCTAGTGCTTCCAGCATTTACAATACTGATATACCTTAAACATTTTTTAATTAGACATGTGTAACACTAGTGCTGCCTCAAATGCTGTATTGTTCAGCACTGACATCACTGGCACAGCCAGAACCACTGTTTGTAATACTGCTAGTATTTCCAGCACTTCCAATACTGATACACCTTAAAACATTGTTTAATTAGGCATGTGCGACACTAGTGCTGCTTCAAATATATTGTGAAACAGTGACATCACTGGCACTGCCAGAAACACTGTTTGTAACACTGCTAGTGCTTCCAGCATTTACAATGCTGATACACCTTAAAACATTGTTTAATTGGTCATGTGTAACACTAGTGCTGCTTCAAATGTCATATCATGAAACAGTGACATCACTGGCAGTTACAGAGCCACTGTTTACAACACTGCCAGTGATACACCTTAAAACATTGTTCAATTAGATATGTGCAACGATAGTGCTGCTTTGAATGCTGTATCGTGTAGCAGTGATATCACTGGCACTGCCAGAAACACTGTTTGTAACACTGCTAGTGCTTTCAGCATTTGCAATATTGATACACCTTAAACATTGCTTATTTAGACAGGCGTAACACTAGTGCTGCTTCAAATGTCGTATCATGAAGAAGTGACATCACCGGCACTGCCAGAACCACTTTTTGCAACATTGCCAGTGCTTTCAGCATTTAGAATACTGATACATCTTAAAACATTGTATAATTAGACATATACAACACTAGTGCTGCTTCCAATGATGTATTGTGTAGCACTGACATCACTGGCACTGCCAGAAACACTGTTTGTAACACTACTAGTGCTTTCAGCATTTACAATACTGATACACCTTAAACATTGTTTAATTAGACAGGTGTAACACTAGTGCTGCTTCAAATGTCGTATCATGAAGCAGTGACATCACCGGCACTGCCAGAACCACTGTTTGCAGCATTGCCAGTGCTTCCAGCATTTAGAATAGTGATACACCTTAAAACATTGTATAATTAGACATGTACAACACTAGTGCTGCTTTGAATGCTGTATTGTGTAGCAGTGATATCACTGGCACTGCCAGAATCACTGTTTACAACATCGCCAGTGCTTCCAGCATTTACAATACTGATACACCTTAAAACATTGTTTAATTAGACATGTTCGACATGGGTGCTGCTTCAAATGTATCGTGAAGCAATGGCATCACCGGCCCTACTAGAACCACTGTTTGTAGCACTGCTAGTGTTTCCAGCACTTCCAATACTGATACACCTTAAAACATTGTTTGATTAGACATGTGCAACACTAATGCTGCTTCAAATGCTGTATCATGCAGCAGTGACATCACTGGCAGTACCATAACCACTGTTTGTAACATTGCTAGTGCTTCCAGCATTTACAATACTGATACACCTTAAAACATTGTTTAATTAGGCATGTGCAACACTAGTGCTGCTTCAAATGCTGTATCATGCAGCAGTGACATCACTGGCAGTACCATAACCACTCTTTGTTACACTGCTAGTGCTTCCAGCATTTACAATGCTGATACACCTTAAACCATTGCTTAATTGGTCATGTGTAACACCAGTGCTGCTTCAAATGTCATATTGTGAAATAGTGACATCACCTGCACTGCCAGAACCACTGTTTCTAACACTGCTAGTGTTTCCAGCATTTACAATAGTGATTCACTTTAAAATATTGTTTAACTAGACATGTACAACACTAGTGCTGCTTTAAATGCTGTATTGTTCAGCACTGACTTCACTGGCACTGCCAGAAAAACTGTTTGTAACACTGCTAGTGCTTCCAGCATTTACAATACTGATATACCTTAAACATTTTTTAATTAGACATGTGTAACACTAGTGCTGCCTCAAATGCTGTATTGTTCAGCACTGACATCACTGGCACAGCCAGAACCACTGTTTGTAATACTGCTAGTATTTCCAGCACTTCCAATACTGATACACCTTAAAACATTGTTTAATTAGGCATGTGCGACACTAGTGCTGCTTCAAATATATTGTGAAACAGTGACATCACTGGCACTGCCAGAAACACTGTTTGTAACACTGCTAGTGCTTCCAGCATTTACAATGCTGATACACCTTAAAACATTGTTTAATTGGTCATGTGTAACACTAGTGCTGCTTCAAATGTCATATCATGAAAAAGTGACATCACTGGCAGTTACAGAGCCACTGTTTACAACACTGCCAGTGATACACCTTAAAACATTGTTCAATTAGATATGTGCAACACTAGTGCTGCTTTGAATGCTGTATCGTGTAGCAGTGATATCACTGGCACTGCCAGAAACACTGTTTGTAACACTGCTAGTGCTTTCAGCATTTGCAATATTGATACACCTTAAACATTGCTTATTTAGACAGGCGTAACACTAGTGCTGCTTCAAATGTCGTATCATGAAGAAGTGACATCACCGGCACTGCCAGAACCACTGTTTGCAACATTGCCAGTGCTTTCAGCATTTAGAATACTGATACACCTTAAAACATTGTATAATTAGACATATACAACACTAGTGCTGCTTCCAATGATGTATTGTGTAGCACTGACATCACTGGCACTGCCAGAAACACTGTTTGTAACACTACTAGTGCTTTCAGCATTTACAATACTGATACACCTTAAACATTGTTTAATTAGGCATGTGCAACACTAGTGCTGCTTCAAATGCTGTACCATGCAGCAGTGACATCACTGGCAGTACCATAACCACTGTTTGTAACACTGCTAGGGCTTCCAGCATTTACAATACTGATACACCTTAAACATTGTTTAATTAGGCATGTGCAACACTTGTGCTGCTTCAAATGCTGTACCATGCAGCAGTGACATCACTGGCAGTACCATAACCACTGTTTGTAACACTGCTAGTGCTTCCAGCATTTACAATACTGATACACCTTAAACATCGTTTAATTAGGCATGTGCAACACTACTGCTGCTTCAAATGCTGTATCATGCAGCAGTGACATCACTGGCAGTACCATAACCACTGTTTGTAACATTGCTAGTGCTTCCATCATTTACAATACTGATACACCTTAAAACATTGTTTAATTAGGCATGTGCAACACTAGTGCTGCTTCAAATGCTGTATCATGCAGCAGTGACATCACTGGCAGTACCATAACCACTGTTTGTAACACTGCTAGTGCTTCCAGCATTTACAATGCTGATACACCTTAAACCATTGTTTAATTGGTCATGTGTAACACCAGTGCTGCTTCAAATGTCATATTGTGAAATAGTGACATCACCTGCACTGCCAGAACCACTGTTTCTAACACTGCTAGTGTTTCCAGCATTTACAATAGTGATTCACTTTAAAATATTGTTTAACTAGACATGTACAACACTAGTGCTGCTTTAAATGCTGTATTGTTCAGCACTGACTTCACTGGCACTGCCAGAAAACTGTTTGTAACACTGCTAGTGCTTCCAGCATTTACAATACTGATATACCTTAAACATTTTTTAATTAGACATGTGTAACACTAGTGCTGCCTCAAATGCTGTATTGTTCAGCACTGACATCACTGGCACAGCCAGAACCACTGTTTGTAATACTGCTAGTATTTCCAGCACTTCCAATACTGATACACCTTAAAACATTGTTTAATTAGGCATGTGCGACACTAGTGCTGCTTCAAATATATTGTGAAACAGTGACATCACTGGCACTGCCAGAAACACTGTTTGTAACACTGCTAGTGCTTCCAGCATTTACAATGCTGATACACCTTAAAACATTGTTTAATTGGTCATGTGTAACACTAGTGCTGCTTCAAATGTCATATCATGAAACAGTGACATCACTGGCAGTTACAGAGCCACTGTTTACAACACTGCCAGTGATACACCTTAAAACATTGTTCAATTAGATATGTGCAACACTAGTGCTGCTTTGAATGCTGTATCGTGTAGCAGTGATATCACTGGCACTGCCAGAAACACTGTTTGTAACACTGCTAGTGCTTTCAGCATTTGCAATATTGATACACCTTAAACATTGCTTATTTAGACAGGCGTAACACTAGTGCTGCTTCAAATGTCATATCATGAAGAAGTGACATCACCGGCACTGCCAGAACCACTGTTTGCAACATTGCCAGTGCTTTCAGCATTTAGAATACTGATACATCTTAAAACATTGTATAATTAGACATATACAACACTAGTGCTGCTTCCAATGATGTATTGTGTAGCACTGACATCACTGGCACTGCCAGAAACACTGTTTGTAACACTACTAGTGCTTTCAGCATTTACAATACTGATACACCTTAAACATTGTTTAATTAGACAGGTGTAACACTAGTGCTGCTTCAAATGTCGTATCATGAAGCAGTGACATCACCGGCACTGCCAGAACCACTGTTTGCAACATTGCCAGTGCTTCCAGCATTTAGAATAGTGATACACCTTAAAACATTGTATAATTAGACATGTACAACACTAGTGCTGCTTTGAATGCTGTATTGTGTAGCAGTGATATCACTGGCACTGCCAGAATCACTGTTTACAACATCGCCAGTGCTTTCAGCATTTACAATACTGATACACCTTAAAACATTGTTTAATTAGACATGTTCGACATGGGTGCTGCTTCAAATGTATCGTGAAGCAATGGCATCACCGGCCCTACTAGAACCACTGTTTGTAGCACTGCTAGTGTTTCCAGCACTTCCAATACTGATACACCTTAAAACATTGTTTGATTAGACATGTGCAACACTAATGCTGCTTCAAATGCTGTATCATGCAGCAGTGACATCACTGGCAGTACCATAACCACTGTTTGTAACATTGCTAGTGCTTCCAGCATTTACAATGCTGATACACCTTAAAACATTGTTTAATTAGGCATGTGCAACACTAGTGCTGCTTCAAATGCTGTATCATGCAGCAGTGACATCACTGGCAGTGCCATAACCACTCTTTGTTACACTGCTAGTGCTTCCAGCATTTACAATGCTGATACACCTTAAACCATTGTTTAATTGGTCATGTGTAACACCAGTGCTGCTTCAAATGTCATATTGTGAAATAGTGACATCACCTGCACTACCAGAACCACTGTTTCTAACACTGCTAGTGTTTCCAGCATTTACAATAGTGATTCACTTTAAAATATTGTTTAACTAGACATGTACAACACTAGTGCTGCTTTAAATGCTGTATTGTTCAGCACTGACTTCACTGGCACTGCCAGAAAAACTGTTTGTAACACTGCTAGTGCTTCCAGCATTTACAATACTGATATACCTTAAACATTTTTTAATTAGACATGTGTAAAACTAGTGCTGCCTCAAATGCTGTATTGTTCAGCACTGACATCACTGGCACAGCCAGAACCACTGTTTGTAATACTGCTAGTATTTCCAGCACTTCCAATACTGATACACCTTAAAACATTGTTTAATTAGGCATGTGCGACACTAGTGCTGCTTCAAATATATTGTGAAACAGTGACATCACTGGCACTGCCAGAAACACTGTTTGTAACACTGCTAGTGCTTCCAGCATTTACAATGCTGATACACCTTAAAACATTGTTTAATTGGTCATGTGTAACACTAGTGCTGCTTCAAATGTCATAGCATGAAAAAGTGACATCACTGGCAGTTACAGAGCCACTGTTTACAACACTGCCAGTGATACACTTTAAAACATTGTTCAATTAGATATGTGCAACACTAGTGCTGCTTTGAATGCTGTATCGTGTAGCAGTGATATCACTGGCACTGCCAGAAACACTGTTTGTAACACTGCTAGTGCTTTCAGCATTTGCAATATTGATACACCTTAAACATTGCTTATTTAGACAGGCGTAACACTAGTGCTGCTTCAAATGTCGTATCATGAAGAAGTGACATCACCGGCACTGCCAGAACCACTGTTTGCAACATTGCCAGTGCTTTCATCATTTAGAATACTGATACACCTTAAAACATTGTATAATTAGACATATACAACACTAGTGCTGCTTCCAATGATGTATTGTGTAGCACTGACATCACTGGCACTGCCAGAAACACTGTTTGTAACACTACTAGTGCTTTCAGCATTTACAATACTGATACACCTTAAACATTGTTTAATTAGACAGGCATAACACTAGTGCTGCTTCAAATGTCGTATCATGAAGCAGTGACATCACCGGCACTGCCAGAACCACTGTTTGCAACATTGCCAGTGCTTCCAGCATTTAGAATAGTGATACACCTTAAAACATTGTATAATTAGACATGTACAACACTAGTGCTGCTTTGAATGCTGTATTGTGTAGCAGTGATATCACTGGCACTGCCAGAATCACTGTTTACAACATCGCCAGTGCTTCCAGCATTTACAATACTGATACACCTTAAAACATTGTTTAATTAGACATGTTCGACATGGGTGCTGCTTCAAATGTATTGTGAAGCAATGGCATCACCGGCCCTACTAGAACCACTGTTTGTAGCACTGCTAGTGTTTCCAGCACTTCCAATACTGATACACCTTAAAACATTGTTTGATTAGACATGTGCAACACTAATGCTGCTTCAAATGCTGTACCATGCAGCAGTGACATCACTGGCAGTACCATAACCACTGTTTGTAACACTGCTAGTGCTTCCATCATTTAAAATACTGATACACCTTTAAACATTGTTTAATTGGTCATGTGTAACACTAGTGCAGAGGACAGTGCAGTGGTGCAGTGGTTGCATTGTTGCCTCACAGCGAGACCTGGTTTGATTGTCACTTGGGAGGCCCTCTGTGTGGAGTGTGCATGTCCTCCCTGCATTTGTGTGGGTTTCCTCTGGGTGCTCCAGTTGCCTCCCACATTGCAAAAGCATGCATCTGGAACATTTCTCCCTGTGCCACTGCTGAAAATTGACTTCATTCCAAGTCGGACTTTCCTGGTAAGCAAGTAGTAAATAAATAAATAAAAAGTGCTGCTTCAAATGCTGTATCATGCAGCACTGACATCACTGGCACTGTTGGAACCACTGTTTGTAACACTACTAGTTCTTCCAGCATTTACAATACTGATACACCTTAAAACATTGTTTATTTAGCCATGTGCAACACTACTGGTGCTTCAAATGTTGTATCATGAAGCAGTGACATCATTGGCACTTCTAGAACCACTGTATGCAGCACAGCTAGTGCTTCCAGCAGTTCTAATACTGATGAACCTTAAAACATTGTTTAATTAATCATATGCAACACTAACGCTGCTTCAAATGTCATATTGTGAAACAGTGACATCACCGACACTGCCAGAACCACTGTTTGTAACACTGCTAGTGCTTCCAGCATTTAAAATACTGATACACCTTAAAACATTGTTTAATTAGTCATGTGCAACACTAATGCTGCTTCAAATATATCATGAAGCAGTGACATCACTGGCACTGCCAGAAACACTGTTTGTAACACTGCTAGTGCTTCCAGCATTTCCATTACTGATAAAACTTAAAATATTGTTTAATTAGGCATGTGCAACACTAATTCTGCTTCAAATGATGTAGCATGCAACAGTGACATCACTGGCAGTACCAGAACCATTGTTTGTAACACTGTGCTTCCAGTATTTCTAATACTGATACACTTTAAAATATTGTTTAATTAGACATGTGCAACACTAGCGCTGCTTTAAATGTTGTATCGTGAAACAGTGACATCGCCTGCACTGCCAAAAGCACTGTTTGTAACACTGCTAGTGTTTCCAGTATTTCCAATACTGATACACCTTAAAACATTGTTTAATTAGTTATGTGTGACATTAAGGCTGCTTCAAATGCTGAATCGTGAAGCAGTGACATCACTGGCACTGCCAGAACCACTGTTTGTAAAACTGCTTGTGCTTCCAGTATTTCCAATACTGATACATTTTAAAATATTGTTTAATTAGACGTGCAACACTATCGCTGCTTCAAATGTTGTATCATGAAACAGTGACAACGTCTGCACTGCCAAAATCACTGTATGTAACACTGCTTGTGCTTCCAGTATTTCCAATACTGATACACCTTAAAACATTGTTTAATTAGTTATGTGTGACATTAAGGCTGCTTCAAATGCTGAATCGTGAAGCAGTGACATCACTGGCACTGCCAGAACCACTGTTTGTAACACTGCTAGTGCTTCCAGCAGTTCTAATACTGATATACCTTAAAATATTGTTTAATTAGAGATGTGCAACACTAGTGCTGCCTCAAATGTTGTATCGTAAAACAGTGACATCACTGGCACTGTTAGTATCACTGTTTGTAACACTGCTAGTGCTTCTAGCATTTTCTATACTGATACACCTTAAAACATTGTTTAATTAGACATATACAAATATTGTATCTTGAAACAGTGACATCACTGGCACTGCAAGAACCACTATTTGTAAAACTTCTAGTGCTTCCAGCATTTCCAATACTGATACACCTTAAAACATTGTTTAATTAGTTATGTGCAGCACTAGTGCTGCCTCAAATGCTGTATCGTGTAGCACTGACATCACTGGCACTGTTGGAACCACTGTTTCATCAGCCATTCTGCTCCAGCTGCACTGTCTCAGAAGCAACATCTGCAAGAGTTCTTACTGCTTGTCAGTGCTACAGTAAGTATTTTAGCATTTTAATGATAACACCACTGCCTTGGATACATCCAAAGAAGTGTTCAGAGGTTCTGCAAGGAAGAAGAGAAATTGCATCAGGGGCCCTCCCTTTCTGGAAGTGCTTTAAAGCCATAGAATGCATTTGGCATGGTAAGACATAATAATCTTTGGCACAGCCATAAACATTACCAATGGAGACTAGTGCTGAGTTTACTTAAATAAGTGCAGCTGCAGTCTCCATGATAAGGCATGCTAAGCTTTGGTTCAGCCATTCACAGTGCCAAAGCCTAGGATATGTTACCATGGAAACTCTGTGGAAAGTGATGCAAAGCACTGTTGGTGACCATTAATAAGGGTCATTTTTCAATGTGAACACAATCTCCATGGTAACTCATGCCAGGCACTGACACAACCTTGCACACTGCCAAAGCCTGGCATATATTATCATGGAGACTGTGCAGAAACTAATGCAAAGCACCATTGGTGACCATTAACAAGGGTAATTAATCAGTGTGCACACCATCTCCATGGTAATGCATGCCAGGCACTGGCACAGCCATGCACACTGCCAAAGCCTGGCATACGTTACCATGGCAACTTTGTGCAAACTGATGCAAAGCACCACTGGTGACTATTAATAAGGGTAACTAATCAGTGTGCACACCATCTCCATGGTAATGCATGCCAGGCAATGACACAGTCATGTACACTGCCAAAGTCCGGCAAATGTTACCATTGAAACTATGTACAAACTGATGCAAAGCATCACTGGTGACAATTAATGAGGCTGATTAATCAGTGGCCATACGCTTTCCATGGTAACACATGCAAGACATTGACACAGCCATGCAGAGTGTTAATGGTTGTCCATACAATGTCCATGCTAACACATACTAAATTCCAGGAGGCAGCATGATTACATGTAGCTACACTGTTGGCTATTGCTGTGGTCAGTTAGTAAGTACAATAAGCAGGGGCTAACATCAGTGCACCTAAAGTCCTGCAGTGTAGTCTGTTGTTGTACTGTTAAATATGAGTGGTGATACCAAATGATTTGTAGCAAATGCATTCTAGAACCATCACACAGCAAACTAATGAATGTTAATACCACTGACATACAAGAATAAAGAACTGTAGTAGACAAAGACACCAGACTAACAAAAAGTTAATATAGCCATAGACCGGGCTGATGGAATCTAGTGCCATATTTGACCGACCTAATGAAAACTAGTACGATCACAGTCCAGACTAACAAAAATCTCTCCAATAACACACCAAAATAATAAAATCTAGTCACGTAACATAGAAAAATAGTAAACTGAATGATTTTAGAAATGGATTGTTTTTATATGGAAATTAATGTTTCATTTTTGAAATATTCTAGCAAGCAAGTACCACAGCGACCATAAGCTGAAAAAGTGCTGCGAAGATGGGATGTACGAGAACCCAATGGGCCATTCCTGTGAGCGGAGAGCGGAGTATATTATTGATGGACAGGCATGTGTTGATGCATTCCTTGACTGCTGCAACCATATCACCAAACTCAAAAAGGAAAAGAAAGTCGATGTCTTACAAATTGCAAGAAGTAAGTATCTGTAGCAGCTAAGTTTCAGCTCTGAAACTATTTGTAAGTTTTTGTAAAAAAGTACCAGCACTTGTGCATAATTACACTGACAGGCAACATACCTGCTTATATGACTGACATCTAAGGATGTTTATAACCAGCAGCTACATGTGTGCATGTCTACACTGTCATATTCATGCTTAAACTGCTTATAAACTGCATGTTTGATGGTCCTGCTTCTACCGCTGCATTGAGTAGCAGAATTTATGCATGTTTAAACCATGGGGCAGGCCCCATGCATGATTATACTACCGATACCCAGGCGTGTTTATATGAGCTAGTGTGAATTATTCATTCATTCATTCATTCATTAATTAATTAATTCATTCATTCATTCATTCATTCAGTCTTGTTAGCTGGGTAAGTGGACTACTGTTATAAATAATTTTAAAATATATTCATTCTTTTAGTAGAAGCTGTAGATTAGTTTTCTACCAAAATTAATCAAATTGTATAACCAACACTTGAGACTGTTTCACACTAATTTCTGAATAGATGTTGGTACTAATAGTTTTGCATATGTGTTAGGCCAGTGATAGTTGCAATATGTCAGGACAATATTGTGGATCTAACAATAATGTGCCAGTACTCTTTGATAGTTATTTTCAGCCACTGAAATTAGGTGTGCATCCTGTGCTTAGACAGAGCTCTTATTAGGCAGTGTATTATGTCAGAAGTGTGTGCGTCCTGTGCTGTGACAGAGGTCTCATTACACAGTGTATTATGTCAGAAATATGTGCATGTCCTGGGTTGTGACAGAACATTTATTAAGCAGTGTATTATGTCAGAACTATGTGTGTGTCCTATGCTTAGACAGAGCTCTTATTATGCAGTGTATTATGTCAGACATATGTGCATGTCCTGGGCTGTGACAGTACATTTATTAGGCAGTGTATTATGTCAGAACTATGTGTGTGTCCTGTGCTTAGACAGAGCTCTTACTAGGCAGTGTATTATGTCAGAAGTGTGTGCATCCCATACTGTGACAGAGCTCTTATTAGGCAGTCCATTATATCAGAAGTGTTTGTGTGTCCTGTGCTGTGACTGTGCCCTTATTAGGCAGTGTAGTATGTCTGAAGTGTGAATGTCCTAGGCTGTGACAGAGTGCTTATTAGGCAATGTATTATGTCAGAAGTGTGTGTGTCCTGTTTGTGACAGAGATGTTATTAGGCACTGTATTATGTCAGGTGTGTGTGTGTGTCCTGTGCTGTAACAGAGCTGTTATTAGGCAGTGTATTATGTCAGAAGTGTGCATGCCCTATGCTATGACAGAGCTGTTATTAGGCAGTGTATTATGTCAGAACTATGTGTGCTTCCTGCGCTTAGACAGAGCTCTTATTAGGCAGTGTATTATGTCAGAAGTGTGTGTGTGTGGCCTGTCCTGTGACAGAGATATTTTTAGGTAGTGTATTATGACAGAGGTGTGCATGCCGTATGCTGTGAAAGAGCTGTTACTAGGCAGTGTATTATGTCAGAAGTACGTGTGAATCCTGTGCATAGACAGAGCTCTTATTACGCAGTGTATTATGTCAGAAGTGTGCATGCCCTATGCTGTGACAGAACATTTATTTGGCAGTGTATTATGTTAGATGTGTGCATGTTCTGTGCTGTTACAGAGCTGTTATTAGGTGTTATATTATGTCAGATGTGTGTGTGTCCTGTGTTGTGACAGAGCTCTATTAATCCATCACTTGACAGTGGCACAGGAAAATAATTTTCTTGGGTGGCAAAAGCCAGGGTACCTTTTTGGCTGGGCTTGTATAGGCCCCAGGGCCGATAGCCTAGTACCTACCTATGAACCTATTAGGCAGTGTATTATGTCAGAAGTGTGCATGTCCTGTGCTGTGACAGAACATTTATTGGGCAGTGTATTATGTCAGAACTATGTGTGTGTCATGTGCTGTGACAGAACATTTATTAGGCAGTGTATTGTGTCAGAAGTATGTGTGTGTCCTGTGATGTGACAGAGCTCTTATTGGGCAGTGTATTATGTCAGAAGTGTGTGTGTGTTCTGGGCTCTGACAGAGCTTTTACTAGGTATTGTATTATGTCAGAAGTATGTGCATGTCCAGTGCTGTGACAGAGCTCTAGTAGGCAGTGTATTATGTCAGAAGTGTGTGTGTGTGTGTGTGTGTGTGTGTGTGTGTGTGTGTGTGTGTGTGTGTGTGTTTGCCCTGTGCTGTGACAGAGCTCTTATTAGGCAGTGTATTATGTCAGAATTGTGTTTGTCCTGTGCTGTGACAGAGCTAGCATTTCAGAGTGTAGTATGTCAGAAGTATGTGTGTGTGTGTGTGTGTGTGTGTGTGTGTGTGTGTGTGTAATGTGCTGTGACAGAGATGTTTTTAGGTAGTGTATTATGTCAGAAGTATGTGTGCATCCTGTGGTGTGATAGAGCTCTTATTAGGCAGTGCATTATGTCAGAATTATGTATGTCCTGTGTGGTGACAGAGCTATTAGGCAGAGTATTATGTCAGATAAGTGTGTGTCCTATGTTGTGACAGAGTTCTTATTAGGCAGTGTATTATGTCAGAGGTGTGTGTGCACTGGAATGTGACAGAGGTGTTATTAAGTAGTGCATTATGTCAGAAGTGTGTGTTTTCTTGGCTGTAACAGAGGTCTTATTACACAGTGTATTATGTCAGATGTGGGTGTCCTGTGCTCTAACATAGTTCTTATTAGGCAGTGTATTATGTCAGTAGCATGTGTGTGTGTTGTGTTGTGACAGAGGTCTGTGTGTGCGTTATGTCAGAATTATGTGAGCGTCATGTGCTGAGACAGAGATGTTATTAGGTATTGTATTATATTCGAGGTATGTTTGTGTGTCCTGAGCTGTGACAGAACATTTAATCGGCAGTGTATTATGTCAGATGTGTGTTTGTCCTGTGCTGTGACAGAGATGGTATTAGGTAGTGTATTATGTCCATGGTATGTTTGTGTGTCCTGGGCTGTGACAGAACATTTATTAGGCAGTGTATTATGTCAGACAAGTCTGTGTTCTGTGCTGTGACAGAGCAGTTATTAGGCAGTGTCTTATGTCCAATGTGTATATGTCCTGTGCTGTGACAGACCCCATATTAGGCAGTGTATTATGTTAGATAAGTGTATGTCTTGTGCTGTGACAGAGCAGTTATAAGGCAGTGTCTTATGTCCAATGTGTATATGTCCTGTGCTGTGACAGAGCCCTTATTAGGCAGTGTATTATGTCAGATAAGTGTGTGTCCTGTGCTGTGACAGAGGTTTTATTAGGCAGTGTATTATGTCAGAAGTATTTGTGTGTCCTCTGCTGTGACACAGCTCTATTAGGCAGTGTATTATGTCAGATGTGTGTTTGTCCTGTGCTGTGACAGAGCTGTTATTAGGCACTGTATTATGTCAGAAGTGTATTTGTCCTGTGCTGTGACAGAGCTGTTTTAAGGCACTGTATTATGTCAGAAGTGTATTTGTCCTGTGCTGTGACAGAGCTGTTATTAGGCAGTGTGTTATGTCAGTTGTGTATTTGTCCTGTGCTGTGACAGAGCTGTTAATAGGCAGTGTATTATGTCAGATATGTGTTTGTCCTGTGCTGTGACAGAGCTGTTATTAGGCACTGTATTATGTCAGAAGTGTATTTGTCCTGTGCTGTGACAGAGCTGTTTTAAGGCACTGTATTATGTCAGAAGTGTATTTGTCCTGTGCTTTGACAGAGCTGTTATTAGGCAGTGTATTATGTCAGATGTGTGTATGTCCTGTGCTGTGACTGAGCCCTTATTAGGCAGTGTAGTATGTCTGAAGTGTGAATATCCTAGGCTGTTTCAGAGTGCTTATTAGGCAATGTATTATGTCAGAAGTGTGTGTGTGTCCAGTCTGTGAAAGAGATGTTATTAGGTACTGTATGATGTCAGGTGTGTGTGTGTGTGTGTGTGTGTGTGTGTGTGTGTGTGTGTCCTGTGCTGTAACAGAGCTGTTATTAGGTAGTGTATTATGTCAGAAGTGTGCATGCCCTATGCTATGACAGAGCTGTTATTAGGCAGTGTATTATGTCAGAACTATGTGTGCATCCTGCGCTTAGACAGAGCTCTTATTAGGCAGTGTATTATGTCAGAAGTGTGTGTGTGTGGCCTGTCCTGTGACAGAGATATTTTTAGCTAGTGTATTATGACAGAAGTATGCATGCCGTATGCTGTGAAAGAGCTGTTACTAGGCAGTGTATTATGTCAGAAGTACGTGTGCATCCTGTGCTTAGACAGAGCTCTTATTACGCAGTGTATTATGTCAGAAGTGCGCATGCCCTATGCTGTGACAGAACATTTATTTGGCAGTGTATTATGTTAGATGTGTACATGTTCTGTGCTGTGACAGAGCTGTTATTAGGCATTGTATTATGTCAGATGTGTGTGTGTCCTGTGTTGTGACAGAGCTCTATTAATCTATCCCTTGACAGTGGCACAGGAAAATAATTTTCTTGGGTGGCAAAAGCCAGGGTACCTTTTTGGCTGGGCTTGTATAGGCCCCAGGGCTGATAGCCTAGTACCTACCTATGAACCTATGAACCTATTAGGCAGTGTATTATGTCAGAAGTGTGCATGTCTTGTGCTGTGACAGAACATTTATTGGGCAGTGTATTATGTCAGAACTATGTGTGTGTCATGTGCTGCGACAGAAATTTATTAGGCAGTGTATTATGTCAGAAGTATGTATGTGTCCTGTGATGTGACAGAGCTCTTATTGGGCAGTGTATTATGTCAGAAGTGTGTGTGTGTTCTGGGCTCTGACAGAGCTTTTACTAGGTATTGTATTATGTCAGAAGTATGTGCATGTCCAGTGCTGTGATAGAGCTCTAATAGGCAGTGTATTATGTCAGAAGTGTGTGTGTGTGTGTGTGTGTGTGTGTGTGTGTGTGTGTGTGTGTGTGTGTGTGTGTGTGTGTGTGTGCGTGTGTTTGCCCTGTGCTGTGACAGAGCTCTTATTAGGTAGTGTATTATGTCAGAATTGTGTTTGTCCTGTGCTTTGACACAGCTAGTATTTCAGAGTGTATTATGTCAGAAGTATGTGTGTGTGTGTGTGTGTGTGTGTGTGTGTGTGTGTGTGTGTGTGTGTGTGTGTGTGTGTGTGTGTGTGTGTGTGTGTGTGTGTGTGTAATGTGCTGTGACAGAGATGTTTTTAGGTAGTGTATTATGTCAGAAGTATGTGTGCATCCTGTGGTGTGATAGAGCTCTTATTAGGCAGTGCATTATGTCAGAATTATGTATGTCCTGTGTGGTGACAGAGCTATTAGGCAGAGTATTATGTCAGATAAGTGTGTGTCCTATGTTGTGACAGAGTTCTTATTAGGCAGTGTATTATGTCAGAGGTGTGTGTGCACTGGGATGTGACAGAGGTGTTATTAAGTAGTGCATTATGTCAGAAGTGTGTGTTTTCTTGGCTGTGACAGAGGTCTTATCACACAGTGTATTATGTCAGATGTGGGTGTCCTGTGCTCTAACATAGTTCTTATTAGGCAGTGTATTATGTCAGTAGCATGTATGTGTGTTTTGTTGTGACAGAGGTCTATGTGTGCATTATGTCAGAATTATGTGTGCGTCATGTGCTGAGACAGAGATGTTATTAGGTATTGTATTATATTCGAGGTATGTTTGTATGTCCTGGGCTGTGACAGAACATTTATTAGGCAGTGTATTATGTCAGACAAGTCTGTGTTCTGTGCTGTGACAGAGCTGTTATTAGGCAGTGTATTATGTCAGATGTGTGTTTGTACTGTGCTGTGACAGAGATGGTATTAGGTAGTGTATTATGTCCGAGGTATGTTTGTGTGTCCTGGGCTGTGACAGAACATTTATTAGGCAGTGTATTATGTCAGACAAGTCTGTGTTCTGTGCTGTGACAGAGCAGTTATTAGGCAGTGTCTTATGTCCAATGTGTATATGTCCTGTGCTGTGACAGAGCCCTTATTAGGCAGTGTATTATGTCAGATAAGTGTGTGTCCTGTGCTGTGACAGAGCTTTTATTAGGCTGTGTATTATGTCAGAAGTATTTGTGTGTCCTCTGCTGTGACACAGCTCTATTAGGCATTGTATTATGTCAGATGTGTGTTTGTCCTGTGCTGTGACAGAGCTGTTATTAGGCACTGTATTATTTCAGAAGTGTATTTGTCCTGTGCTGTGACAGAGCTGTTTTAAGGCACTGTATTATATCAGAAGTGTATTTGTCCTGTGCTGCGACAGAGCTGTTATTAGGCAGTGTATTATGTCAGATGTGTATTTGTCCTGTGCTGTGATAGAGCTGTTATTAGGCAGTGTATTATGTCAGATGTGTGTTTGTCCTGTGCTGTGACTGAGCCCTTATTAGGCAGTGTAGTATGTCTGAAGTATGAATGTCCTAGGCTGTGACAGAGTGCTTATTAGGCAATGTATTATGTCAGAAGTGTGTGTGTCCTGTCTGTGACAGAGATGTTATTAGGCACTGTATTATGTCAGGTGTGTGTGTGTGTCCTGTGCTGCAACAGAGCTGTTATTAGGCAGTGTATTATGTCAGAAGTGTGCATGCCCTATGCTATGACAGAGCTGTTATTAGGCAGTGTATTATGTCAGAAGTATGTGTGCATCCTGTGCTTAGACAGAGCTCTTATTACGCAGTGTATTATGTCAGAAGTGTGCATGCCCTATGCTGTGACAGAACATTTATTTGGCAGCATATTATGTTAGAAGTGTACATGTTCTGTGCTGTGACAAAGCTGTTATTAGGCGTTGTATTATGTCAGATGTGTGTGGGTCCTGTGTTGTGACAGAGCTCTATTAATCTATCACTTGACAGTGGCACAGGAAAATAATTTTCTTGGGTGGCAAAAGCCAGGGTACCTTTTTGGCTGGGCTTGTATAGGCCCCAGGGCTGATAGCCTAGTACCTACCTATGAACCTATTAGGCAGTGTATTATGTCAGAAGTGTGCATGTCCTGTGCTGTGACAGAACATTTATTGGGCAGTGTATTATGTCAGAACTATGTGTGTGTCATGTGCTGTGACAGAACATTTATTAGGCAGTGTATTATGTCAGAAGTATGTGAGTGTCCTGTGATGTGACAGAGCACTTATTGGGCAGTGTATTATGTCAGAAGTGTGTGTGTGTGCTCTGGGCTCTGACAGAGCTTTCACTAGGTATTGTATTATGTCAGAAGTATGTGCATGTCCAGTGCTGTGACAGAGCTCTAGTAGGCAGTGTATTATGTCAGAAGTGTGTGTGTGTGTGTGTGTGTGTGTGTGTGTGTGTGTGTGTGTGTGTGTGTGTGTGTGTTTGCCCTGTGCTGTGACAGAGCTCTTATTAGGCAGTGTATTATGTCAGAATTGTATTTGTCCTGTGCTGTGACAGAGCTAGTATTTCAGAGTGTATTATGTCAGAAGTGTGTGTGTGTGTGTGTGTGTGTGTGTGTGTGTGTGTGTGTGTGTGTGTGTGTGTGTGTGTAATGTGCTGTGACAGAGATGTTTTTAGGTAGTGTATTATGTCAGAAGTATGTGTGCATCCTGTGGTGTGATAGAGCTCTTATTAGGCAGTGCATTATGTCAGAATTATGTATGTCCTGTGTGGTGACAGAGCTATTAGGCAGAGTATTATGTCAGATAAGTGTGTGTCCTATGTTGTGACAGAGTTCTTATTAGACAGTGTATTATGTCAGAGGTGTGTGTGCACTGGGATGTGACAGAGGTGTTATTAAGTAGTGCATTATGTCAGAAGTATGTGTTTTCTTGGCTGTGACAGAGGTCTTATTACACAGTGTATTATGTCAGATGTGGGTGTCCTGTGCTCTAACATAGTTCTTATTAGGCAGTGTATTATGTCAGTAGCATGTGTGTGTGTTTTGTTGTGACAGAGGTCTATGTGTGCGTTATGTCAGAATGATGTGTGCGTCATGTGCTGAGACAGAGATGTTATTAGGTATTGTATTATATTCGAGGTATGTTTGTATGTCCTGGGCTGTGACAGAACATTTATTAGGCAGTGTATTAAGTCAGACAATTCTGTGTTCTGTGCTGTGACAGAGCTGTTATTAGGCAGTGTATTATGTCAGATGTGTGTCTGTCCTGTGCTGTGACAGAGATGGTATTAGGTAGTGTATTATGTCCAAGGTATGTTTGTGTGTCCTGGGCTGTGACAGAACATTTATTAGGCAGTGTATTATGCCAGACAAGTCTGTGTTCTGTGCTGTGACAGAGCAGTTATTAGGCAGTGTCTTATGTCCAATGTGTATATGTCCAGTGCTGTGACAGACCCCTTATTAGGCAGTGTATTATGTCAGATAAGTGTGTGTCTTGTGCTGTGACAGAGCAGTTATTAGGCAGTGTCTTATGTCCAATGTGTATATGTCCTGTGCTGTGACAGAGCCCTTATTAGGCAGTGTATTATGTCAGATAAGTGTGTGTCCTGTGCTGTGACAGAGCTTTTATTAGGCAGTGTATTATGTCAGAAGTATTTGTGTGTCCTCTGCTGTGACACAACTCTATTAGGCAGTGTATTATGTCAGATGTGTATTTGTACTGTGCTGTGACAGAGCTGTTATTAGGCACTGTAGTATGTCAGAAGTGTATTTGTCCTGTGCTGTGACAGAGCTTTTTTAAGGCACTGTATTATGTCAGAAGTGTATTTGTCCTGTGCTGTGACAGAGCTGTTATTAGGCAATGTATTATGTCAGATGTGTATTTGTCCTGTGCTGTGACAGAGCTGTTATTAGGCAATGTATTATGTCAGATGTGTGTTTGTCCTGTGCTGTGACAGAGCAGTTATTAGGCAGTGTCTTATTTCCAATGTGTATATGTCCTGTGCAATGACAGAGCCCCTATTAGGCAGCTAATATGTCAGAAGTATGTGTGTGTGTCCTTTGCTGTGATAGACCTCTTATTATGCAGTGTATTATGTCAGAAGTGTGTGTGTCCAGTATTGTGACAGAACACGTATTATGCAGCATATTATTGTGTGTGTGTCCTGTGCTGTGACAGAGCCCTTATTATGCAGTGTATTATATCAGAAGTATGTGTACATCCTGTGCTGTGATAGCACTCTTATTTGGCAGTGTATTATTTCAGAAGTATGCACATGTCTTATGCTGTGACAGAATATTTATTAGGCAGTTAATATGTCAGAAGTATGTGCATGTTCTGTTCTGAGTGTGTGTCTCCTGTGCTGTGACAGAGCATGTATTATACAGTGCATTATATCAGAAGTGTGTGTGTGTCCTGTGCTGTAACAGAGCTCTTATTATGCGGTATATTAAGTCAAAAGTGTATGCGTGTCCTGTGGTGTGAAAAAGTCCTTGTTAGGCAGTGTATTATGTCAGACAAGTGTATGTCCTGTGCTGTGACAGAGCCTTTACTAGGCAGTGTATTATGTCAGATAAATGTGTGTCCTATGTTGTGACAGAGTTCTTATTAGGCAGTGTATTATGTCAGAGGTGTGTATGTTCTGGGCTATGACAGAGCTATTAAGCAGTTAATATGTCAGAAGTATGCGCATGTCCTGTACTGTGACAGAGCCCTTATTAGGCAGTGCATTATGTTAGAGGTGTGCATGTACTGGGCTGTGACAGACATGTCATTAAGTAGTTTATTATTTCAAAAGTGTATGTTTCCTTGGCTGTGACAGAGGTCTTATTACACAGTGTATTATGTCAGATGTCGGTGTCCTGTACTATAACATAGTTCTTATTAGGCAGTTCATTATGTCAGAATTGTGTTTGTCCTGTGCTGTGACAGAGCTGTTTTTAGAAAGTTTATTATGTCAGATGTGTGTGTAATGTATTGTGACAGAGCTGTTATTAGGCAGTGTATTATGTCAGTAATATGTGTGTGTGTTTTACTGTGACAGAGGTCTATTAGTGTGTGTGTTATGTCAGAATTATGTGGGTGTCCTGTGCTGAGACAGAGATGGTATTAGGTAGTGTATTATATCCGAGGTATGTTTGTGTGTCCTGGGCTGTGACAGAACATTTATTAGGCAGTGTATTATGTCAGATGTGTGTTTGTCATGTGCTGTGACAGAGATGGTAGTAGGTAGTGTATTATGTCCGAGGTATGTTTGTGTGTCCTGGGCTGTGACAGAACATTTATTAGGCAGTGTATTATGTCAGACAAGTCTGTGTTCTGTGCTGTGACAGAGCAGTTATTAGGCAGTGTCTTATGTCCAATGTGTATATGTCCTGTGCTGTGACAGAGCCCATATTAGGCAGTGTATTATGTCAGATAAGTGTGTGTCCTGTGCTGTGACAGAGCTTTTATTAGGAAGTGTATTATGTCAGAAGTGTGTGTCTCCTGTGATGTGACAGAGCTGTTATTAGGCAGTGTATTATGTCAGCGGTGTGTGTGTCCTGGGCTGTGACAGAGCTGTTATTAGTCAGTGTATTTTGTTAGAAGTGTGTGTCTTGTGCTGTGACAAAGCTCTTATTAGGCAATGTATTATGTCAGATGTGTATGTGTCCTCTGCTGTGACAGAGATGTTCTTAGGTAGTGTATTATGTCCGAGGTATGTTTGTGTGTCCTGGGCTGTGAGAGAACATTTATTAGGCAGTGTATTATGTCAGACAAGTCTGTGTCCTGTGCTGTGACAGAGAAGTTATTAGGAAGTGTATTATGTCAGAAGTGTGTGTGTCCTGTGATGTGACAGAGCTGTTATTAGACAATGTATTATGTTGGTGGTGTGTGTGCCCTGGGCTGTGACAGAGCAGTTATTAGGCAGTGTATTTTGTCAGAAGTGTGTGTGTCCTGTGCTGTGACAGAGCTCTTATTAGGCAGTGTATTATGTCAGAAGTGTGTGTGTTCTGTGCTGTGACAGAACATTTATTAGGCAATATATGAGAAGTATGTGTGTGTCCTGTGATGTGACAGAGCTCTTATTAGGCAGTGTATCAGAAGTATGTGTGTTCTGCCCTGCGACAGATGTGTTGTTAGGTAGTGTATTATGTCAGAAGTAAGTGTGCATTCTGTGTGGGGACAGAGATCTTTTCTGGCAGTGACTTATGTCAGATGTATATGCATGTTCTATACTGTGACAGAACATTTATTAGGCAGTTAACATGTCAGAAGTGTGTGCATGTCCTGTGACAGAGCTCTATTAGGAAGTGTATTATGTCAGAAATATGTGTATGTCCTATGTTGTGATAGAGCTATTAGGTAGTGTATTATGCCAGAAGTATGTGTGTTTTTCCTGTGCTGTGACAAAGCTCCTATTTGACAGTGTATTATGTTAGATGTATGTGTGTATGTGTGTGTGTGTGTGTTCTGTGCTGTGGCAGAGCTGTTATTTGGTAGTGTATCATGTCAGAAGTGTGTGTGCCATGCACTGTGACAGAGATGTTATTAGGGAGTGTATCATGTCAGAAGTGTGTGTGTGTGTCCTGTGCTGTGCTGTGACAGAGCAGTTATTAGGCAGTGTATTATGTCAGAAGTATGCATGTGTGTCCTGTGCTGTGACAGAGCCCTTATTGGGCAGTGTATTATGTCAGACAAGTCTGTGTCTTGTGCTGTGACAGAGCTCTTATTAGGCGGCAGTGTATTATGTCAGAAGTGTGTGTGTCCTGTGATGTTACAGAGCTGTTATTAGGCAGTGTATTATGTCAGAAGTAAGTGTGTGTCCTGTGCTGTGACAGAGCTTGTATTTCACAGTGTATTATGTCAGACGTTCATCTGTGTGTAATGTGTTGTGACAGAGATGTTTTAGATAATGTATTATGTCAGAAGTATGTGTCTGTGTGTGTGTGTGTGTCTTGTACTGTGACAGAGCAGTTAATAAGCAGTCAAAATGTGTGTGTCCTATGCTGTGACACAGCTCTTATTAGGCAGTGCATTATGTCAGAAGTATGGGTGTGTCCTATGGTGTGATAGAGGTGTTATTAGGCAGTGCATTATGTCAGAGTTGTGTGTGTCCTGTTCGGTGACAGAGCTGTTATTAGGCAGAGTATTATGTCAGAAGCGTGAGTGTGTGTGTGTGTGTGTGCGTGTCCTGTGCTGTGACAGAGCTCTTATTAGGCAGTGTATTATGTCAAAAGTATGTGCATGTCCTTTGCTGTGACAGAGCTCTATTGGGCAGTGTATTATATCAGAAGTATTCATTGGTTCATAGGTTCATAGGTTCATACTAGTCTATCTGCCCTAGGGCATTTATAAGCCTAGCCAAGTGTGTTTGGCTTTTCCCACCCATTTTAAATTAATTTTGCTATGCCCTTTTTCGAGGTTAGTATACTGTGCCTCTGTCTAACAGTGACACAGAAGTGATACCTGGGGTAAACCTACGATCTCCCATCCACTCATCAAGATTCCTCTTGAAGAGAGTCAATGAGGGACTCTGCCTTACCTGGACTGGGACTTTATTCCAGAGTGAATGGAGCCTCTGGGTTATGAATCTGTCCCTCCAGCATGTCCTATTTATTTCAGTGCTGAGGTTCAAGTCTCTCAAGCACGTAGCTCGATGGGATTTGGATTTTCTGAGGTGTAGCATGTCCATTAATTCCGGGTTGGATGTGGCTTTATACGTCAGGCACAGATCGCCTCTGAGCAGGTGGTATGCCACTGAGTAGAGCTGGAGTTTCTTTAACCAGGCAGCATATGGCATCTGTTTGAGCCCTTTGATCTTCTTGGTGAGGTACTTTAGGGGTCTTTCCAGTTGCTGCAGGTGTCTGGTAAGGTACATCCCAAAAGGGGCATTGTACTCAATTATGGGCCTGATGAGGGATGAGTAAAGAGTCACGATGACCTCCCCTGATCTAGATGTGAATCCCTTCATGATTAGGTGGGCTATATAAAATGTTTTTCTAACCACTTTGGCTACGTGGTTGTCAAATGAGAAATTGATATCAACTTGGGTCCCTAGGTCCCTAATTACTTCTTCTGTACTTAATGGATTACCACCGATGTGGTAATTTGTGGGCACTTTGTTTTTGCCAAAAGGGATGACTATACACTTTTTGGCATTTAGGTTGAGGCCATGGCTCTGGCATCAGTTGTCTGTTTCTATGAGGCCCTTTTGGAGGATGCTTGTGTCGGCTGGAGAGTCGATTATGGCGCCCAGTTTGCAGTCATCTGCGAACTTGGTCAGCCACAGTCCTTCCGTGTTGGCCTGTACCTCCGAGAAATATATACCGAACAAGAGAGGTCCCAGGACTGAGCCTTGTGGGACGCCACTTGTAACTGGTTTGGAGTCTGACATGGCTCCAGCAATTCTAACCATGTGGGTTCTGTCCTTGAGCCAGTTTGCAACCCATCTAGTGACATAGGAGTTTATATTTAAGCTGGTGAGCTTATCTATAATGCCCGAGTGGGGTATTGTATCAAAGGCTTTTGTGAGGTCCAGGTAGGCTGTGTGGACCACCCTCCCCTCGTCAATGGCCTTGGTGACTGTTTCAAAGAAATTGACCAGGTTTAAGAGGCAGGATCTGCCCTTAACAAAGCTGAACTGGGTAGGATCCAGTGTCTGTAGGTCCCCAATATCTTTATTTATGAGGTCCATGATGATCCTTTCCATAGCTTTGCAGACCAAGTTAGTCAGGCTTATGGGGTGATAGTTTCCAGGATCTGTTGAGGCACCACCTTTGTGGAGAGGGACCACTGTTGCTGTATGCCACTCTTTGGGTACATATCCTGTAGTAAGGCTGAGATTAAACAGCAGTTTTATGTTTAGGTTTAGTTCTTCTTGGAGTTCATGTAGGATGCAGCCCGGGACACCGTCAGGTCCCATTGATGCTGTGTTTTTTGCTTTGGAGAGGGCGGCTCTTACCTGAGCATCTGAGATGTCAGGGGGGCAGCACTCTGCAGGGATAGATATTTGCCCTTTTGGTGGGGAAGGCGGGGAGAAGTTTGCGCTGAACCTGTCAGCTAAGATGTTGGCAATGTCTGTGGGTTTGGTGTATTTTTTGTCATTTTGGACTAATTCTGAGCATATCTGGGAATTCCCACCCAGGTTCCTAACATAACTAAAGAAAGCCTTGTGATTATCCTTAGAGTCCTGTGCAATTTTGCTCTTGAAGCTGACCTTAGATGATTTTATGAGTGCCCGTAGTTTTTTGCTAATACTGATCAGAGATGCCGTCCCTTTTTGGGATTTTGCTCTATCATGTAGTATCTTCCTCCTTCTATTGTATAGTTTGTTTATGGCTGGGGCCACCAGACAGGATGCCTGCCTTTGGAGGATTGGGTCTTGGTTTTATTTGGGATTGCATGATCCATGCATTCCTGAAGGTGTTCATAGAATGCGTTTATAAAGGATTCTGCAGTCTAGGCTGTATTTTCCACAGGCCCAGGGGCTTTGAAGGATTCCACCTCAGTTTTGAGGAGTGTGAAATTTGCTTTAGAGAAGTTTTTCACTGTGGTTTTCTGGGCAGGGGCTGGGGTCGGGATGTGAATATCTATTGAGATTAGTTTATGGTCTGATCTTACCAGTGAGGGATACACTTTTGGTCTGGAGCATAGAGTCCCCATGTTGGTGATGATCAAGTCCAGTATGTTTTCCCCTCTTGTGGGAGTGGTAACAAGTTGTTCCATAGCATTTGAGTTTATAAATTCTAGAAACCTTTGGGCTAGGGTGTTGGAGCTAGAGTAATGCTCCCAGACTATGTTTAGGTAGTTGAAGTCGCCCAATATAATGGTGTTTGGAGAGACCTTCATATTTTCCAGTGTTCTCAGGAAGGCCGAGTGGGGTTCCTGGGTTTGGGAGGGTGGTCTGTAGCAGGCTATAAACTGGAAGGCAGTTTTACCCACTGTTAGTTGCACATGGATAGTCTCTGATGCTTCGTGCTGTGCCACCAACCTGGAGGTGTGGGTATCTTTGACGAATATTGATACTCCCCCTCCTTTTGTGGTTCGGTCCAAGTTTTGGGGCCGAAAAACATGGTATGAGGTATAACCTGGTAGTGCTGGGGTGCACTCCGCAACCTTGAACCAGGTTTCTGTTACCGCACAGATATCGATGTTCTCCATGCTAAGGAGAGTTTCGAGTGTGTGCATCTTGAGGTTTAGACTTCTGGCATTGAGTAGCATTACAGTTAGTTTCTTATCCTATGTGATACCTATGGAGGTGTGTTTGTCTTTTGAGCCTTGCCTAAAAAAGGCACTATGGGGGTGTGTCAACAGCCTTTGACTATATCCGAAAGCCCAAGGGTGACAGGTTCAAGCCATCCCTACCGAAGCATCGTGGCTTGAGCATGTCATCCCAGGCAGACAGACATTGGATCCCCTTTGAATGACACCAATACTTAAGCCAATTGTTGAAATTGATCATCTTGTCTTCATATTGTGGCATCATTCTTGGTAAGGGTAAGATGCTACTCAAGGTCAGGGTCATACCGGCCTGGGCTACATGCTCAGAGAGCTCCTCTATGTCTCTTTTCATGTAGTCCAGGGAGGTATGTCTCAGGTCATTCACACCAGCATGGACAATGATGTAGTCGTATTTGTACTTGCCTTGGAGTGACCTGAGTGCTTGTTTTATGTGGCGGATCTTAGCGCCCGACAGGCAGCTCACCGTGACCTTCTCCTTGTTCAGCCTGGTGAGCGGGACATCAGTGTACCTGACGATAGAGTCACCTATTACAAGTGTATCAAGTGTGTTGTTTAGCCTAAAGGGCTGTGACTGTTTGGCACACTGGCTTTGTGAGCTATGTGTTGCATGTGTTTTGTTTTGGGGTAGCGGTTGCTTGGGTGTCTGCTTTGGAGGTCTCTGCTGCTTAGGCAGATTTTTATTTAGAGCCTCCGAGTATGCTTTTGTGTGTTTATGTGTTTGGTTTGCTGTCGTGGTAGGTCTATGTGAGACTGGAATTGTAATGAGTGTGATTTCCTTCTCCTCCTGACTGGTACACCAGTACTGAGTTGAGAGAGCTTAGCCTCCAGTTTGGCTATATGGTTGCATCTCTCACATGTGTTGGAATTTGTTGGGAGGAGGAGAGGGTTGTCTGTGTACATGAGGCAGTTGTAACATGGCCTCAAGATTCCCAGATTCACCAGCTGGACCAGAGAGGAGATTGACAACTGACCTTTGGACATGCTAGAATAGTATTGGGAATTCCTTTATAATTGAAAAAAAGGGCCAGTGGGGAAACAAGGTACTCAAGGGGAGTTTGTGAGGGTGTAGTGCTTTTAATTTTTTAGTGCTGACTTATATAATTGCTTTAGTGAGCAAGTGCCAGGCTTTAGAGTAGGAATAGGGTGTTTATTATGAGAACTATATCAGTTCTAAGGGAAAAAGTGAAGAGCAGACTTTGTGGAGCTGAGAATGGTTTAAACCCAATTTAGTGGCGCTGCCTGATGCTGTGCTATGCGCAAAATTGCGTAAAGCCACACTAAAGCAGGTTTTATACAGGGGGACTTGAAAGAGCTAGAAATTGGCCCATAACAGCCAATAGACTACCAGGTTCTTGTGCTGGGAACACTCTTCCAGGGATAGATAGGCTGCTCTAAGCTCCCCACTGTCACTGGTGAACAAAGAAGCCTCCCTTCAGCCAAGAAAGGAAATGGGCAACACAGGAACTTTCCAAAAGTCCAGAATACAGCAAAGCCTGTATTTGGACTACTCTAAGTCAGGAAAGACGGGAAACAAGGATAATTTTTTTGTTTTTTTTTTCTTTTTTACAACAAATAGCAGGAAAATACAATAAATATGTAACACAGGCTAGCGCACTTGAGTGTATAGCCTCAACAGGTAAATGCAACAAACAGGGCAAACTTTAAAAGTGCAGGTGCAAAAACAACTTTAAACAGTTTAAAACAGTTCAAGAAGCAGAAATACTTGCAGTTTAGCTAGATCGGAGAGTCGCCCAGGTAGTATCAGCAAAAAAACACTTTTATCAGGTTAGCAGTCACTCTTTTAGCCTCTCTGCTACTAGCACCACTCTGCAGGACCACGAGGAGCTTGGCTGAGTAGTAACAAGCTCAAAAACTGCGCCAAAGCGGGTTTTATACAGGGGGACTTGAAAGAGCTAGAAATTGGCCCAAAACTGCCAATAGACTACCAGATTCTTGTGCTGGGAACACACCTCCGGGGATAGATAGGCTGTTCTACACTCCCCCTGCCACTGGTGAACAAAGAAGCCTCCCTTGATCCAAGAAAGGAAATGGGCAACACAGGAACTTTCCAAAAGTCCAGAATACAGCAAAGCCTGTATTTGGACTACTCTAGGTCAGGAAAGACGGAAAACAAGGATAATTTTTTTGTATTTTTTTCTTTTTTGCAACAAACAGCAGAAAAATGCAATAAATATGTAACACAAGCTAGCACAGTTGAGTGTGTAGCCTCAACAGGTAAATGCAACAAACAGGACAAACTTTAAAAGTGCAGGTGCAAAAACAACTTTAAACAGTTTAAAACAGTTCAAGAAGCAAAAATACTTGCAGTTTAGCTAGATCAGACAGTCGCCCAGGTAGTAGCAGGAAAAAAAAACACTTTTATCAGGTTAGCAGTCGCTCTTTTAGCCTCTCTGCTGCTAGCACCACTCTGCAGGACCACGAGGAGCTTGGCTGAGTAGTAACAAGTGCAAAAACTGCGCCAAAGCGGGTTTTATACAGGGTGACTTGAAAGAGCTAGAAATTGGCCCAAAACGGCCAATAGACTACCAGATTCTTGTGCTAGGAACACTCCTCCAGGGATAGATAGGCTGCTCTAAGCTCCCCACTGCCGCTGGTGAACAAAGAAGCCTCCCTTTATCCAAGAAAGGAAATGGGCAACACAGGAACTTTCCAAAAGTCCAGAATACAGCAAAGCCTGTATTTGGACTACTCTAAGTGAGGAATGGCGGGAAACAAGGATATTTTTTTTTTGTTTTTCTTTCTTTTTTTGCAACAAACAGCAGGAAAATGCAATAAATATGTAACACAGGCTAGTTCCCTTGAGTGTGTAGCCTCAACAGGTAAATGCAACAAACAGGACAAACTTTAAATTACAAGCGCAAAAGCGCACTAAAGCTGGCTTTAAAGCAGGGGGTTAGAAAGAGATAGGAAATGGCCCAAAACAGCCAATAAACTACAGGTCACTGGGCTGGAACTACTCCTCAAGGGACAGGTAGGCTGCTCAGAGCTCCCCACTCTCACTGGTGAACAAAGAAGCTTCCTCCTAGCCAAATAAGGATATGGGCAACACAGGAACTATGACACAGCCCAGAGATCAGCAATACCTGAAGACTGGACTATTCTAGTTCAGTAAAGGTGGGAAACAAGGATATATATATTTTTTTTTTTAAGTAGCAGAAATTAGGGACAGAAACACAGTAAATGCTTTAATTTGGCTAGCACACTTGAGTGTATAGCCTACCAGTTAAACTAAGCAAAAACAAACTTTAAAAGTGCAAAAAACACAGAAATACAGGCAGGAATGCAATAAAACAACTTTGCAGAGCTTATTTAGTTAAAGAAACAGAGACGTCTATATGTACAGAAAAGCAGCTAAAACACACAAACACTTCAGATGCAGTGCAACCTAGAGCACTTGAGTTGTAGCAATATTAAGGCAATTACAGTTATAATAAATGCTCTGAAATCTACTCTATATTTCCAAAATGTTTGAGAAGCACAGTCAGAACACAAGGAGGTTCAGACAAAAAAAAAAAGTTTTTTTTTCTCCTTTTGAAAGGGAAAAAGGAGAAACAGAAGGCCTTATCAAATGTTCTCTCTGTATTAGATAGAATGAGCTAATGACACTAGACTGGGAGAAGTGTCCCAGATCAGATTTACAGTAGGGGCGGGCAACTGCAAAGCCATCAAGTATAAGAGCAAGACACCAACTGGGAGGGAGGGTGGAGCAAAATAGCCTACAGACAGTAAGCACTGGAGAAAGCCACAAATGAAAGTTTTTAAACAGATAAAGATTTGTAAAGATACAGAATGCTTTTAACTGCAGACAAATCAGTTACTTGTGCAGATTAGTTAATAGCAATAAAATACACTTGAAGACTAAAAAGCAGACAATAAAAGTGCTATATATTAATTGTTAGAAACAATAATCTGTATAAATAATCGAAAAAAAAAAACAGGATACTTATATATCTCAGCTAACAGTTGCGGTCAACAACTCTCATCCACTCTGCTCAGTGTGTATAGACAGAAACCCTATCAAAGTTAAGGCTTAAATACCAGAAGAACAACTTTTTTTTTTTTTTACAAGCACACAAAAGAACCAGCCCCCACTCAGCAGACAATTAACACAATCTAGCCAAGTTAAAGAAAGGCTTCATCTAAAAACAATAGCCTACAGACAGTAAGCAGAAAGCCACAAATTAAAGTTTTTAAACAGATAAAGATTTGTAAAGATACAGAATGCTTTTAACTGCAGACAAATTAGTTACTTGTGCAGATTAGTTAATAGCAATAAAATACACTCAAAGACTAAAAGCAGACAATAAAAGTGCTATATATTAATTGTTAGAAACAATAATCTGTATAAACAATCGAAAAAAAACAAGATACTTATATATCTCAGCTAACAGTTGCAGTCAACAGCTTTCATCCACTCTGCTCATTGTGTATATGTGTCCTATGCTGTGACAGAACATTTATTAGACAGCTAATATGTCAGAAGTATGTGTGTGTCATTTGTTGTGACAGACCTCTTATTATGCATTGTATTATGTCAGAAGTGTGTGTGTGTCCTGTGCTGTGACAGAGCTCGTATTAGGCAGCGTAATATATTAGACGTGTATGTGTGTTCTGTGCTGTGACAGAGCCCTTATTATGCAGTGTATTATATCAGAAATATGTGTGCATCTTGTGCGATGATAGAGCTCTTATTTGGCAGTGCATTATGTCAGACGTATGCGCATGTCCTATGCTGTGACAGAGCTCTTATTATGCAGTATATTAAGTCAGAACTATATGCGTGTCCTGTGATGTGACAGAGTCCTTGTTAGGCAGTGTATTATGTCAGATAAGTGTGTGTCCTATGTTGTGACAGAGTTCTTATTAGGCAGTGTATTATGTCAGAGGTGTGTATGTTCTGGGCTATGACTGAGCTATTAAGCAGTTAATATGTCAGACGTATGTGCATGTCCTGTACTGTGACAGAGCCCTTATTAGGCAGTGCATTATGTCAGAGGTGGTTGTGCAATGGGCTGTGACAGAGGTGTTATTAAGTAGTGTATTATGTCAGACGTGTGTGTTTCCTTGGCTGTGACAGAGGTCTTATTACACAGTGTATCATTTCAGATGTGAGTGTCCTGTGCTCTAACAGAGTTCTTATTAAGCAGTGTATTATGTCAGTAGCATGTGTGTGTGTGTTTTGCTGTGACAGAGGTCTATTAGTGTGTGCATTATGTCAGAATTATGTGTGTGTCCTGTGCTGAGATAGAGATATTATTAGGTAGTGTATTATGTATGAGGTATGTTTGTGTGTCCTGGGCTGTGACAGAACATTTATTAGGCAGTGTATTATGTCAGACAAGTCTGTGTCCTGTGCTGTGACAGAGCAGTTATTAGGAAGTGTATTATGTCAGAAGTGTGTGTGTCCTGTGATGTGACAGAGCTGTTATTAGACAATGTATTATGTTGGTGGTGTGTGGGTCCTGGGCTGTGACAGAGCTGTTATTAGGCAGTGTATTTTGTCAGAAGTGTGTGTGTCCTGTGCTGTGACAGAGCTCTTATTAGGCAGTGTATTATGTCAGAAGTGTGTGTGTCCTGTGCTGTGATAGATCTTTTATTAGGCAGTGTATTATGTCAGACATATGTGCATGTCCTGTTCTGTGACAGAGCTGTACTGGGCAGTGTATTATATCAGAAGTGTGTGTGTCCTATGCTGTGACAGAACATTTATTAGGCAGTTAATATATCAGAAGTATGTGTGTGTCCTGTGATGTGACAGAGCTCTTATTAGGCAGTGTATTATATCAGAAGTGTGTGTGTTCTGCCCTATGACAGATGTGTTGTTAGGTAGTGTATTATGTCAGAAGTATGTGTGCATCCTTTGCTGGGACAGAGATATTTTCTGGCAGTGTCTTATGTCAGAAGTATATGCATGTCCTATACTGTGACAGAACATTTATTAGGTAGTTAGTATGTCAGAAGTGTGTGCATGTCCTGTGCTGTGACAGAGCTCTTATTAGGAAGTGTATTATGTCAGAAGTATGTGTGTGTCATGTGCTGTGATAGAGCTATTAGGTAGTGTATTATGTCAGAAGTATGTTTGTTTTTTCCTGTGCTGTGACAGAGCTCCTATTTGACAGTGTATTATGTCAGAAGTATGTGTGTGTGTGTGTGTGTGTGTGTGTGTGTGTGTGTGTGTGTGTGTGTGTGTGTGTGTGTGTGTGTGTGTGTGTGTGTTTGTGTGTGTGTGCGTGTGTGTGTGTGTGTCCTGTGCTGTGAAAGAGCAGTTATTAGGCAGTGTATTATATCAGAAGTGTGTGTGTTCTGCCCTGTGACAGATGTGTTGTTAGGTAGTGTATTATGTCAGTCGTATGTGTGCATCCTTGCTGGGACAGAGATCTTATTTGGCAGTTTCTTATGTCAGAAGTATGTGCATGTCCTATGCTGTGACAAAGCTCTGATAGGTAGTGTATTATGTCAGAAGTGTGTGCATGTCCTGTGCTGTGATAGAGCTATTAGGTAGTGTATTATGTCAGAAGTGTGTGTGCCCTGTGCTGTGACAGAACTCTTATTAGGAAGTGTATTATGTCAGACATGTGTGTGTTCTGTGCTGTGACATAGCTTTTGTTAGGTAGTGTATTATGTCAGAGGTTTGTGTGTTCTGGGCTGTGACAGAGCTGTTATTAGGCAGTGCATTTTGTCAGAGGTGTGTGTTTCCTTGGCTGTGACAGAGGTCTTATTACACAGTGTATTATATTAGATGTGGGTGTCCTGTGCTCTAACAGAGTTCTTATTAGGCAGTGCATCATGTCAGAATTGTGTTTGTCCTGTGCTGTAACAAAGCTGTTATTAGGCAGTGTTTTATGTCAGAAGTATGTGTGTCCTGTGCTGTGACAGAGCTGTTATTAGACAGTTCAGTATGTCAGACTTGTGTGTGTCCTGTGCTGTGACAGATCTCTTCTTAGGTAGTGTATTATGTCAGAACAGTGTGCATCCTATGCTGTGACAGAGCTGTTTTAGGTAGTGTATTACATCAGAAATATATGTGTCCTGTGCTGTGACAGAGTTGTTTTTAGGTAGTGTGTTATGTTAAATGTCTGCATGTCCTGTGCTGTGACAGAGTTGTTTTTAGGTAGTGTATTATCTCATAAGTGTATGTGTCCTGTGCAGTGACAGAGAAGTTTTTGGTATAGTATTATGTCAGAAGTGTGCATGTCCTGTGCTGTGATAGAACATTTATTAGGCAGTGTATTATGTCAGAATTGCATTTGTCCTGTGCTGTGACATAGATGTTATTAGCCAGTTCATTATGTCAGATGTGTGTGTCCTGGGCTGTGACAGAGCTGTTATTAGGCAGTGCATTATGTCAGACGTATGTGTGTGTCCTGTGATGTGACAGAGCTGTTGTTAGGTAGTGTATTATGTCAGAAGTATGTCTGTGTCCTGTTCTGTGACATGGTTGGTATTAAGCCGTGTATTATGTCAGAAGTGTGCATGCCCTATGCTGTGGCAGAGCTGTTATTAGACAGTGTATTATGTCAGAAGTATGCATGTCCTGTGCTATGACAGAGCTGGTTTTAGGTAGAGTATTATGTCAGAAGTATGTGTGTGTCCTTTGCTGTGACAGAATTGTTATTAGGCAGTGTATTATGTCAGAAGTGTGTGTTTGTCCTGTGTTGTGACAGAGCTGTTTTTAGGTAGTGTGTTATGTCAGACGTGTGTGTGTCCTGTACTGTGACAGAGCTGTTATTAGGCAGTGTATTGTGTCAGAATTGTGTGTGTCGTGTGGTGCGATAGAGCTGTTGTTAGGGAATCTATTATGTCAGAAGTGTGTGTGTGTGTCTTGGGCTATGACAAAGCTGTTTCTAGGCAGTGTATTATGTCAGATGTGTGTATCCTGGGCTGTGACAGCAATCTTGTTGGCACTGTGTTATGTCAGAAGTGTGTGTGTGTGTGTGTGTGTGTGTGTGTGTGTGTGTGTGTGTGTGTGTGTGTGTGTGTGTGTGTGTGTGTGAGCAGTTTTTAGGCAGTGTAGGTTTGTCCATTACTATGATGGAACTGTTTTTTTATCAGTGTATTATGACAGAAGTCTGGGTGTGCCTCGTGCTGTGATGAAGCTATTTTAGGCATTATATTATGATAGAAGCATGTCTGAATCCTGTGCAGAGTTGTTTGTAGGCAGTGTGTCTACGACAAGGTGTATGTCTGTGTGCTCCAATGTAATAGCTATTAAGCAGAGGATTTCCTAGGAAGGAGTTTAAATCCACTTTCTTTAAAAGCTGGTTCAGTGTTAAAAAGGGTAATTTTTTCCAGCATGAAATAGCATCCCTCAGGAATGGGTAGTCTTTCTGAATAGGGGCTCTAATTAGAAAGGTGTTCCTGAAAAATAATTTACAGAGTTTCAGTGAGGCCAGGAGTATTCTGAGAAACCTTGGTTTAACATAGAAACAGTAAACACATCAGCTTTAATAGAAGCATAATTAAAACCAGAGTCAAATATTTTGGCAAGGGAATGCATGATGCTTGTGACAAAACTGAAGAAGTAACCACTCCCCTCCTTTCCAATGGCCCAGCCAAGAAATAAGGCCCGTTATTCTCAAAGTATTTAGAGACCTAAACATCTGGAGAAATTAAATGGTGATACCTTGTTAAGGGAACTAGATAAACTATGGATGGCTACCGTGAACCCCAAAGTCTTGAAGAATATGGCTGCTGAGATGGTGCTGCTTCAGAAGAATGTAACAACCCTATAATGAATTAGAGGAGTCCTGCCTGAAGAAAGGCTGACTTTGCAAAGAAGGCTGTCCAGCAAGCAACATATAAAGGTGAGGGTCTGTAACAACTTCATCTGAGATGTTCTCTTTTTCACCATGATCCCTAAGGATTAGAATAGGTTGTGACACCTGTGCCCTGGCCCAGCAATCAAGGAGCCTCAATCCTCACCACTAACACCAGAGAGGACATCTCATATATGAGGAAAGGATACCAAATACACACAGTAAAGTGCAATTTCCCTTAAGAGCACACAGAGATCACAGTCAGTCTGGGGCTGGTCACTCCCTTGCTCTCCAGGTCCCCAATAAGACTCCCCATTGGCACAGCTATAGGGTCCAGATCTCAGCCTAGTCGGCAAGCCAAAACTTCTAGCACCCTGTCTGTCCAACGAGTGCTTCATGTCCCTGCCCAAGTAGCTGACACACATGCACTTTGAGATAAGAGTTTACACAATCACACTCACACAGACACTTCTGGGGAAGGCTGGCACAGGTTCTCCAACTGTGCCCCTTTTACCCAGACTATATGGTAGTACCAGCTGCCACCACTCACTAATAATTATCAGCTACTCAAAGGCCCTTAAAAGGGTGTCCAATTATTACTGTGCACTATTATTATCCAATTGGTAGTATATCCCAGGGCTAAAGCTATTAGAGTGACCTTATACAGTTTTACCAAAGGCATGCAAGTACTCTTAAGAGCTTAAATTATCTCTACACAAATCCAGCCACAGTTAAAAGATTTTAAAATTCTTAATAATAAATAATTAAAACAACAAGACAATACTTTCTACTACACAGTCAGTGTTAGTCATCAGTTCAGAGATCACACAGAATTACTTAAAATAATTCAGTAGTACAGTTCTGACATAACAGAAAAACACAGTCTAGTCTTTCTAAATTCTAGCTATCTCTCAAAGAAAACACAAGTCTAAGATAACTTACATGTGAGCAAGAGGCAGTGCTGTGAGTTGGATATCAAGACAAAAATGCTTAATGCCTTCTGATTCTCTCTGTTTAAATTGCTATTGCAGTTCTGATAAACATTACATCATATTTTTACACTTTCCTGGTGTTCCCAGGCTACACATTAACTACATTTACATTCTTAACATCTCCCTTTTGTTATCTTGCAGCTGGTCAGGAACATAGCAATACAAATACATCTGCATGTTTAAATCTAGCAATTTAACTCTTGTTTAAACAATAGAAATAATTTCTTCATCTAGACTTTTCCGCACCACTGTCCACTTCAAAAGATCACTACATGCTTTTACTGGGTCAGTAGAGAGCACTGTTGCCACATTTTTGTAACAGCATTTCTTTACATTTAAGACAACAAGCCTGTAGTTTACATTTATATTCACAAATGACAGAATTATCTATAAAATTCTATCTGGCTAGTCTGGCAGCCTTTCCCTTCTCTACCAGTCTTCACATAGGTGAAGAAGATAATTTTTTCCTTTGTTTTTTTTTCCTACCCACAGCTATCATCTGCCATCAGCTTCATTTGTCACTCAATGGGTCTACCTGACCAGCATTAGCCTCCCTGGAGTTCAATCCACATCATACTGTTCCTGGAGAAATATGCCCTGATTCCCACCACCCCATGACAGACTTGTAAGCTACACAACTGCTTCCTTGCAAGCTGCATAAGCACTTCCAAGCATATGCACCCCCCTATCTAAGTGACACACTGTTTATGCAAGAAGGAGCTTGCAATAGTGTAATTCTGCTTTATTACAGAGAGCATAGCTTGCCTTCCTCCTCATAAGTTGGGTGAGCCAATGTTGGCCCCTAACTCCAGTCCTCCCCCCTGTGTTCCTGCCATGCCCATGCAACTTATTGAACACGGGCTATTAGGATGTAATATGGGCAGCCACATGTTAAAGGAGAGCAGAAATCAGTCACTCTACTGTAAGAGTCCCATGAAGCCTGTCATCCAAGTATGGAAAGACTTCGTTGAACTGCAGCCTCTAGTTCAATGCAACAGTGGCCATAGAATTCATCAACACCCTGAAAATGAGGCAAACCTGAATGGAAGGCTGACTCCCTGACAGACTTTACATGCTGGTACATATTTTGGACGTCCAAATAGTACATTTAATCTCTCTTTGATAGATAAGAAAGATTTGCTACACCAAGACCAAACAGAACAATTGCTCTGGAATGAATAGTTAGAGGCCACTCAAGTCCACTCTTAGCCTGACGTCTTTCATCTTTTTGATACTAAAAAAAAAACTGGAGTAGTAGCCACGCCCACTTGTGGTGGGAGATTACATTCATTTGGTCAAAAACTCAAAACCCAGAAAAGCTCAAAATGGTGAAACTCAAGACATTGAAAACTATTTAAGGGATAAATTCTTCACTGCTCAGCAGCAGCCTGTGTTCACTTAGTGGTACAGGAGCTGAAGTGGCCATGGGGGTGGGAATGAGAGGCCAGCATTAGCTTGCCCATCTTGTGGGGAGGAAGGCAAGATATGCTCTCTGTAATAAAGCAGCATTACATGCTTGGTGAGCTCCTTGCTGCATAAGCAGTAATAAGCAGCATTACACGCTTGGTGAGCTCCTTGCTGCATAAGCAGTAATAAGCAGCATTACACGCTTGGTGAGCTCCTTGCTGCATAAGCAGTAATAAGCAGCATTACACGTTTGGTGAGCTCCTTGCTGCATAAGCAGTAATAAGCAGCATTACACGCTTGGTGAGCTCCTTGCTGCATAAGCAGTAATAAGCAGCATTACACGCTTGGTGAGCTCCTTGCTGCATAAGCAGTAATAAGCAGCATTACATGCTTGGTGAGCTCCTTGCTGAATAAGCAGTAATAAGCGGCATTACACGCTTGGTGAGCTCCTTGCTGCATAAGCAGTAATAAGCAGCATTACACACTTGGTGAGCTCCTTGCTGCATAAGCAGTAATAAGCAGCATTACACGCTTGGTGAGCTCCTTGCTGCATAAGCAGTAATAAGCAGCATTACACGCTTGGTGAGCTCCTTGCTGCATAAGCAGTAATAAGCAGCATTACACACTTGGTGAGCTCCTTGCTGCGTAAGCAGTAATAAGCAGCATTACACGCTTGGTGAGCTCCTTGCTGTGTAAGCAGTAATAAGCAGCATTACACGCTTGGTGAGCTCCTTGCTGCATAAGCAGTAATAAGCAGCATTACACGCTTGGTGAGCTCCTTGCTGCATAAGCAGTAATAAGCAGCATTACACGCTTGGTGAGCTGCTTGCTGCATAAGCAGTAATAAGCAGCATTACACGCTTGGTGAGCTCCTTGCTGCATAAGCAGTAATAAGCAGCATTATACGCTTGGTGAGCTCCTTGCTGCATAAGCAGTAATAAGCAGCATCACACGCTTGGTGAGCTCCTTGCTGCATAAGCAGTAATAAGCAGCATTACACGCTTGGTGAGCTCCTTGCTGCATAAGCAGTAATAAGCAGCATTACACGCTTGCTGAGCTCCTTGCTGCATAAGCAGTAATAAGCAGCATTACACGCTTGGTGAGCTCCTTGCTGCATAAGCAGTAATAAGCAGCATTACACGCTTGGTGAGCTCCTTGCTGCATAAGCAGTAATAAGCAGCATTACATGCTTGGTGAGCTCCTTGCTGCATAAGCAGTGTGCCACTTAGTTGGGAGAGGGCTAAATATGCTTATAAGTGCTCATGCACCCCCACACCCCATGGTAACTATATATACCAGCTCCAGGATTGCCCAACAGTAGGGAAATGACAAATTCCCATTTTCAATATTCTGAGTTTCAACATTTTGAACTTTTCAGTGTTTTGAGTTTTTACACAAGTGAATGTATTCTGTGGTGGACCCCCACCCCCCCCAAGGTTATTTTCTGGAGAAGGCTCAGATTTTATGGAATAGTCACCCAGTGCTTATGGAGTGGGATATAGAGAAGGGGAAGGAGTATAGCTTTGGTGGGTAGAAGAGGATTCTGTACCCTTTGGATATTATATGTAAAATCCACCTGTCACATGTGACAGCATCAAATGCCATCAGGTGAAGGAACAAACAAACCCTAAATGCCTCTAAACTGGAGACATTGAGCAAAGCCTCATGGAGTCTGCTCCTGAACCAGGAATGGAGAACCACTGCAGCCCTCATTGAACAGATAGTTTGTACATTAAGTTGGCATCTGGAACTACCACCTTCTTTTAACTGTTTTTTTTTCCTAGTCTGCTAAAAACTCTGCTACTGCTGGCCATAGCTGTACCAAAGCTGTTCTGCATCCCAGAAATGTGGCTTTGCCACAAATGTGACATCAACAAACAAAAATGTTTTCCCTTCCCTTTCCTTACCTGCTGATTTCTCATTAACCTGCGCTCAGAAGAGGTTACATTAAGAGGTGACAGTTGAACATTTTCTGTAAGGTGAGGACAGGCATGTCAGCATATTCTTAAATTCTGTGTCTGCCACCCTGTCTGCATGATCCACTGCATCATGAGCTAAGCCCATGGTGAGGTTCATAGGTGAATATTAGGGTAACTGCCATGTAAGGCCATTTTAAGCCTAGCCAATAACCTAAGGTCAGAATCAAACCTTGTATCTTGCGTCTATGAGGTGAACACATTAAGCATTATGCCAATCCCATCCCAATAATAATAATACCAATTTGTTAACCAGGTAGGCCAACTGCACATTCAGTCCACACAGGCAAGAAAACATAGATAGCATGCTTGCCCAAGTAGCATGTTTGGCATGTAACCCACTGTCAAACTCCATTTCCAATACTTTTCATCATGGCATCCATAGTCCTACACTGGAATTTCAGAATATATTAACCTGGTAAATATACCACTTAAGAGAAATGGTCAGACATACACCAGCTTCTCAAAATGATCCACCTCCCTTGAGTCCTTGTCTAGGCAATGGATTGCTGGGTTCTGAAGTGTTGCAGCCTTTCTATGCCCACCATGGTGATGACAGTACTTGGAATATTTGTCCAACAAGTCATTTTCTTAAGAGGTTTGAGGATTCTGTCCAGTCTCCTGGGTACAATGACATTAGGATCCTGTCGTGTCTCCTTGGAGATGCAAGTCATCATTTGTCTGCTGAGGGATTTAGCCAGGAAGATAAAGAGACAGATTTGAAGGTTTCCTGCAACATGTTTCCTGGAGACAAGGGAGGAAAATACTGGCCAACCCTTCATTATGCTATATCATCTGGTTTATCTCTCTGAGTCTTGGGTCATGCAGAGAGTTAAGTGGGAATCAAACTTGTATCCATTATCCAAGTTCAGTATATAAGACTATAACCAAGAATCAATGTTTCTCTAACAGGGAATCAATGTGCTTCTGACAAGGAATCAGTAGGCCTCCTAACAGGGGATCAGTGGTCCTCCTAACAAGGAATCAGTGGGCCTCTTAGCAGAATCAGTATGCTTCCTAACAGGGAATCAGTGGGCATCCCAACAGGGAATCAGTGTACCACCTAAAGGAATCAAGGAACCTCCTAAGAGGGAATCAGTGGGCCTAAGAGGGAATCAGCGTGCCTCTGACAGGGAATCAATGTGCCTATACCAGGGAATTAATATACCTCTTAACAGGGAACCAATGTGTATCCTAACATGGAATCAGTGGGCCTCCTAACAGCGAATCAGTGTGTCCCTTCTTGCAGAACTTCCTGGCATAAACCACACTCTGGCAATGACTAGAAAGAAACAGAATTTTACTCAAACTCTTGTGGATGACTTCTCTGATGATTTTCAAACCCTCTACCCTAGCATCTTGAAACGTTTGAACGTTTAAATGCAGGCTTGAATCAGTCGCTGGACAATGTCAGTAATGAAGATGGCAGCATGATCGGCCTATGCAGTGAAGGCTCAGTATCAGGGCTGAGCCATCCTGGGCTTCCCTGTTGGCACCAAAGACATTTGTACGAAAAAATAAAAAAAAAAACTCATATAAAAAAAGCAAAACCGGAGGACTCCTTTGAGCAAAAAAACACAAATTTAATGAAGCGCTTTTCATCTGCCTCTATGGACAGGCTTCTTCAGATAAAATGAAATGGTAAAACACTTCCTTTATAAAATATACTACGTCACATGTATTGAAACAACCAATAATCCAGGTCAAATGAGAGGGTTTACAAGTGCTAAGCAACCAGTACTACATTCCTCTGCTATTTAAAGTTGCAGTACATAAATATAACAACTTAAAATAAAATACCAAGTCTGTTAATAAGAAATAGAAAGTAAACAAATTAACATATACAGAGCATACTAAAAATTCCATACATAAAAGTATTTCAAATATGTTTATAAAATTTATGTTATCTACATAAACACTTTAATTTTAATAAAGTAATGGCACACATGTCATTAATGCCCGGAAAGCTGTAGGCATTCAATGACAGTTGCCAGTATAATTCTAGTTCTTCTCATTTCAAAAATGACGGTCCTCCTCTATCATCTACTGGAGTTTTATCTGTAACAGTAAACTTAAAAGTGTGACCAGGAAATACTACAGTGTGTTTGGTTAAGGCGTACTCAATCTTTTGATGGTCAGTTGCATAAAGATATTCATATATATGATCTCGAAGTCTACACTCTGTCTTTCCTGTATAGAACACTGCACATGTTACACACTTAGCTAGGTAAACTATTAGTTTTGAGTTGCAACTGAATTTTTTCTTTAAAAAGTAATGTTTGTTACTTACTTCAGATTTGTTGGCTGTGTTTTATTTGCATGTTACATTTGGGCATCCCTGGGAAATTGCATGTTCTTTCCTTCATTTTTCAAATTACTAACTCTCCTATATTTTATTTTTGGTTTGATACTTACTTTGTCCATAATAGACATGTCAGAACGTAAAAGGTTCCATTTCTTATGTAAAATGTTTGAGACCGTAATGCTGCTAACATTAAAAGTGGTGGTAAAGGTAATATTGTAGCCCCTAACGTCTTTATTATCTAATGAAGTTAATTGGAAGTCTACTGTAGTTGGTGAATGGTTGACTATATTGTCACCAAATTCATTATGTATGTCTTTTGCAGCTAGAAAAGGAACATAAAAGCTTATAGATCTTTTGTGTTTGACTTCTTCAACTTGGGACTCTATTAACTCTCTAGGATAGCCCCTTTGAAGAAATAAATTGCTCAAATACTGGCTTTCTATGTTAAAATCATCATCTAATATGACAGTTCTTGCTGCTCTTACCAGTTGTCCCTTCACCACTATATTTGGCGGTGAGGGTGGCAGCTGGAGAAATGCAAGAATGATTTTGAATAGGTCTTTTTTCTATGAATTTTGACTAAATACCTATTCAAGATCCTGTCTTTTTAAGATTAACATCTACATAATTTATAGATGGTTCATCAAAGTTAAAAGTGAACTTCAAGAAGTCAGAAGACGAGTTGATGTAATTAACTAATTCAGTGGCTTGTGTCCAGTTCCCAAGGAATATACTAAAAATATTGTCCAAGTAACAAGTGTGAAAAACTATTCTTTGCATAATAACTGGAACCTTGAAGATGTTCTCCCTCTCCCAATATGCCATCACAAAGTTGGCCAGGCTGGCTCCACAGGGAGACCCCATGGCTATTCAGATTTTTTTATTATTTAAATCAAATTTTCACAATGTGAAACATACAGGGGCAGTACCAAAACAGAATCAATATCAGAGAACCAGGAACAAACAATGGCAACACCAACGGAGACAATGATTCCAAGAAGATCCTGCCAACCGACCATTGTGACAAACTTGATTGGTGACTTTAAAATTTTCAATTACTCATCTATTGATATAGATCCCATGATCTTGAATGTTTTATCTAAAGGTCAAACCTTTGTCCCTTCTCAATTTCTAAATGTTGCTAAAACCTTAATGGATATTAAACATTTTGTTAGAAAATTAAACCTAACTATTTTGCTAGGAAAAGGAAACATAGAACAGAAAGAATTTAAGGTTTCTAGCGCGTATAATCCACCCCTACATCCCGCATTATCATTATTTGAGAACGTATGCAAAATAGATATATGTTCCTTAAACAAGAATGAAAGGGGCCAACAGAGGCATAACAAATTTTTCTTCCATACTCCTACAAGGACAAAACCAGTACGGAAGAATGACTTGCACTGGGTATGTTGAGAACATCAGAAGTGAGGACCATCAAACCTGACAAAGGTGGGGGACTGGTAATTCGAGATGAGGCTGATTATTTGATCCAGATGAAAACCATACTGCATAGCGAAACGTAAACTAAAGTTTCTCATAATGAACTACATGTAGCTTATAACCACATCAAAGGCTACCTGAATGATTTGTTCATTGAAGCTAAAATCAGTTTAGATTTGTTCAATTACATGTTTATACCTTTTCCTAAGATTCTGATGATGTTTGGAATCCCAAAAATCCATAAAAGCCCACCAATACAGCAAAGAGACCTTTAATCGATGCACGTAACTCCATCACGTACCCTTGTGCCAAGGTAGTAGATTCTATACTACAGAAATATCTACATCACGAACAACAAATATGCAAAGACTCCTGGACATTCTTAGAAAAAAATAACAAGGTTACTTTCAACACTGACCAGAGATACACTTCTATTCCATACCAGGAAGGAGCAGAATGAGTTAACTTGATGTTAAGAGAGAGAGAGGGGAACACCTTTGGAATTGTACTTAGTTGACATTTTACTGAACATTATTCTCACTAACAACTACTTTTCATTTGATAAAGAATTCTACCTCCAAAAAATCAGAGTAGCCATGGAGTCCCCTGTGGAACCAGCCTGGCCAACTTTGTGATGGCATATTGGGAGAGGGAGAACATCTTCAAGGTTCCAGTTATTATGCAAAGAATAGTTTTTTACACTCGTTACTTGGACAATATTTTTATTCTATTCCTTGGGAACTGGACACAAGCCACTGAACTAGTTAATTACCTCAACTCGTCTTCTGACTTCTTGAAGTTCAGTTTTAACTTTGATGAAACATCTATGAACTATTTAGATATTAATCTTAAAAAAGACAGGATCTTGAATAGGTATTTAGTCAAAATTCATAGAAAAAAAGACCTATTCCAAATCATTCTTGCATTTCTCCAGCTGCCACCCTCACCACCAAAAATAGTGGTGAAGGGACAACTGGTAAGAGCAGCAAGAATTGTCACATTAGATGATGATTTTACCATAGAAAGCCAGTATTTGAGCAATTTATTTCTTCAAAGGGGCTATCCTAGAGAGCTAATAGAGTCCCAAGTTGAAGAAGTCAAACACAAGAGATCTGTAGGCTTTTATGTTCCTTTTCTAGCTGCAAAAGACATACATAATGAATTTGGTGACAATATAGTCAACCATTCACCAACTACAGTAGACTTCCAATTAACTTCATTAGATAATAAAGACATTAGGGGCTACAATATTACCTTTACCACCACTTTTAATGTTAGCAGCATTATGGTCTCAAACATTTTACACAAGAATTGGAACCTTTTATGTTCTGACATGTCTATTATGGACAAAGTGAGTATCAAACCAAAAATAAAATATAGGAGAGTTAGTAATTTGAAAAATGTATTAGAGACTAGAAAGTACAGAAAAAACAATTTCCCAGGGCTGTCCAAATGTAACATGTGTACATACTGCAAGCACATTAACACAGGTAACAAATTTGAAGCAAGGAACAAACATTACTTTTTAAAGAAAAAATTCATTTGTAACTCAAAACGAATAGTTTAGCTAGCTAAGTATGCAACATGTGCAGTGTTCTATATAGGAAAGATGGAGCGTAGACTCAGAGACCATATATATGAACACCTTTATGCAACTGACCATCAAAAGATTGAGTACGCCTTAACCAAACACACTGTAGTATTTCCTGGTCACACTTTTAAGTTTACTGTTATAGATCAAACTCCAGTAGATGATAGAGGAGGACAATTATCTTTGAAATGAGAACAACTAGAATTATACTGGCAACTGTCACTGAATGCCTACAGCTTTCCGAGCATTAATGACATGTGTGCCATTATTTGTTTATTAAAATTAAAGTGTTTATGTAGGTAACATGAATTTTATGAACATATTTGAAATACTATTATGTATGGAATTTTTGGTATGCACTATATATGTTAATTTGTTTACTTTCTATTTCTTATTAACAGACTTGGTATTTTATTTTTAAGTTAATGTTATATTTATGTACTGCAACTTTAAATAGCAAAGGAATGTAGTACTGGTTGCTTAGCACTTGTAATCACTCTCATTTGACCTGGATTATTGGTTGTTTCAATACATGTGACTTAGTAGATTTTATAAAGGAAGTGTTTTACCATTTCATTTTATCTGAAGAAGTCTGTCCATAGAGGCAGACGAAAAGCGCTTCATTAAATTTGTGTTTTTTTTTGCCCAAAGCAGTCCTCCGGTTTTGCTTTTTTATACCAAAGACATTTGTACCAAGTGTAGTGTCTCCCACTGAGGGTAAACAGGAAAAAGATGAAGCCATTAGGATATGGACATAACATCCATCTCTGAGAAGTCTTCTAGTGCCAAAAATGCCCCAAACTTTTAGTAATGGATGAGCGCTGAGGAGTTAGGAGCAACATCGGGGCTGAGAACTTGAATCCAAAATAAAGAGCCCAGGAAAAATTGCTGCTAAAGGCATCAGTGTTAGTTCTGATGCTGACATGCTAGGTAGTAACTTTGTCAGTGTAGGAACCTGCTGGATACTCAAGGGTTTTAATGGGAGCAGCACTAGAACAGGGGTCAACGAGGAACCTGCTGGGTACTCAAGGGTTTTAATGGGATCAGCACTAGAACAGGGGGGTCAATGAGGAACCTACTGGGTACTCAAGGGTTTTAATGGGATCAGCACTAGAACAGTGGGGTCAACGAGGAACCTGCTGGGTACTCAAGGGTTTTAATGGGAGCAGCACTAGAACAGGGGTCAACGAGGAACCTGCTGGATACTCACGGGTTTTAATGGGAGCAGCACTAGAACAGGGGGGTCAACGAGGAACCTGCTGGGTACTCAAAAGGGTTTTAATGGGATCAGCACTAGAACAGGGGGGTCAACGAGGAACCTGCTGGGTACTCAAAAGGGTTTTAATGGGAGCAGCACTAGAACAGGGGGGTCAACGAGGAACCTGCTGGGTACTCAAGGGTTTTAATGGGATCAGCACTAGAACAGGGGGGTCAACGAGGAACCTGCTGGGTACTCAAAGGTTTTAATGGGAGCAGCACTAGAACATGGTGGGTCAATGAGGAACCTGCTGGGTACTCAAGGGTTTTAATGGGATCAGCACTAGAACGGGGGGGGGTCAATGAGGAACATGCTGGGTACTCAAGGGTTTTAATGGGATCAGCACTAGAACGGGGCTCAATGAGGAACCTGCTGGGTACTCAAGGGTTTTAATGGGAGCAGCACTAGAACAGGGGGTCAATGAGGAACCTGCTGGATACTCAAAAGGGTTTTAATGGGAGCAGCACTAGAACAGGGGGGTCAACGAGGAACCTGCTGGGTACTCAAGGGTTTTAATGGGATCAGCACTAGAACGGGGGTCAAGGAGAAACCTGCTGGGTACTCAAAGGTTTTAATGGGAGCAGCACTAGAACATGGGTCAATGAGGAACCTGCTGGGTACTCAAGCGTTTTAATGGGAGCAGCACTAGAACAGGGGGTCAATGAGGAACCTGCTGGGTACTCAAAAGGGTTTTAATGGGAGCAGCACTAAAACAGGGGGGTCAATGAGGAACCTGCTGGGTACTCAAAAGAGTTTTAATGGGAGCAGCACTAAAACAGGGGGGTCAACGAGGAACCTGCTGGGTATTCAAGGGTTTTAATGGGATCATCACTAGAACAGGGGGAGGGTCAATGAGGAACCTGCTGGGTACTCAAGGGTTTTAATGGGATCAGCACTAGAACGGGGGTCAACAAGGAACCTGCTGGGTACTCAAGGGTTTTAATGGGAGCGGCACTAGAACATGGGTCAATGAGGAACCTGCTGGGTACTCAAGGGTTTTAATGGGAGCAGCACTAGAACAGGGGGTCAACGAGGAACCTGCTGGGTACTCAAAAGGGTTTAATGGGAGCAGCAGTAAAACAGGGGGGGTCAATGAGGAACCTGCTGGGTACTCAAGGGTTTTAATGGGATCAACACTAGAACAGGGGGTAAACAAGGGACCTGCTGGGTACTCAAGGGTTTTCATGGGAGCAGGACTAGAACAGGGGGCTCAACGAGGAACCTGCTGGGTACTCAAGGGTTTTAATGGGATCAGCACTAGAACAGGGAGCCAACGAGGAACCTGCTGGGTACTGAAAAGGGTTTTAGTGGGATTAGCACTAGAACAGGGGATCAACGAGGAACCTGCTGGGTACTCAAATGGGTTTTAATGGGAGCAGCACTAGAACAGGGGGGGTCAATGAGGCGCCTGCTTGGTCCTCAAGGGTTTTAATGGGAGCAGCCCTAGAACAGGGGTCAATGAGGAACCTGCTGGGTACTCAAGGGTTTTAATGGGATCAACACTACAACAGGGGGTCAATGAGGAACCTGCTGGGTACTCAAGTGTTTTAATGGGATCAGCAATAGAACAGGCGGTCAACGAGGAACCTGCTGGGTACTCAAGGGTTTTAATGGGAGCAGCACTAGAATGGGGGATCAACGAGGAACCTGCTGGGTACTCAAGGGTTTTAATGGGATCAGCACTAGAACAGGGGGGTCAAAGATGAACCTGCTGGGTACTCAAGGGTTTTAATGGGATCAGCACTAGAACAGGGGGGTCAATGAGGAGCCTGCTGGGTACTCAAGGATTTTAATGGGATCAGCACTAGAACAGGGGGATCAACGAGGAACCTGCTGGGTACTCAAGGGTTTTAATAGGAGCAGCACTAGAACAGGGGGGTCAATGAGGAACCTGCTGGGTACTCAAGGGTTTTAATGGGAGCAGCATTAGAACAGGGGGGTCAACAAGGAACCTGCTGGGTATTCAAGGGTTTTAATGGGATCAGCACTAGAACAGGGGGTCAACGAGGAACCTGCTGGGTACTCAAGGGTTTTAAGGGGATCAGCACTAGAACGGGGGGGGTCAATGAGGAACCTGCTGGTTACTCAAGGGTTTTAATGGGAGCAGCACTAGAACAGGGGGTCAAAGAGGAACCTACTGGGTACTCAAGCGTTTTAATGGGAGCAGCACTGTAACAGGGGGGTCAACGAGGAACCTGCTGGGTACTTAAGGGTTTTAATGGGAGCAGCACTAGAACAGGGGGTCAACAAGGAACCTGCTGGGTACTCAATGGTTTTAATGGGAGCAGCACTAGAACAGGGGGGTCAACGAGGAACCTGCTGGGTACTCAAGGGTCTTAATGGGAGCAGCACTAGAACAGGGGTCAACAAGGAACCTGCTGGGTACTCAATGGTTTTAATGGGAACAACACTAGAACAGGGGGTCATTGAGGAACCTGCTGGGTACTCAAGGGTTTTAATGGTAGCAGGACTAGAACAGGGGGTCAACAAGGAACCTGCTGGGTACTCAAGGGTTTAATGGGAGCAGCACTAGAACAGGGGTGTCAACGAGGAACCTGCTGGGTACTCAAGGGTTTTAATGGGAGCAGCACTAGAGCAGGGGGGTCAACGAGGAACCTGTTGGGTACTCAATGGTTTTAATGGGAGCAACACTAGAACAGGGGGTCAACGAGGAACCTGCTGGGTACTCAAGGGTTTTAATGGGAGCAGCACTAGAACAGGGGGGGTCAACGAAGAACCTGCTGGGTACTCAAGGGTTTTCATGGGAGCAGCACTAGAACAGGGGAGGTCAACGACGAACCTGCTGGGTACTCAAGGGTTTTAATGGGAGCAGCACTAGAACAGGGGGTCAACAAGGAACCTGCTGGATACTCAAGGGTTTTAATGGGAGCAGCACTAGAACAGGGGTCAACGAAGAGGCTGTGGTGGACCTAGGAAGGGCAGCAGTATGAGTGTCCACTCTGGAGCAATGGCCAATGAAGAGAATGAGATGAGTGAAGGAAGGCTAGCACTATTACTGTTCACTCTGGAAATGGATGGAGATAAAACCAGCCTCACACTGCACCTATATCATGGCTTCCAATCATGTCATATAGTCAGTATATCAACTGACACAGACCCATGGGGAGAAATAGAATGAAGAGACCTGTCAGAAGGAGGCAGGACAGGGAGAATGCATGGGAAGTTCTACCTCAGAGAGAGAAAACACATTGCCCTTCTAATTGATTTTTTTCTGAAAAGTTCAGAAGGCTTGTTCTTTCCAAAATGCTTAGACACACCAGCATCAAAAGTCTTCTTTCACAATACCTCAGAGGGAATGGACAGATCTCGTGAGACAGAAACATCACATATGGAAGTGTGTCTTTCTCTCACAGGCTTGAAAGATGAAAATCATCTACTTCTAAAAGTAGATAAGCCCGTCTTACCTGCTGATCAACTCTTCTATTCCTTCACCATCGCCAAACTATGGAACTCACTTCCACCTTCTATAAGAAACGCAGGCAACACTGTTACCTTCAAACAAATACTTTAAAATCATCTCAGCTCTTCCTGGCTATGTTCCTGCTCTATAACCTAAGCTCTTCACTCTCTTTATATGATTACTAAACTCCTATGTCTTTTGCTACTAGTGACTGATGATACTTTCTCCATACTTATTTTTTATTTTTATCTTTACTTGTTGATACTGATACAATAATACTGATTAATATATATCTGCTTATACCTGTCTGATTGAATTCATTGAATTCTGCTTTAATGTATATTTTCTGTATATATTACTGTAATCAAACAAACTAGATTCCTGCTTTTATGTATATATTTTGTATATGTTACTGTATTTACTACCTGTAACACTATTTCTACTTCTGCACCAATTAATATTTATATTTTTCTGTATCTATGTTCTTGTTGGAGCTTTTCTTCGCAGGCCTCCCCCTGAAAATGGGCTCTTTTAGGCCCAGTGGACTTTCCCGGTACACCAATGCAATAAATAAATAAATAAGATGACTCTCACTGCTGGATTCCTTTGAGCTTTGGAAGACAGGATGGCTCAGGGAAATGAGCTCTTTAAAATAAACGCATTTCTGCAATCCATTTGTCTTCCTATCATTTTTTATAGATTTCATGAGCCGTATTAGGGTATTGAGCATCCAAACATATTACACATAAAACAGTTATCGTGTGGAGAATTTTAGTGACTATGGGATGTGCATTAAAATCAGTAGCCTTGTCTTTTATAACAGCTGACCAAAACCATAACAAAATCAACAAATCCAGCAAAATAAATAATAAATAACCACTAGTAAAGCACACAAGTTGTTATAACCGGCCTAATCCATGACCAAGCAGCAATAAAATACAGCATGGAAGGATGATCAGACACTGGCCTAGAGAAGGAAACCACACCAGCAAGAAAAGTCTAGAAAAATGGTTTCAGCTCAATACAAATACAACAATAAGGACTGACACAGGTAAGTGATGTCAAACAGGATGATATATTCCCAGAACTGGGTAAAACAACTTTGAAGCTGATCAAGAAGACTGTTTTCATGATGATCAAAAAATATTAAGAAAAATGGCATAATGGGGAGGAGCTGAAGCCTAGGAAACTTTATCCATGCAGTGTTCTAGTCCAGGTAGTTGAGGTTGATGAACCAGACCATGTCAGATCTTGCCATAGCTACCTCCAGGTAGTACACTGTGACAAGAGCTATGGTTAGAGAGTGCTTCACTAAAAATGGTTTCATCTGTTTAACAGTAACAGTAGCTTACGTAGTGTGTCTTGTGCCTTAACAGAGTGATCTGTGACTACTTTACAGGGGCACAGCTGTACCCATTAAATGTGCCAGTAAAACATTCCATCAGCTGATGTACCATGACTGATGTATGTTCAGTCTGTGTATGGTAACACTGCTGTCCTCATCTGATACATTGTAACAGTTATATTTATGCATTGAGACATGACAGATGCCTTCCACTAAAGCATTACACAAAACACACGTGTATCTGTTCATTACACCATGACATGGCTGCCTCCTACTGCTTATATTGTGACAACACTCTGTTTATGCAGTTTTGCAGGGCAGAGAAGTTGTTATGTTTAGCTCTCAGAAATCTTATATTTTCACTTTATATGCTATACTCTGGATGTACATGCATTTAACAACTATCTAGGAATATGTAATGCTACTCCTGAAGTTCAGTAGAATGTATTGCTGCTATGCCTAATATGGAATATAAGAGGACAGAAGCTTTAATAATATAAAATCTCTGTACTTTTTTCTCTTGTGTCGTCTGCTGTAGGTAGAGAGGAGGAGGGATACATGTCTGAAGAGGATATTACGTCTAGAAGTCAGTTCCCTGAGAGTTGGCTGTGGAATGTGGAAACGTTACCTGCTGTTCCCAATGAAAAAGAGTAACTAAAATCTTGTCATTTGGTTTGCTTGTCAAAGAGCTTTCATGTCACGTAACCTGGTGATGCCTGTATGATTAGTTAAGGCTGCGAGTGATTTTTAGACCTTTGTGAAACTGCATCACTTTTTTAAATAAGATATTTTTTCTAAATTCAGCACGCCATCAGTGACAAAGCACAATACACGTTGAATATAATGCTATATTTTACTTTTACTTGCTGCTTTTTTTTTTTTTTGCAATAACTGTCAGCTACAAAGTAGTACATTCCTGTTTGTTTATTTATTTTTTTTTTTTTGGGGGGGGGGGCTGATATCCTCTGCCCCTATATGTCCCCTCACTTAAATATGACAACTTCAGCATTGCAGTACTTTTGAGAACGGCAGCAAACTAAATGAAATAGTATCTTAATAAGTTGATTCTTGATTAGATTTTCATCATTGTATGCATAGCATAAATAAGTTCATAGGTTCATAGGTGGTTACTGGGCTATTGACCCAAAGGTCTTTATAAGCCTAGCCGTGTGTACCCAATATAATACTAGAGAAACCCAATACAAAGGATCTTGTCAAAACTCGAGATCTTAGTTAGCAATGACTGCCCATATCTAGGAGGGTCATAGGTGAAATCTCAGGCAGGAATTTATGTTTTCCCATCCAGTCATCCAGGCTGTGCTTAAACAGGGTCATAGAGGGGCTTTATTTGATGTGAATTTGTAGTCTATTCCAGAGGAGTGGCAACCTCTGAGAGACATATTTGTCTCTCCAGCAGGTCCTATGTATGTTGCAGGCCAGGTTAAGGTCCCTGGAGTGGGTGGCCCTTGTTCCATTTGACTTGCAGATGTGCAGCATTTCCATTAGGTCTGGATCCGAGATTGCTCTGTAGGCGAGGCACAACTCTCCTCTATGTAGTCTGTATGCTACTGAGTACAGTGACAGAGACTTCAGTATGTCAATGTATGACATGTGTTGGAGAACCTGAATTTTCTTGGTTAGAAATCTCTGTGGTCTCTCACGTTGGTGCAGGTGCCTGCTAAGGTGCATACCAAAGGGAGCATTATACTATATTACTGGGCTGATGAGGGTCGAGTACAGGGGTGTTATGACCTCTTTCTCTCTTGAGCCAATGCCTTTGCTAATGAGCTGTGTGACTAAGAATGCTTTCCTTACCACAGTAGACACATGGTGGTCAAAGTTTAGGCTACAGTCAACTTGCATTCCCAAATCTCTCACTACTGAGTTGTTACTTAGGGTATTATTATTTATATGATAGTCTGCAGGGATATTATTTTTACCAAAGGGGATGATGATGCATTTTTAGCATTGAGTCCATGGCTTTGGCACTAGTCACTGGTTTGTGTAAGTCCCTCCTGAAGTATACTGACATTATTTGAGGATTCAGTGGTTGCACCTAATTTACAGTGGTCAGCAAACATAATCAGCCACAGCCCCTGTGTTTTCACCTGAACTTCTGAAAAGTATATTCCAAACAATATAAGGACCAGCACTGACCCCTGTGGAACACCATTGGTGACAGGTCTGCTGGTTTAGGTAAAGTGCCCACCTCTGACTGATTGTGATCTGTTGGTGAGCCACTTAGCAACCCACCTGATGACATAAGGGTTGATATTCAACTGGGAGAGTTTATCAATGATGCCCGAATGTGGGATTGTGTCAACGGCCTTGGCTAAGTCAAAGTAGGCTGTATGCACAGATTTACCTTCATCTATGGCTCTGGTGATGTTTTTGAAGAAGTCCACCAGGTTTAACAGGCATGACCTGCTTTTGACAAAACCAAACTGTGTTGGATCAAGGGTTTGGAGATCACCTATATCTTTATTTATAAGTTTTTTTTCTCTTTGAATTTCTCCAAGTCTTTTGAGTTTCTAATACCATAACGGGAATGGACCCCATTCCTGAATCAAGGTATAATAAAATTTCATGAAATTAGTATTGTTTCAATCTTTGATGTTAGCCAGAAGTGCTCTTTGCAGCACCGGTGTGCCCAGTAATGACTCCTTCTGCAATTCGTATGGAGTAACATGTATCGGTAACATATCTAAGTATAATTATAAATTCTTTTTTATAAAACCCGTTGCTTCTACTACTACTGGAACTGTCTGGGTATCTTTCTTCCACATTGCCCTCATTTCTGCCTGCAAATCCTGATATTTTATGGCTTTCTGTCTCTCTGTACATAAGACACTATAGTCACTGGGTGTAATAATTTCAATAATCAATGCTACTTTTGTCTTCTTTTCATGGACTACTATATCTGGTTTTCTTGCATCTATTTTTTTGAGGTTTTGGTAGTGGATGACCCCTTGTGGTACAAACGTCATCATTTTCTATGATGCTTTGTGGTTTATGTTCAAGGTTTATGATGATTCATTCCATGGCCTTGCAGATAAGGCTGGTTAAGTCTATGGATCAGTAGTTCCCAGGGTCATTTGCTATACCCCCTTTATGAAAAGGGATGATGGTTGCTGTTTTCCATTCTGCCAGAATAAAAAACAGTATTCAGGCTTTGGTTGAAGAGAGTATGTAATAGAGTTACTAACTCATATTTTAGATAATTTAAAATGCAACCTGGGATGCTGCACCATCCCATAGAGGCTGCATGTTTGGCCTTGGAGAGAGTATTAATGGCTGGCTATTTGGAGATGCAAGGTGTAGGTGGTGTAGAGTGAATGCTTTGTTCAATGTTTGGAGGGGACGGAAGGGTGAAATTTTCACCAAAACCTGTCAGCTAATATGTTAGCTATTTTCACAGGATTAGTGTGTGGGTGATGCCATCCACAGCTAGGTCAGCACACATCTGGGTCCCACCTTTTAGGTTACAGATATAGCTGAAGAATGCCTTATGGTTATACTTAGCTGTGGTTGCTAAATTGTATTCTAAGTTGTCCTTACAGGATTTTACAAGTTGTCTTATTTGTTTGTTAAACAGAGGAAGGTGTTCGTCCAGTGCTGGGGCCTCTCTTTTTTATAATTGAACAGAAACTTATTCCGCTTGTTGTATAACTTATTAATGCTAGATGTCCACCAGGGAGGCTTGTTTTTTTTCTTGAGGATCTTGTTTTGATCCTGTCAGGTACAGCTGTGTCAATACATTTGTGTAAGTGTTTGTACTGTGGGAAAAGGAGCTTCGAAATTATTTATGCTATCCAATAGGAGGATATAATTAGCTTTGGTGAAGTTATTTAGCCTGATTTCAGCTAAGAGGGGTTCAGATGTTATAGTTACTTCAAATGTGATTGATTTGTGATCAGATTTAACCAGTGAGGATCCCATACTTGTGGTGGTACAATGGTTGCCCATGTTGGTGTGGACCAGGTCAAGAATATCTGAGCCCCTTGTGTGGTTGCATGTTATTTATTCCAGGGCATTAGTATTAAAGTCCAGAAGCCTTTGTGTGAGCATGTTGGTACTCATATGTTTCCCAGTCAATGGAGGGATAGTTAAAATCGTCCATGGCTATAGTGTTTGGGTGTAATTTGATTGACTCAAGTAGGTCCAAATAAGCAGTGTAGGGGTCATGTTTCATTGAAGGGGGTCTATAGCTAACGATGACTTGAAGGGGGGTCAACAGTTAGTTGAACTTGGAGTAACTCCATGGAGTTTTCCTGTCTAACTAGTCTAGAGGTGTATTTATCTTTGATGAAGATAGCTCCTCCTCCTCCTCCTTTGGTTCTCACACATTCATTTTGTGGTCTGAAGGTGTGGAAGGCATTGTAGCCTTGCAAGTATGGGGTACTCTCTGTGGCCCTGAAACAAGTTTCTTTGACTACACAGACATCAACATCCTCCAGGGAGAGGAGTGCTTCCAGAGACTGTAGTTTCGGATTTAAACTCCTAGTGTTTAGCAGTATAACCTTTAATTTATTTGTGAGTGATATTTTCACATTGGAAATTTTGTTCTTGAGAACTTGCCTAAATAAAGCAATTTGGGGGAGGCAAGTGCCTTACTCAGTAACCAAAAGCCTAGAGGGGACAGTTGAAGATCATCTTTGGCAAAGCACTGTGGTATATCAACCATGTCATCCCAGGCTGACAGGAACTTGATCCCCTTAGAATGACACCAGAAACTAAACTAATTTTTGAAGTCAGTCATTTTTTTTTATATTGTGGTGTCATCCGTGGTGATGGTAGAATGCTACTCAAGGCTAGGGACATACCTGCCTGAGACACATATGCCTAGAGCTCAATCATGTCTTTCATCATCTAATTCAGTGAGATACGTCTCAAGTCATTCACACCAGCATGAACTATGATTGAGTCATAATGGTACTTGTTCAGAGACTTGAGTGCATGAGTGATCTGACAGATCCTGGCATCCAGTAGATAGGTGACTGTAACCTTCTCCTTGTCTAGCCTGGAGAGTGGGACATCTATGTGTCTCACAATGGAGTCACCTAGGACTAAAAAATTTGGTTTAGATGTGCTTTGCTTTAAGGTCTTATTTGGTGAGATACTGGTGCTTATATTTTAATGTGTATTGAGTGTTGTAGGTGCTGTATTAGGTGTAGTAAGTTTGTGTTTTGATGGTCTCTGGTGCTTAGGTAGGTTTCTGGTGAGTACCTCTATGTATAATGGTTTATGTATTGAGTGCATATTTTGCATAGGAGGTGTAGTATGTGAGCTAACAACCTGTTTAGTGTCACTGTTCTGTGCATGTGAGAGCAAGGATTTCAGATTCTTAGTGTAGACGCATCTCCCACAAATTGTAATTGGGTGATTTAGGAGTAGAGGGTTGTCACTGTACATGAGGCAGTTGCTACACTGCCTCAGGATACCCATGTCAATGAGGCTGGTAGGAGAAATGGAGGGAAAATGACCATCCATGACAGAAAATGGAGGGGTGTGGTATAACTGGGTATTCTAAATGGGGTTTATACTAATGGGGTGCTCTATAAAGGGTCTGTACTAACAAGGGTTCTCTAAATGGTATGAGATTATTGTAGATTTGATGTTTTGGGGACTGTTTAAGGGGCAAAAGCACAGATGAGGTGCTCTCTGAGCAGCTAACCACAATTTATCGACTTCTCTGCTGGCTCACAGGTGGCTACTAAGGGAAAATTATCTACTGAAGTTTTTGCATCTATAACTGCCAGTAGTTACTCCACTGTCCAGTAGTGTGTGATGGTGCACTGAGGTGTACTGTGTGTAAATAGATGAATACAGTGGAGCAGTGGCTGGTCACCTAAGTCTGTGGAGTTGTTTTAAAACAAGTGCAAACCCACACAAATGCAGGGCTTATGTCGCAACAGTGAGCAAACTTAATTAAATAATTTAACCAATAAAAAGCTGAAAACAGAACCCTGTGCCAGCAACCTTCAATCAGATGAGTCTTAACTGCACTCTCCTGCCACAAGGGTGCAGGGCCCTGTCCAACAAAAGATGGCCTGGTTTAGTGCTCCATTTAACAAACAGAACCAGATTCATCAGGTCTAAATCTACTCTATGCTACAGCAGGCAAAAAGTGCAACAAATCAGCGAGAACAGTTTTAAAATATCATTGATAGAGCACAAATACAGTTTAAATGTGCAAAATACAGTATAGAATTGTACTTGTGGTTAGCAGAATGAGACAGATTCCTTAGCTTGCACAGGTGAATACAGCAGAGTGGTGGCTGGTTGCCTAACTCTGTGGAGCTTTGTTAAAACAGTGAGCAAACTGAATTAAACAATTCATCCTATAAAAAAATCTCAAAACTGAGACCTGTGCCAGCAGCCTTTAATCAGATGAGTCCTAACTGCACTCTCCTGCCACAAGGATGCAAGGGGTCCTCTTCAACAAAAGATAGCCTGGGTTAGTGTTCACATTCTGGGCAAGTACAACAAATCAGAAAGAACAGTTTAAATAAAATCAGCAATATTTCAAAAATATAGTTTAAAAGTGCAAAATACAGTACAGAGTTGTACTTGTGGTTAGCAGAATGCAGCAGATTCCTTGGATTGCACAGGTGAATACAGCAGATCAGTGGCTGATCGCCTAATTCTGTGGAGCTGTGTTAAAACAGTGAGCATGAAAGTATTTATGATGCAGATTCGTAGGTTTGAATATCATCTGCAATCAATTGATATTCTAGACGATTAAATCACAATACAAGTAACTTGCCAGGCACCCAGTATTACTGCTGCACAGGTTAAAACAGCACTGTCCAAAGCCAAGAATACAGCTTCTATGGGACATGATAATATCCCTGGCTGTGTTCTACATGAGCTACAGAGTGAACTGGCACCTCATGTGTGTGCCCTGCTCAATCACAGCCTCGCCTCAGGCTTTGTCCCTTCTGAATGGCACACTGCTATTGTCATTCCTCTCCACAAAGGAGGAGTGACTACAGACCCCGGGAATTATCGCCCAATTATCCTGATGAGTCTAATATGCAAAGCTATGGAATGCATCATCATGGACCTAATAAACAAGGATATAAGGAATATCCAAACTCTGGATCCCACACTGTTTGGTTTTGTGAAGGGTAGATCATGCCTGCTTAACTTGGTTGACTTTTTTGAGTCAGTCAGCAGAGCTGTGGATGAAGGCAAGGTGGTTCATGCAGCCTACCTTGATCTGGCCAAGGCTTTTGATACCATTCCCCACTCAGGAATCATAGAAAAACTTACTAAGCTAGGCATCAACCCCTATATCACTAGGTGGGTTGTAAACTGGCTCTCACAGATATAACCCACTGTGTGAAAGTAGCTGACTCCAAGTCAGACTGCCAATTAGTCATGAGTGGAGTCCCACAGGGTTCAGTTCTGGGTCCTCTCCTGTTTGGTATCTACTTCTCTGAAGTCCTGGCCAACACAAAGGGACTCTGGCTGACAAGGTTAGCAGATGATTGCAAGTTGGGAGATATTATTAACTCCCCAAGTGATGTTAACATCCTACAGAATGGCCTCACTGAGACCAACGACTGGTGTCAGAACCATGGACTTAAGCTCAATACCAAAAAATGTATCATCATCCCCTTTGGGAAAAACCCGGTTCCCATGAATTACCACATTGATGATAGTCAACTAAATACAGAAGGCGTTATAAGAGCTCTGGGAGCACAGGTTGACAGCAATCTCTCTTTTGATCAGCATATAGCCACTGTGGTCAGAAAGTCCTTCTATGTGGCACATCTCATTACTAAGGGTTTTGCATCCAGGAAGAAAGAGGTCATTGTCTCCCTCTACTCTTCCCTCATTAGGCCAATCATCGAGTACGATGCCTCATTTGGCATGTACCTCACTAGACACCTGCAACAACTGGAGAGGCCACAAAAGTACGTCACAAAGAGCATCCTAGGCCTTAAACACTTGTCTTATATGGACAGACTAAAAAAACTCCAACTATTCTCTGTCTCATATCGCCTACTTAGAGGCAATCTCTGCTTGACTTACAAAGCCATGTCAGACCCAGCTCTGTTAGAAATGCTACATCTAAAGACATCTCAATCCCTCCACACCACACGCTTCAGAGACCTCAACCTCATTACCACAATTAACACAACATGCTGGAGGGACAGGTTTATAACCCAGAGACTGTCCTTGCTATGGAATAGACTTCCCATGCATGTCAAGCAGAGCACCTTACTGACCCTCTTCAAGAGAAATCTTGATGAGTGGATGGGAAACAGAAAATTCACCCCAGGGATAACTCCAGTGGCTCTGCTTGACAGAGGCACTGGGAACTAAGGTCAGGTGACACTATGCCAGGGTAATCCTATGGCTAGGCTTGTAAGGGCCCCAGGGCCTTTAGCCTAGTACACATTTATGAAACTATGAACCTATGAACCTATGTAACACCCTCTATCTATTTTGTACCATTTACAAAAATATCTACTGGGCTCAGAGATGTGCATTGTTCAACTGGAAGTGACAGCTTATTGAGTACTATTGCTACAGACACAGTGTTTCAAAAAGAAATGGATCTAACAGTGCCATGAAGGTGAGAGATAGATCATCCCCAAGAAACCACTGGGGCAGTGAGTACAGTAGGAACTCTCCTAAACTACATGTGGAGCTTAAATGCTGAAGTTTTATTATTTGATATGAGAAAACTCTGTACTTTCTTTAGGTGTACATGGTGTTTTATTAAGTACAGAAAGCTACATGGTGGCATTTAATCTGATGAATTGCTGTCATGTACAATGGTGATATTCCATGTAATTTTAGATGCAGTGTCCCAGCTGTCTGCATAGCTACTGTGCTGTCATTTGATCAAAGTAATTTAATGTCAATAAGTAGGTGCTATAAAATTTAGAAAGTGAGGCAAGAGAGCATGGAGACATGGAAGCAACTTGTTTGTGAATCCTACCTTAGGCATTTAATGTATACTATAAGCGTACTACAGCTACTGAGACCCTAGCAATGGAAGAAGGGGAGATTACTTATATTCACATGGTTAAACGAGTAGCGCTATCTAGAAAAAAATAGTCAGTGTAGACTAACAAATGTTTGAAAATAAGGTACTTGAATTAAATGAATTTGTAGCTATCATTTTAGACCAATGTACCAGTGATCAGTCATAAGGTGTAAATGTTTACAGATGTTAATTGTAATTAATTTGAACCATGATTCATTTTCATTTATTAATTACAAGGTGCCATTTCTGATTTTGTTTTACAGGCTCAGTTCAAAACTGGTGCAGCTGTTTTTGAAAGACTCAATTACCACATGGGAAGTGCAAGCTGTTAGTATATCTCCACAAAAAGGTATGCATATTTATAAACTGTTATATCTTCCAGGAAAGCAGGCATAATTAATACTGTTATTTCAGCCATGGAAAGGTGGTATAATTATGCCTGATTAAATACTCTTTACATTAACTAGAGTTGTTATAGAACCTTCAAAAGGCTTGATTTCCTTTTTATGTACACAGTTTGACTTAAGGCTTATTATAAAACACCCCCTGAGTATACTATCCAAGGTTCTAGTCATTGCTGTTCAGCATATATATGTGGCAGAACTTTCTCTGCATCATGCTTCTCTCTGTATAATTTAAAAGATGACACAGTGATGAATGGAGTCCTGTACAGAACTAGTTCTAAGTGTGACACCCATTGCATCCTGGAACAGGCTCTAGTTACCTTACAACCCTGAGCAGGATTAAGCAGGTATCAGAAAATGAATAAATAAATGTATATTTCGATACTGATTACTATTGCCTGCAGGTTGCACTATTCCGCAAAATATTGTGATGTAAAACATTTTGTGCACTACACTCTAGATATGTCTGAATGATGTCCATTTTAGATAAGTATATTACCCTAAAATTTTCAATAAAGTCTGCATCAATTGCTCTGATGTAAAAAAAAATCTTTATATACATTGTTCAGCAAGAAGCTACAAATGGGATAAGATAAAAGACAGCAAAGTATTTAATCATCTCCTAACATTTTTATAGTGACAAATCCTAACACTGAGCCTAATTCTGATACTTTACTCAAACTGCTACAGATCTGAACCCTAAAATGAGCCTTATTATACATGTTTCTGATATTGCTATATATATGAGCCCCCACAATTAAACACAATAGACCTCTGACATTTAAAATTTAAACCCCCAGGTAAACATCAATCTAGTATTTCTTTATCAATATTCTAAATCTGAACTTTAAAACTCCTTTTTTGGTTTCCAACACTATTGCAGAGCTGAACCTGAAACATAACACCAACCCACTGATCTTCTAAAATTACTATACATCTGGAGTGATGAATGTGAACCCCATATGCTTAATAGATCCCTGACATTGTTAGATACCTGCAGACTGAGTTAAAATGTGTTAAGTAGACAGATAGTTCTCAAAGTTATAATTTAGATGGGAGATTCATCTGCAGGTTTGAATCTCATGTTCTTCAGTTTGTGCTCAAAGTTAACACCTGAATGTTACAGTGTCAACTTGAGTATTGTTTTAAGCTAAGGCTTTTCAGAATAATAGTTTACAAAATGTACTGCAAAATGTTTATCCTTGTATTTTTCCTTCCATTGTACTCAGGGGTTAGAGCACTGGTCACATAAACCAGGGGCTATGAGTGCATGTCTCATCAAGGTATCTGTATGTTATTTTTTACCTATTTTAAGTATAACCTAGACAAATGGATGGGGACTCAGAAATTTACACCGGTCGTGGCACCCATGTTTCTTATGGACACAGGTAACTTATAAATACCTGGCCCTCAATGTCCTGTTCAGATACAGGACATCATTATTCTTTTGGGGAAGACTTGGCTAGACTTAGAAAGCCCCCCTGGTCTTTAGCCTAGTAACACTCTATGAATCTATGAGAGCCACCTCAAACCATGAATAAGGCCCACACCGCAAAAGTCATCACTGTAGTTCTGAACATCAGAACGTACCTCCCTTCTACAGATCCCTGGTGCTGCTGCAGGTCAAGAGCCCAAGTGCTGAATCTCACCACTAATAGGACCCTGATATTTCTATAGATATTAAGTTCCAGTATTCAACCTACTGACCCCAAGTGTTAATGATCCAAGATATTTCTAAGGATCTAAAGCACCAAACATTGAACCTTGTTGGTCCCAATATGGTAGTGATATTGTCCCCTGTTATTAAGTGATATGGTCCTCTGTTATTAAGTGATATGGTCCCCTGTTATTAAATGATACACTCCCCAGCTATTAAGTGATATGGTCCCCTGCTATTAAATCATATGGTCCCCTGCTATTGAGTGATACGGTCCCCTGCTATTAGGTGATATTGTCCCCTGTTATTAAGTGATACACTCCCCTGCTTTTAAGTCATATGGTCCTCTGATATTAAGTGATACAGTCCCCTGCTATTAAGTGATATGGTCCCCTGCTATTAAGCCATATGGTCCCCTACTATTGAGTGATACAGTCCCCTGCTATTAGGTGATATTGTCCCCTGTTATTAAGTGATACACTCCCCTGCTATTAAGTCATATGGTCCCCTGCTATTAAGTCATATGGTCCCCTGCTATTAAGTAATACACCCCCCTGCTATTAGGTCATATGGTCCCCTGCTATGAAGTCATATGGTCCCCTGATGTTAAGTGATATGGTCCCCTGCTATTAAGTGATGTGGTCCCCTGCTCTTAAGTCATATGGCCCCCTGTTATTAACTGATAACCTCCCCTGCTATTAAGTCATATGGTCCCGTGCTATGGAGTCATACGGTCCACTGCAATTAAGTCATATGGTTCCCTGATTTTAAGTGATATGGTCCCCTGTTATTAAGTGATACGGTCCCCTGCTATTAAGTCATTTGGTCCCCTGCTATTTAGTGATGCGGTCCCCTGCTATTAAGTTGTATGGTCCCCTGCTATTAAGCAATATGGTCCCCTGATGTTAAGTGGTATGGTCCCCTGTTATTAAGTGATACGGTCCCCTGCTATTAAGTCATATGGTCCCCTGCTATTAAGTGATAAGGTCCCCTGCTCTTAAGTCATATGTCCCCCTGATATTAACTGATACACTCCCCTGCTCTTAAGTCATATGGTCCCCTGATGTTAAGTGATATGGTCCCCTGTTATTAAGTGATATAGTCACCTGTTATTAAGTGATATTGTCCCCTGTTATTAAATGATATGGTCCCCTGCTGTTAAGTGATATGGTCCCCTGCTATTAAGTGATATGGTCCCTGCTATTAAATGGTATGATGCTCTCTTGTTGCTATTGTTTTGAATTCACAGCAGTGATGGCCACTGTTAATGGTCCCCTAACATTAGCAAAGTCTGTCTAGTAATGGTACCTGCGTTTATTAAAGATGCAATGCCTCAGTACTGAATATGACTGTTAATGGCCTCCTGAACCTTCCCTACACCTAAAGCTTTGGTACTAAACCCCACTGCTAATGGACCACAAATATTGCTACACATATAAAGCCCCAATAAAATACCCTGCTGTTCTTGGTCCTATAACATTATTACAAATAACTCTTTTAATGCAGAAAATGCTTATTGGAAAAATCATAAAAGAATGTACTATATATCAGTAGAAATGCAATTAAATTAGAGTAATAAGAATAAACATAAGTAAAAACAATAATGATCATAAGTAACTCAAATAATGAATGATTTACACAGTATAACATTTAGAAAAACAATGTGTATTCCTGGGTTTGATTCTGCCATCTTCCATTTGCCTTCTTTGTGTCAATGAGAAAGTTACTTAACTGGACTGTATTCCCTGATCACAGATGAAAAATGACATATGCCTAGTGGATTCATGTGGTTAACAAATAAATAAAACAAAATAAAATGTGAAATGAACTTCACTACATTTTATTTTGTTTATGATTTGATAACCAGGTAGATTAGTCTGAAAACACTTTCCAGCCATGACCCATTCTTATTGAACTTAAATTCCTTAATGCAAATATAAAATGTAATATAATATGCATATGTAAATTAGTTTTATATACATTTTATAACCATTTTGTTTCACTCTCAGACTCTCAGTTTTCTACTTCTGTAAAATGCTAAGTAATACAAATAAAACAATGCACAGTGTTTGTCAGCTAAGTAATACAAATAAAACAATGCACAGTGTTTGTCAAAAGTGCAGTTGGTTAACTACAGTTCTCATCTGGTACAAAATGAAACTGCTGAGAAACACAATTCAAAAATAGATGAATCTTTACAATTCCTATTATTGTAAGATTTGTAACATAGAAAAACACTTAAAGCACACATTTTAAAACATATGCTTTAATTATTGTGTGAGATGGTATTACTTCTAACAACCCAAATGTTGGTGTTTCATAATTATAATAATTGATGTGATATTTATTTTATGTTTTTTACTAATTGTTTTATTTATATATATATATATATATATATATATATATAAATATTATATATATATATATATATATATATATATATATATATATATATATATATATATATATATATATATATATATACTACTATGTTTCTTTGTAAAAGTAATTTTCCCTAGTTTTTTTATAGTGTTTTTCATAGGAGTTTTGTGGATATTTTAGTTTAATTACCTTATATATCTAGTCAATACCTAGCCACAGGCTTTACCTCTTTTCACAAGGAGAGAGATGCCCGTTAGACCTGGGATGAATTTGAGAGCACCCATCAAGTTGTCCAGATTTAATTTAAAGGAAGATATGAAATAACATTGTTTAACCTGCAAAAAAAAAGTTATCTCAGTGAAAGGGGAGGCCCTGGGTGATGAATCTATAGTGTTCTTTTTATCTGCTGATGAATGTTAAGGTTTGATTTATTTGTCTTTCTGAGATATAGGGGGTCAAATCACTTTTTCATAAGTAGATCTTAAAGTTTTTCAAAAATGAGAGATTTTCATTTCTGGGAAACAAGTTGTAAATGATGTTTAATTAACCATATTTATCCAACTATTGCACCAAAAATATATTCATGGTATATCTTAGTTTCAGTGTCTCCTGTTTCTGCACGTTTTAGCTGCAAGTTCTATAGAAATCCTTTTATGGAGATTAATTGATTTCTTATGTCACCAAAATATGTTAATATAACATTATATATGTATTGCTTTACTTCAAAATTCAGTATTTGCTCCTTGTCACCGTCTTTTCAAAATAATTATTTTTTATCAATAGGTCTAGGTGGGTGATGCCATAGGCAGGGATTCCTGGCATATGCCTAAATGGGCCAGGTGTAATGCAGATGAGTTGTTCCTCGTCTGTCTGTGTTACACATGGAAAATCATTGCTGGTAAAGGGGTTGGCATAATGGTTTAAGTCTCTATCTCATCGGTACAAGATACAGAGTTTGATTCCTGCTTCTGGTACTATTTTTACTACAGTGACATCATTTTTTTCCCATTTCTATGCAGTTCTTTTCTCTCCATTTGTGCCAGTATAAAGTTGGTATATGCAAGTACAGGGGCTGTGGGGGAATGGTTCCCATGGAGGGGGGTGCAGGGGCGCTGGTTGTGTTAGCTTGATCGAATCTTTGTTCATATGTACCTGATGGACTGAGATGGGAACTTTCTTCCTACTTAGATAGCATTAATTTTTAAGTATTTATGTTTTGTTTTCTTTCATTCCATGAATTAAGTATATCATTTATACAATACCACTTACATAATTATTGTAAACTAAGAATATGTAGTTCAGTTGAGAAGTTACTCACATTAGCTTTATTGTTTTCCACTCAGTGGCAACCTATATATTTTTATTGCATTATATGTGCATAGCACATATATAAAGATGTAGGTCAATTAAACCAATGTCTCTCCTCTGTATATTCCCAATCAAGTTGGTATGGTGGTATTATACATACATCAGCTTTTCATATAAATTATACAGTTATTACTATTTTATTATTTATTTAATGATTTACCTGACTCCAGCTCCTTATGATCTCAAGGACTTTATCAACCCAGGCCTGTCTGCCAACCACTGATTCCTTATTTTCTTGTAAACTCATTAGTATTACTGCAATAATGCTGTTTGTCCAGTTTAACCTCTACTCCCCCGTCAGTTTAACCTCTACCCCCCCGTCAGTTTAACCTCTACTCCCCCGTCTGTTTAACCTCTACTTCCCCGTCAGTTTTACCTCTACTCCCCCATCAGTTTAACCTCTACTCCCCCATCAGTTTTACCTCTACTCCCCCGTCAGTTTAACCTCTACTCCCCCGTCAGTTTAACCTCTACTCCCCCGTCAGTTTTACCTCTACTCCCCCGTCAGTTTAACCTCTACTCCCCCGTCAGTTTAACCTCTACTCCCCCGTCAGTTTTACCTCTACTCCCCCGTCAGTTTAACCTCTACTCCCCCGTCAGTTTTACCTCTACTCCTCCGTCAGTTTAACCTCTACTCCCCCGTCAGTTTACCCTCTACTCCCCCGTCAGTTTAACCTCTACTCCCCTGTCAGTTTAACTTCTACTCCGCCGTCAGTTTAACCTCTACTCCCCCATCAGTTTAACCTCTACTCCCCCGTCAGTTTAACCTCTACTCCCCTGTCAGTTTAACCTATACTCCCCCGTCAGTTTAACCTCTACTCCCCCATCCCTTCTTCTTTTGGTTTCAGTGACTTTTACAGAAAATCCTGTCACTGAATTATGCGGCAAAAGATTTTGAGTTTTACTTTTGCTATCAGACCTTGCAGTGAATAGTTTGGGTCTATTTTATCTATATAACAAAGATTGTTAATATTTCTCTTCAGTATTTTGATTCCAACATCTGCTATATGTAACTCAGCATTAGTAGTGATTTATTTAGTATACAAATTAAATAAGTAAAATGAAGTTATATTTGAGGTTGTTCATCATGTTCCCAGTCTTGAAAAGATTAGTTATTACTTATTTGTTTCTGTTGTTTCTTGGTCTGTATAAAAAATAATCTTCATTAATTATGTATTTATCTAGTTTACTTATTTATGTATTTATTTATTGACCTTTGTTTACTGGGAAATTGTGAGTGTACACTTTGTCAGAGATGGTCAAGGAGAAAGGCTCTGTCAAAATTTAATCAGATTGCAGAGAAAGAAATAAATTAGTATATGAAAATAAAACAAGTATTACATAGATATATTCAAAATAATAATGAGGTATATCCTGGGACCGCTCTTGTTTGGGATCTACTTCTCTGAAGTACAGGCCAACATTAAGGGACTCTGGCTAACAAAGTTTGCATATGACTATAAACTGGGAGCCATTATTGAATCCCCAAATGATGTGGATATTCTACAAAAGGGTGTTACAGAAACAGATGCTTGGTGCCAGAGCCATGGGCTCAAGCTCAATGATAAAAAATGTATAGTTATCCCCTTTGGGGAAAAAACATGTACCCATGAATTACCACATAGGTGACAGTACACTAAACACCGAAAGTGTGATAAGAGACTTAGGGACACAAATGGACAGTGGTCTCACCTTCGATAACCACATTGCCACAACAGTCAGAAAATTCTTCTATGTGGCACACCTCATCGCTAAGAGCTTTTCATCCAGGAAAAAAGGAGGTCATTGTCCCACTGTACTCATCCCTTATTAGACCTATTATAGAATGCAATGCCCCGTTTGGTATATACCTCTCAAGACATCTGCAACAAATGGAAATGCTGCAGAAATACCTCACTAAAAGAATCACAGGCCTAAAGCAGATGCCCTATGCTGACCATCTAAAAAAACTCCAGCTATACTCTGTCTCATATCGCCTACTCAGAGGCGATCTCTGCTTAACATACAAGGCCATGTGAAACCCAGTGCTGTTGGACATGCTACACTTAAAGAAATCCCAATCCCTCAGAGCCACATGCTCCAGGGACCTAAACCTGTTCATCACAATGAACAAAACATGCTGGAGGGATAGGTTCCTGATCCAGAGACTACCCAGACTTCAGAACAGACTGCCTATACATGTCAAGCAAAGCACCTCTTTGGCCCTCTTCAAAAGGAACCTTGACGATTGGATGGGAGATAGGAAATTCACCCCGGGGATCACGTCAGTTGCCCTGCTAGACAGGGGTCCAGGGAAGTAAATATTGTAGGTAGAAATAGCCAGAGAATTGTTATGGTTAGGCTTGTATAGGCCCTAGGGCTGATAGCCTAGTACCAGCCTATGAACCTATGAACCTATAAATAGTCATTTCAGCAGGCTAGAGATTCACATAGGTTAAATTCAGATATACAAATCACATCATGAATTGTGGGCAGTCAGATAAGAAATAAAGTTAATAGCATCAAACAGGTAGACAGGCAGCAGCGTGAGGACAGTACAAACATTTGTGTAGACAAAATAGAGAGCAAGACTGAGATCTGAAGACTGGACTGACTAGTCTAAATAAGTTAATCGGACCAAGCATGACAGATGTAGGGGGGATTTGAGAGTATGAAAATGAGGAAAGGTATGCATTTGTGATAATCTGCCAAACCTGACAGAATCAGGCAGGAAATGGTGGGCCCAAAGGCTTTAAATGTGACAGCTACTGGCTGGGACACTAAGTAATGGATGGGCAATATAATGGGGTTTTTAACCAGTAGTGTTATGAGAGCAAAGCCATGAGTTAGTTAAAATTGTTTTTGTGCCCATTTAAACTTCTAGAGATCTAAGTGTAGTAGGGTGTGAGCTGTGAGTTTAAACTAGAGAATTAGAAGAGAACAGACATTTCTGGCAGTTTTTTTATCCTTGTTGATAGAGAGGAATTTTTTTTTATTACTAGATCAAAGTAATTTTTTGGGGCTGATAGTTATGTAGGGTAATGCAAAGAGCTGGGCAAGCTAAAGATGTATGTGTTATGTTATGGGTTAAAGCAAGTAGGTATATGTTAGGTGGTGGGATAGTTCAACCCAATTTAGTAGTTTGAACATGGAAAAGTGATGGGTTTGGTATATTTTGTTAGCTGCATATTTTCCTATTTTATTATAGCAATTATTTATCTAACAATTATATATCTAAGAACTTGCTACACTTTATTTTCATTAACACCAAAAATAATGTACAGTTTTCATGAAAGCAGAAGTAAAGGCTTTTTTGGGACTTCCTTGTTTTCTCTGTTACACAACAGATGTTAACATGTTTATCTCTGGTGTTTCTCTCTCTCCTGAACTTACCTTGTATATCTGGCAGTTCTTAGGCTCTATGTTTTTCTCTCTCTTGAACCTAGCTTGTATAGCTAGCAGTTCTCAGGCTGTATATTTTTTCTCTCATGAATGTAGCTTGTATAGCTGGCACTTCTCAGGCTGTATGTTTTTCTCTGTCCTAAACCTAGCATGTATAGCTTCAGTTCACAGGCTGCATGTTTTTCTCTCTTATGAACCTAGCCTGTGTAGCTGGCACTCTTCAGGCTGCATGTTTTTCTCTCTCCTGAACCTACCTTGTATAGCTGGCAGTTCACAGGCTGTATGCTTTTCTCTGTCCTAAACCTAGCTTGTATAGCTGGCAGTTTGAGGCTGTATGTTTTTCTCTTTCCTAAACCTAGCCTGTATAGCTGGCAGTTCTCAGCCTGTATGTTTTTCCCTCTCCTGAGCCTTGCTTGTACAGATGGCAGTTCTCACACTGTATGCTTTTCAGTGTCCTGAACCTAGCTTGTATAGCTAGCAGTTATCTGTCTGTATGTTTTTCTCTCTCCTAAACCTAGCTTGTATAGATGGCAGTTCTCAAGCTGTATGTTTTTCTCTGTCCTAAGCCTAGACGTATAGCTGACAGTTCACGAGCTATATGTTTTTCTCTCCCCTAAACCTAGCTTTTATAGCTGGCAGTTCTCAAGCTGTATGTTTTTCTCTCTCCTGAATGTAGCTTGTATAGCTGGCAGGTCACAGGCTGTATGTTTTTCTCTGTCCTAAACCTAGCTTTTATAGCTGGCAGTTCTCAGGCTGTATGTTTTTCTCTCTCTCCTGAACTTAACTTCTATAGCTGGCAGTTTTCAGGCTGTATGTTTTTTTCTCTCTCGAATCTAGCTTGTATTGCTGGCAGTTCACCAGCTGTATGTTTTTCTCTCTCTTATACCTAGCTTGTATTGATGGCAGTTCTCAGGCTGTATGTTTTTCTCTGTCCTATGCCTAGCTAGTATAGCAGACAGTTCTCAGGCTATACATTTTTCTCTGTCCTAAACCTAGCTTGTATATGTAGTAGTTCACAGGCTGTATGTTTTTTTCTATCCTGAATCTAGCTTGTATAGCTGGCAGTTCAAAAGCTGTATGTTTTTCTCTCCTTAAACCTAGTCTTGTATAAATGTCAGTTCTCAGGCTGTATGTTTTTCTCTGTCCTAAGTCTAGCTTGTATAGCTGGCAGTTCTCAGGCTGTATGTTTTTCTCTCTCCTGAACCTAGCTTGAATAGCTGGCAGTTAACAGGCTGTATGTTTTTCTTTGTCCTAAGTCTAGCTTGTATAGCTGGCAGTTCACAGCCTGTATGTTTTTCTCTCTCCTAAACCTAGGTTTTAAGCTGGCAGTTCACAAGCTGTATGTTTTCTCTCCCCTGAACCTAGTTGGTATAGCTGGCAGTTCACATACTGTATGTTTTTTTCTCTCTTGAATCTAGCTTGTATAGCTGACAGTTCACAGGCTGTATGTCTTTCTCTCTCCTGAATCTAGCTTGTATAGCAGTCAGTTCACAGGCTGTTTCTTTCTCTCTCTCCTGAACTTAGCTTGTATAACTAGCAGTTGACAGGCTGTGTTTTTTTTTCTCTCATGAACCTAGCTTGTATAGCTGGCATTCCTCTGATGACATGCTTTTCTCTCTCCTGAATCTACCTTGTCCAGCTGGCAGTTCACTGGCTCTGTTTCTCTCTGTATTAAACCTAGCTTGTATAGCTGGCAGTTCTCTGGCTGTACATTTATCTCTGTCCTAAACTTAGCTTATATAGCTGTCAGTTCACAGGCTGTATGTTTTTTTCTCTCATGAACCTAGCTTGCAGAGCTGGCTGTTGACAGACTGTATGTTTTTCCCTCTCTCCTCAACTTACCTTCTATAGCTGGCAGATCACAGGCTATACTTTTTTTCTGTGTCCTAAACTTAGCTTGTATAGCTAACAGTTGTCAGGCTGTACATTTTTCTCTTTTCTAAACCTAGCTTGTATAGCTGGCAGTTCACAGACTGTATGTATTCTCACTCCTGAACCCAGCTTGCATAGCTGGCACTTTACAAAGTGGTGTGTTTTTCTCTCTGCTAAACCTACCTTGTATAGCAGGAAGTTCACAAACTGTATGTTTATTTCTCTCCTGAATCTAGCTTGTATAGCTGGCAGTTCACAGGCTGTATGTCTTTCTCTCTCCTGAATCTAGCTTGTATAGTAGTCAGTTCACAGGCTCTATGTTTTTCTCTCTCGTATACTTTGCTTGAATAGATGGCTGTTTTCAGGCTGTATGTTTTCCTCTGTCCTAAGCCTAGCTTGTGTAGCTGGCAGTTCTCAGGCTGTACATTTTTCTGTCCAAAACTTAGCTTATATAGCTGTCACTTAGGCTATATGTTTCTCTCCGTCCCAAACCTAGTTGGTAAAGCTGGCAGTTCACAGGCTGTATGTTTTACTCTATCCTAAGCCTAGTTTTATAGCTGGCAGCTCACTGGCTGTATGTTTTTTCTATCCCAAATCTAGCTTGTATAGCTGGCAGTTGACAGGCTGTATGTCTTTCTCTCTCCTGAATAAGCTTGTATAGCTGGCAGTTCACAGGCTGTATGTTTTTTCTCTCCCAAATCTAGCTTGTATAGCTGGCAGTTCACAGGCTGTATGTCTTTCTCTCTCCTGAATAAGCTTGTATAGCTGGCAGTTCACAGGCTGTATGTTTTTCTCTCTCGTGAACCTAGCTTGTATAGCTGGCAGTTCACAGGCTGCATCTTTTTCTGTCTCCTAAACCTAGCTTCTATAGCTGGCAGTTCTCACTCAGCCTGTATGTTTTAATCTCTCCTGAACCTAGCTTGTACAGATGGCAGATCTCACCATGTAAGTTTTTCAGTGCCCAGAACCCAGCTTGTATAGCTGGCAGTTGACAGACTGTATGTTTTTCTCTCTCTCCTGAACTTAGCTTGTATAGCTGGCAGTTCACAGGCTGTATGTTTTTTGCTGTCCTAAACCTAGGTTTTTTGCTGGCAGTTCACAGCCTGTATTCTTTTCTGTCTCCTGAACCCAGCTTGTATAGCTGGCACTTCACAGGCTGTATGTTTTTCTCTCTCTTAAACCTAGCTTGTATAGATGACAGTTTTCAGGCAGTATGTTTTTCTCTGTACCAAGCCCAGCTTGCATAGCTAGCAGTTCACAGACTGTATGTTTTTCTCTGTCCTAAACCTAGATTATATAACTGGCTGGTCTCAGGCTGTATGTTTCTCTCTCTCTTCTGAACCTAACTTGTATAGCTGGCAGTTCACAGGCTGCATGTTTTTCTCTCTCATGAACCTAGCTTGTATAGCTGGCAGTCCTCAGGCTGTATGTTTTTCTCTGTCCTAAACCTAACTTGTATAGCTGGCAGTTTTCAGACTCTACATTTTTCTCTTTCCTTAACCTAGCTTGTATATCTGGCAGTTCAGAGACTGTATGTTTTTCTGTCTCCTGAACTTAGCTTCTATAGCTGGCAGTTCACAGGCTGTATGTTTTTCTCTCTCCTGAACCTAGCTTTTATAGGTGGCAGTTCTCAGACAGTACGTTTTTCTCTGTCCTAAACCAAGCTTGTATACCTGGCAGTTCACAGACTCTATGTTTTTCTCTGTCCTAAACCTAGCTTGTATAGCTGGCAGATCAAAGACTGTATTTTTTTTTCTCTCTTAATCCTAGCTAATATAGATGGTAATTCACAGACTGTATGTTTTTCTCTCTCCTAAACCTAGCTTCTACATGTGGCAGATCTCAGGCTGTATGTTTTTTTCTCTCTCCTGAAACCTAGCTTGTATAGCTGGCAGTTCACAGGCTGTATGTTTTTCTGTCTCCTGAACCTAGCTTGCACAGCTGGCAGTTCTCATGTTGTATATTTTTCTCTGTCCTGAACCTATCTTGTTTAGCTGGCAGATCGCTGGCTGTATGTTTTTCTCTCTCCTGATCCTAGCTTGTACAGCTGGCAGTTCTCAGGCTGTATGTTTTTCTCTCTCCTAAACCTGGCTTGTATAGCTGGCAGTTCTCAGACTGTACGTTTTTCCATGTCCTAAACCTAGCTTGTATAGATGGCAGTTCATATGCTCGGTTTTTCTTTGTCCCAAACCTAGCTTGTGTAGCTGGCAGATGACAGGCTGTAGGTTTTTCTCTCTCCTAAACCTAGCTTGTATGGCTGCCAGTTCACAGTCTGCATGTTTTAATCTCTCCTGAACCTAGCTTGTATAGCTGTCAGTTCACAGGCTATATGTTTTTCTCTGTCCAAAACCTAGCTTGTATATCTGTCAGTTAGCATGCTGTATGGTTTCTTCTCTCCTGAACCTAGTTTGTATAGCTGGCAGTTCTCTGGCTATTTTTTTTTTCTCTCCTGAATTTAGCTTGCATAGCTGGCAGTTCACATGCTGTATGTTTTTCTGTATCCTGAACCTAGCTTGTATAGCTATCAGTTCTCTGTCTGTATGTTTTTCTCTCTTATACACCTAGCTTGTATAGCTGGCAGTTCACAGGCTATATGTTTTTCTCTCTTGAACCTAGATTGTATAGCTGACAGTTCACAGGCTCTGTGTTTTTCTCTCTCTCCTAAACCTGGCTTGTATAGCTGGCAGTTCACTGGCTGTATGTTTTTCTCTGTCCTAAACCTAGCTTGTATAGCTGGCACTTCACAGACTGTATGTTTTTCTCTCTCACTGAATCCTGTGCACTTTTCTCTGTCTTAAACCTAGCTTGTATAGCTGGCAGTTGACAGACTGTAAGATTTTCTTTCTCACCTGAACTTAACTTCTATTGCTGGCAGTTCTCATGCTGTATTCTCTTTTCTGAACCTAGCTTGTCTAGCTGGCAGGTCACAGGTTATATATATTTTTTTTTTTGTTCAAAACCTAGCTTGTATAGCTGGCAGTTCTCAGGCTGTATGTTTTTCTTTCTTCTGAACCTAGCTTGTATAGCTGACAGTTCACAGGCTGTATGTTTTTTCCTAAACCTAGCTTGTATACCTGGCAGTTCAAAGCCTGCATGTTTTTCTGGCTGATTACAGGCTGTACATTTTTCTCACTCCTAAACCTGGCTTTATAGCTAGCAGTTCTCAGATTGTACGTTTTTCTCTGTCCTAACCCTAGTTTGTATAGCTGGCAGTTCGCAGGCTGTAGGTTTTTCTCTCTCCTTAACTTAGCTTGTATAACTAGCAGTTCACAGTTTGTGTGTTTTTCTGTCTCCTGAACATAGCTTGTAATAGCCGGCAGTTCTCTGGCTATATGTTTTTCTCTCTTGTGACCATAGCTTGCATAGTTAGTAGTTCAAATGCTTTAGGTTTTTCTCTCTCCTAAACCTAACTTGTATAGATGGCAGCTCTGAAGCTGTATGTTTTTCTCTCTCATGCATCTAGCTTGTATAGCTGGCAGTCATCAGGCTGTATGGTTTTCTCTCTCCTGAACCTACATTGTATAGGTGGCAGTTCACAGGCTGTATGTTTTTCTCTGTCCTAAACCTTGCTTTTATAGCTGGCAGTTGAGATACTGTATGTTTATCTCTCCCCCCCTGAACTTAGCTTCTTTAGCTGGCAGTTCTCAGGCTGTAGGCTTTTTCTCTCTCCTGAACCTAGCTTGTGTAGATGCCAGTTCACAGGCTATATGTTTTTCTATGTCCTAAACCTAGCTTGTATAACTGTCAGTTCGTAGTCTATATGTTTTCCTCTCTCCTGAACCTAGCTTGTATAGCTGGCAGTTCAGAGACTGTACTTTTTTCTCTGTCCTATACCAAGTTTTTATAGCTGTTTTTTCACAGTCTGTATGTTCTTCTCTCACCTGAACCTGTCTTCTATAGCTGGCAGTTCACAGGCTGTATGTTTTTCTCTCACCTAAACCTAGCCTGTGTAGCTGGCAGTTGATAGGCTGTATGTTCTTCTATGTCTTGAACCCATCTTATTCACCTGGCACTTAACAATCTGTATGTCTTTCTCTCTCCTAAACCTAGCTTGTGTAGATGGCAGTTCTTGGTCTGTGTGTTTTTCTCTGTCCTAAGCCTAGCTTGTATAGCTTCAGTTCTCAGGCTGTATAGGTTCATAGGTTCATAGATTAGTACTAAGCTAACTGCCCTTGTGAGCCACTTTAAGCTTAGCCAGTTATCCCTTGTGAGACTCAAACCCTGCACCTTCTGTTTGTAAGACAAACACCTTAACCATTAGGCTACCCTCCCAACCCTATGAATGTTTTCCTCTGTCCCAGACCTAGCTTGTATAGCTGGCAGTTCATAGGCTGCATGTTTTTTCTCTCTCTTAAACCTAGCTTGTACATCTGGCAGTTCTCAGGCTCTATGTTTTTCTCTCTCCTGAGCCTAGCTTGTATAATTGTCAGTTCAGAGGCTGCATGTTTTTTTCTCTCTTGAACCTAGCTTATATAGCTGGCAGCTGTATGTTTTTCTCTCTCCTAAACCTAGCCTGTATAGCTGGCAGTTGACAGGCTGTATGTTCTTCTCTCTCCTAAACCCATCTTATATAGCTGGCACTTCAGATGCTCTATGTTTTTCTCTCTCTTAAACCTAGCTTGTATAGATGGCAATTCTCCGGCTGTGTGTTTTTCTCTGCCCTAAGCCTAGCTTGTATAGCTTCAGTTTTCAGGATGTATGTTTTTCTCTGTCCCAAATCTAGCTTGTATAGCTGGCGGTTCACAGGCTGTTATGTTTTTCTTTCTCCCCAACCTAGCTTGTATAGCTGGCAGTTCTCAGGCCGTATGTTTTTCTCTGTCCTAAACCTAGCTTGTATACCTGGCAGTTCACAGGCTGTATGTTTTTTCTGTCTCCTAAACCTAGCTTGTATAGCTGGCAGTTCTTAGGCTGTATGTTTTTCTATCTTATGAACCTAGCTTGTATAGCTGGAAGTTCAGAGGTTGTATGTTTTTCTCTCTACTTTGAACCTAGCATATATATATATATATATATATATATATATATATATATATAGCTGGCAGTTCACAGGCTGTATGTTTTTCTTTCTCATGAACTTAGCTTGTATAGCTGTCAGTCCTCAGGCTGTATGTTTTTGTCTCTCCTGAACCTACCTTGTATAGCTGTCAGTTTACTGGCTGTATGTTTTTCTCTTTCCTTAACCTAGCTTTTATAGCTGGCAGTTCTCAGGCTGTATGTTTTTCTCTTTCCTGAACCTAGCTTGTATAGCTGGCAGTTCACAGAGTGTAAGTTTTTCTCTATCCTAAACCTAGTGTTTATAGCTGGCAATTCACAGACTGTATGTTTTCTTTCTCCTAAACCTAGCTTCTACAGGTGGCAGATCTCAAGCTGTATGTTTTTCTCTCTCCTGAACCTAGCTTGTATAGCTGGCAGTTCACAGGTTGTATGTTTTTCTCTCTCCTGAACCTAACTTGTACAGCTGGCAGTTCTCACGTTGTATATTTTTCTCTGTCCTGAACTTATCTTGTATAGCTTGCAGATCACAGGCTGTTCGTTTTTCTCTCTCTCATAACCTAGCTTGTATAGCTGGCAGTTCAAAGACTGTTTTTCTGTCTCCTAAACCTAGATTTTATAGGTTGCAATTCACTGGCTGTATGTTTTTCTCTGTCCTAAAGCTAGCTTGTATAGTTGGCACTTCACAGACTGTATGTTTTTCTCTCTCCTAAAGCTAGCTTGTATAGTTGATACTTCACAGTCTGTATGTTTTTCTCTCTCCTAAACATGCCTTGTATAGCTGGCAGTTCTCAGGCTGTATGTTTTTCTCTCTCCTGAACCTAGCTTCTATAGGTGGCAGTTCTCAGGCTGTACATTTTTCTCTGTCCTAAACCTAGCTTGTATAGTTGACACTTCACAGTCTGTATGTTTTTCTCTCTCCTAAACATGCCTTGTATAGCTGGCAGTTCTCAGGCTGTATGTTTTTCTCTCTCCTGAACCTAGCTTGTATAGCTGGCAGTTCACAGGCTGTATGTTGTTCACTCTCTAGAACCTAGTATGTACAGCTGTCAGTTCTTTGGATGCATGTTTTTCTCACGTCTAAGCCTAGCTTGTATACCTGGCAGTTCACAGCATGTACGTTTTTGTCTGTCCTAAACATAGCTTGTATAGCTGGGTGTTCACAGGCTGTAGTTTTTTCTATCTCCTAAACCTAGCTTGTATGGCTGGCAGTTCACAGTCTGTATATTTTTCTCTCTCCTGAGCCTACCTTGTATAGCTGGCAGTTCATTGTCTGTATGCTTTTCTCTTTCCTAAACCTAGCTTGTATAGGTGGCAGTTCTGAGTTTTTCTCTGTCTCAAATCTAGCTTGTATAGCTGGCAGTTCGCATGCTGTATGTTTTTCTCACTCCTAAACTTAGCCTGTATAGCTGGCAGTTCTCAGGCTGTATGTTTTTCTCTGTCCTAAGCCTAGCTTGTATAGCTCTCAGCTCTCGGGCTGTTAAGTTTTTATCTGTCCCAAATCTAGCTTGTATAGCTGGCAGTTCAGAGGTTGTATGTTTTTCTCTCTCCTGAACCTAGCATATATATAGCTGGCAGTTCACAGGCTGTATGTTTTTCTTTCTCATGAACTTAGCTTGTATAGCTGTCAGTCCTCAGGCTGTATGTTTTTGTCTCTCCTGAACCTACCTTGTATAGCTGGCAGTTCACTGGCTGTATGTTTTTCTCTATCCTAAACCTAACTTGTATAGCTGGCAGATCACAGACTGTATGTTTTTCTCTCTCCTAAACCTAGCGTATATAGCTGGCAATTCACAGACTGTATGTTTTCTCTCTCCTAAACCTAGCTTCTACAGGTGGCAGATCTCAGGCTGTATGTTTTTCTCTCTACTGAACCTAGCTTGTCTAGCTGGCAGTTCAAAGACTGTTTGTTTTTCTGTCTCCTAAACCTAGCTTGTATAGGTTGCAATTCACTGGCTGTATGTTTTTCTCTGTCCTAAAGCTAGCTTGTATAGTTGGCACTTCACAGACTGTATGTTTTTTTCTCTCCTAAACATGCTTTGTATAGCTGGCAGTTGACAGAATGTATGTTTTATTCTCTCTCCTGAAGTTAGGTTCTATAGCTGGCAGTTTTAAGGCTGTATGTTTTTCTCTCTCCTGAACCTTGCTTGTTTGGATGGCAGGTCACAGGCATTATGTTTTTCTCTGTCCTAAACCTAGCTCATATAGCTGGCAGTTCACAGGCTGTATGTTGTTCTCCCTCTAGAAACTAGTACATACAGCTGTCAGTTCTTTGGATGCATGTATTTCTCTCTTCTAAGCCTAGCTTGTATGCCTGGCAGTTCACAGCATGTACGTTTTTGTCTGTCCTAAACATTGCTTGTATAGCTGGGTGTTCACAGGCTGTAGTTTTTTCTGTCTCCTAAACCTAGCTTGTATGTCTCTCAGTTCACAGTCTGTATGCTTTTCTCTCTCCTGTACCTAGCTTGTGTAGCTGTCAGTTCGCAGTCTATATGTTTTTCTCTGTCCTAAACCTAGCTTGTATAGCTGTCAGTTCGCAGGCTATATGTTTTCCTCTCTCCTGAACCTAACTTGTATAGCTATCAGGTCACAGGCTATATGTTCTTCTCAGTTCTAAACCTAGCTTGTATAGCTGGCTGTTCACAAGCTGTACATTTTCCTCTCTCCTAAATCTGGTTTGTATAGCTGGCAGTTAAGAGACTGTACTTTTTTCTCTGTCCTATACCTAGCTTTTATAGCATTTTTTTCACAGGCTGTATGTTTTTCTCTCTCCTAAACCTGGCTTGTATAGCTGTCACTTCTCAGGCTGTATGTTTTTTCTCTCTCTTGAACCCATCTTATACACCTGGCACTTCACACTCTCTATGTTTTTCTCTCTTGTAAACCTAGCTTGTGTAAATGGCAGTTCTTGGGCTGTGTGTTTTTCTCAGTCCTAAACCTAGGTTGTATAGCTTCAGTTCTCAGGCTGTATGTTTGTCTTGTTTTTCTCTGTCCCAAACCTATCTTGTATAGCTAGCAGTTCACAGGCTGTTTTTCTCTCTCTTAAACCTAGCTTGCACAGCTGGCAGTTCTCAGGCTGTATGTTTTCCTCTATCCTAAACCTAGCTTGTATACCTGGCAGTTCACAGGCTGTATGTTTTTCTCTCTCCTGAACCTAGCTTATATAGCCGGTAATTCACAGGCTGTATGTTTTTCTCTCTCTTGAACCCATCTTATATAGCTGGCACTTCACACTCTGAATGTTTTTCACTCTCTTAAACCTAGCTTGTGTAGATGGCAATTCTCAGGCTGTGTGTTTTTCTCTGTCCTACGCCTAGCTTGTATAGCTTCAATTTTCATGATGTATGTTTTTCTCCATCCCAAACCTAGCTTGTATAGCCGGTAGTTCACAGACAGTATGTTTTTTTTCTCTCTCTTAAACCTTGCTTGTACAGCTGTCAGTTCTCAGGCTGTATGTTTTTCTCTCTCCTGAACCTAGTTTGTATAGGTGTCAGTTCTCAGGCTGTACGTTTTTCTCTGTCCTAAACCTAGCTTGTATAGCTGGCAGTTCACAGACTGTATGTTTTTCTCTATCCTAAACCTAACTTGTATAGCTGGCAGATCACAGACTGTATGTTTTTCTCTCTCCTAAACCTAGCGTATATAGCTGGCAATTCACAGACTGTATGTTTTCTCTCTCCTAAACCTAGCTTCTACAGGTGGCAGATCTCAGGCTGTATGTTTTTCTCTCTACTGAACCTAGCTTGTCTAGCTGGCAGTTCAAAGACTGTTTGTTTTTCTGTCTCCTAAACCTAGCTTGTATAGGTTGCAATTCACTGGCTGTATGTTTTTCTCTGTCCTAAAGCTAGCTTGTATAGTTGGCACTTCACAGACTGTATGTTTTTTTCTCTCCTAAACATGCTTTGTATAGCTGGCAGTTGACAGAATGTATGTTTTATTCTCTCCTGAAGTTAGGTTCTATAGCTGGCAGTTTTAAGGCTGTATGTTTTTCTCTCTCCTGAACCTTGCTTGTTTGGATGGCAGGTCACAGGCATTATGTTTTTCTCTGTCCTAAACCTAGCTCATATAGCTGGCAGTTCACAGGCTGTATGTTGTTCTCCCTCTAGAAACTAGTACATACAGCTGTCAGTTCTTTGGATGCATGTATTTCTCTCTTCTAAGCCTAGCTTGTATGCCTGGCAGTTCACAGCATGTACGTTTTTGTCTGTCCTAAACATTGCTTGTATAGCTGGGTGTTCACAGGCTGTAGTTTTTTCTGTCTCCTAAACCTAGCTTGTATGTCTCTCAGTTCACAGTCTGTATGCTTTTCTCTCTCCTGTACCTAGCTTGTGTAGCTGTCAGTTCGCAGTCTATATGTTTTCTCTGTCCTAAACCTAGCTTGTATAGCTGTCAGTTCAGGCTATATGTTTTCCTCTCTCCTGAACCTAACTTGTATAGCTATCAGGTCACAGGCTATATGTTCTTCTCAGTTCTAAACCTAGCTTGTATAGCTGGCTGTTCACAAGCTGTACATTTTCCTCTCTCCTAAATCTGGTTTGTATAGCTGGCAGTTAAGAGACTGTACTTTTTTCTCTGTCCTATACCTAGCTTTTATAGCATTTTTTTCACAGGCTGTATGTTTTTCTCTCTCCTAAACCTGGCTTGTATAGCTGTCACTTCTCAGGCTGTATGTTTTTTCTCTCTTGAACCCATCTTATACACCTGGCACTTCACACTCTCTATGTTTTTCTCTCTTGTAAACCTAGCTTGTGTAAATGGCAGTTCTTGGGCTGTGTGTTTTTCTCAGTCCTAAACCTAGGTTGTATAGCTTCAGTTCTCAGGCTGTATGTTTGTCTTGTTTTTCTCTGTCCCAAACCTATCTTGTATAGCTAGCAGTTCACAGGCTGTTTTTCTCTCTCTTAAACCTAGCTTGCACAGCTGGCAGTTCTCAGGCTGTATGTTTTCCTCTATCCTAAACCTAGCTTGTATACCTGGCAGTTCACAGGCTGTATGTTTTTCTCTCTCCTGAACCTAGCTTATATAGCCGGTAATTCACAGGCTGTATGTTTTTCTCTCTCTTGAACCCATCTTATATAGCTGGCACTTCACACTCTGAATGTTTTTCACTCTCTTAAACCTAGCTTGTGTAGATGGCAATTCTCAGGCTGTGTGTTTTTCTCTGTCCTACGCCTAGCTTGTATAGCTTCAATTTTCATGATGTATGTTTTTCTCCATCCCAAACCTAGCTTGTATAGCCGGTAGTTCACAGACAGTATGTTTTTTTTCTCTCTCTTAAACCTTGCTTGTACAGCTGTCAGTTCTCAGGCTGTATGTTTTTCTCTCTCCTGAACCTAGTTTGTATAGGTGTCAGTTCTCAGGCTGTACGTTTTTCTCTGTCCTAAACCTAGCTTGTATAGCTGGCAGTTCACAGACTGTATGTTTTTCTCTGTCCTAAATCTAGCTTGTATAGCTGGCAGATCACAGACTGTATTTTTTTCTATCTTAATCCTAGCTAATATAGCTGGCAATTCACAGACTGTATGTTTTTCTCTCTTTTAAACCTAGCTTCTACATTTGGGAGATCTCAGGCTGTATGTTTTTTCTCTCTCCTGAAACCTAGCTTGTATAGCTGGCAGTTCACAGGCTGTATGTTTTTCTCTCTCCTGAACCTAGCTTGCACAGCTGGCAGTTCTCATGTTGTATATTTTTCTCTGTCCTGAACCTATCTTGTTTAGCTGGCAGATCACTGGCTGTATGTTTTTCTCTCTCCTGATCCTAGCTTGTGTACCTGGCAGATCACAGGCTATATGTTTTTTCTCTCTCCTAAACCTGGCTTGTATAACTGGCAGTTCTCACTCTGTATGTTTTTCTCTCTCCTGAACGTAGCTTTTATAGGTGGCAGTTCTCAGGCAGTACATTTTTCTCTGTCCTAAACCTAGCTTATATAGCTGCCAGTTCACAGTCTGCATGTTTTACTCTCTGCTGAACCTAGCTTGCATAGCTGTCAGTTCACAGGCTATATGTTTTTCTCTGTCCGAAACCTAGCTTGTATAGCTGTCAGTTAACAGGCTGTATGGTTTCCTCTCTCCTGAACCCAGCTTGTATAGCTGGCAGTTCTCTGGCTATTTGTTTTTTTCTCTCCTGAATTTAGCTTGCATAGCTAGCAGTTCACATGCTGTATGTTTTTCTATATCCTGAACCTAGCTTGTATAGCTGGCAGTTCTCTGTCGGTATGTTTTTCTCTCTCTCATACACCTAGCTTGTATAGCTGGCAGTTCACAGGCTGTATGTTTTTCTCTCTTTTAAACCTACCTTTTATAGCTGGCAGTTCACAGGCTGTATGTTTTCTCTATCAGGAACCTAGCTTGTATAGCTGGCAGTTCACAGGCTATATGTTTTTTCTCTCTTGAACCTAGCTTGTATAGCAGACAGTTCACAGGCTCTGTGTTTTACTCTCTCTCCTAAACCTGGCTTGTATAGCTGGCAGTTCATTAGCTATATGTTTTTCTCTGTCCTAAACCTAGCTTGTATAGCTGGCACTTCACAGACTGTATGTTTTTCTCTCTCCGAATCCTGCCTTCTATAGCCGGCAGTTCAAAGCCTGTATGTTTTTCTCTCTCCTAAACCTAGCTTGTATAGCTGGCTGTTTACAGGCTGTATGTTTTTCTCACTCCTAAACCTGGCTTGTATAGCTAGCAGTTCTCAGACTGTACGTTTTTCTCTGTCCTAACCCTAGTTTGTATAGATGGCAGTTCACAGGCTGTATGTTTTTCTCTGTCCCAAACCTAGCGTGTATAGCTGGCAGTTCGCAGGCTGTAGGTTTTTCTCTCTCCTTAACTTAGCTTGTATAACTGGCAGTTCACAGTTTGTGTGTTTTTCTGTTTGTTCTGTCCTGAACCTAGCTTGTATAGCCAGCAGTTCTCTGGCTATATGTTTTTCTCTCTTGTGACCATAGCTTGCATAGTTAATAGTTCAAATGCTTTAGGTTTTTCTCTCTCCTAAACCTAGCTTGTATAGATAGCAATTCTGAAGTTGTATGTTTTTCTCTCTCATGCATCTAGCTTGTATAGCTGGCAGTCTTCAGGCTGTATGGTTTTGTCTCTCCTGAACCTAACTTGTATAGGTGGCAGTTCCCAGGCTGTATGTTTTCTCTGTCATAATCCTAGCTTGTATAGCTGGCATTTCACAGGCTGTATGTTTTTCTCTGTCCTAAACCTAGCTTTTATAGCTGGCAGTTGAGATACTGTATGTTTATCTCTCCCCCCCTGAACTTAGCTTCTTTAGCTGGCAGTTCTCAGGCTGTAGGCTTTTTCTCTCTCCTGAACCTAGCTTGTGAAGATGCCAGTTCACAGGCTATATGTTTTTCTATGTCCTAAACCTAGCTTGTATAGCTGCCAGTTCATAGTCTATATGTTTTCCTTTCTCCTGAACCTAACTTATATAGCTGTCAGTTCACAGGCTATATGTTTTTCTCTGTCCTAAACCTAGCTTGTATAGCTGGCTGTTCACAAGCTGTATGTTTTTCTCTCTCCTAAATCTGGCTTGTATAGCTGGCAGTTCAGAGACCGTACTTTTTTCTCTGCACTATACCTAGTTTTTAATAGCTGTTTTTTCACAGTCTGTATGTCCTTCTTTCTCTTGAACCTTTCTTGTATAGCTGGCAGTTCACAGGCTGTATGTGTTTCTCTCTCCTAAACCTAGCCTGTATAGCTGGCAGTTGATAGGCTGTATGTTCTTCTATGTCTTGAACCCATCTTATACACCTGGCACTTGACACTCTGTATGTCTTTCTCTCTCTTAAACCTAGCTTGTGTATATGACAGTTCTTGGGCTGTGTGTTTTTCTTTGTCCTAAGCCTAGCTTGTATAGCTTCAGTTCTCAGGCTGTATAGGTTCATAGGTTCATAGATTAGTACTAAGCTAACTGCCCTTGTGAGCCACTTTAAGCTTAGCCAAGTATCTCTTGTGAGACTCAAACCCTGCACCTTGTGTTTGTAAGACAAACATCTTAACCATTAGGCCACCCTCCCAACCCTATGTATGTTTTTCTCTGTCCCAGACCTAGCTTGTATAGCTGGCAGTTCACAGGCTGCATGTTTTTCTCTCTCTTAAACCTAGCTTGTACTTCTGGCAGTTCTCATGCTGTATGTTTTTCTCTCCCCTGAACACTGCTTATATAGCAGGTAGCTTGCAGGCTGTATGTTTTTCTCTCTCCTGAGTCTAGCTTGTATAATTGGCAGTTCAGAGGCTGTATGTTTTTCTCTCTCTCTTGAACCTAGCTTATATAGCTGGCAGTTAACAGGCTGTATGTTTTTTCTCTCTCTCCTAAACCTAGCTTGTACAGCTGGCAGTTGACAGGCTGTATGTTCTTCTCTCTCCTGAACCCATCTTATATAGCTGGCACTTCACACGCTCTATGTTTTTCTCTCTCTTAAACCTAGCTTGTATAGATGGCAATTCTCAGGCTGTGTGTTTTTCTCTGTCCTAAGCCTAGCTTGTATAGCTTCAGTTTTCAGGATGTATGTTTTTCTCTGTCCCAAACCTAGCTTGTATAGCTGGCAGTTCACAGACTGTATGTTTTTCTCTCTCTTAAACCTAGCTTGTATAGCTGGCAGTTCAAAGACTGTTTGTTTTTCTGTCTCCTAAACCTAGCTTGTATAGGTTGCAATTCACTGGCTGTATAGGTTCATAGGTTGGTACTAGGCTATCAGCCCTAGGGCCTATACAAGCCTAGCCATAACAATTCCCTGGCTATTTCTTCTCACACTATTTACTTCCCTGGACCCCTGTCTAGCAGGGTGACTGACATGATCCCCGGGGTGAATTTCCTTTCTCCCATCCAATTGTCAAGGTTCCTTTTGAAGAGGGCAAAAGAGGCACTCTGCTTGACATGTATGGGCAATCTATTCCAGAGTCTGGGGAGTCTCTGGGTCAGGAACCTATCCCTCCAGCATGTTTTGTTTATTGTGATGACAAGGTTTAGATCCCTGGAGCATGTGGCTCTGAGGGATTGGGATTTCTTTAAGTGTAGCATGTCCAACAGCTCTGGGTTTGACATGGCCTTGTATGTTAAGCAGAGATCGCCTCTGAGTAGACGATATGCGACAGAGTATAGCTGGAGTTTTTTAAGGTGGTCAGCGTAGGTCATCTGCTTTAGGCCTGTGATTCTTTTAGTAAGGTATTTCTGCAGCCTTTCCAGTTGTTGCAGATGTCTTGTGAGGTACATACCAAATGGGGTGTTGTATTATATAATGGGTCTAATGAAGGCTGAGTACAGTGGGACAATGACCTCCTTTTTTCTGGATGAAAAGCCCTTAGTGATGAGGTGTGGCACATAGAAGGACTTCCTGACTGTTGTGGCGATGTGGTTATCGAAGGTGAGACCACTGTCCACCTGTGTCCCTAAGTCTCTTATCACACTTTCGGTGTTTAGTGTACTGCCACCTATGTGGTAATTCACGGGTACATGTTTTTTCCCGAAGGGGATAACTATACATTTCTTGGCATTGAGCTTGAGCACATGGCTCTGGCACCAAGCATTTGTTTCTATAAGGCCCTTTTGTAGAGTATCTACATCATTTGGGGATTCAGTAATGGCTCCCAGTTTGCAGTCATCTGCGAACTTTGTTAGCCAGAGTCCCTTAGTGTTGGCCTGTACTTCAGAGAAGTAGATGCCAAACAAGAGTGGTCCCAGGACTGAACCCTGAGGTACTCCACTTGTCACTTATCTGGAGCTGGATTTGGAGTCGGCTACTTTTACAGTGTGGGTTTTATCAGTAAGCCAGTTAACAACCCTTTGGGTGATGTAGGGATTAATGCCAGAGTGGGGGATGGTGTCAAAGGCCTTAGCAAGGTCTAGATAGGTTGTGTGGACCACCTTACCCTTGTCCATGGCTCTGGAGACTGATTCAAAGAAGTCAATCAGGTTCAAGAGACAAGATCACCCCTTCACGAACCCAAACTGGGTGGGGCCCAGTGTTTGAAGGTTGCCAATGTCTTGGTTTATAAGTTCCATGATAATACGCTCCACAGCCTTGCAGATAAGGCTCGTCAGACTGATGGGACAGTAGTTTCTGGGATCCAAGGTGGATCCCCCCTTGTGGAGTGGGATAACTGTAGCTCTGCGCCACTCAGCAGGGATGTAACCTGAGGTGAGGCTATGATTAAACATGACACTTAGGTGAGGTTCCAGTTCATATTGTAGTTCATATAGTACACAGCCCGGGATGTCATCTGGTCCCATGGATGCTGTATTCTTAGCTTTGGAGAGTGTGTTTTGTTACCTGTGTGGCCGTTATTACCGAAATTTGGCAATCTTCCGGTATTGAGATGGGCCATTTAGGGGGTGAGAGGGGGGTGAAGTTGGCACTGAATCAATCTGCCAGGATATTGGCAATATCCTTGGGCACAGTATATTTAATGCCATTCTGTTTTAGCTCAGAGCAGATCTGAGTATTGCCATTTAGATTCTTGACATAGTTATAGAATGCCTTGTGGTTATCTTTGGAATCTTTGGCAATTTTATTTTCATAACTAGCTTTGGAGGATTTTATGAGTGATCTCAGTTTCGTACTGAGGCTGGTAAGGGGGGGGGGTTGCATCCTGGGATTTTCCTCTTTTCTGCAACATTATCTTCCTTTTGTTGTAAAGTTTGTTTATGGCAGGAAACCACCAGATTGGCTTCCTTTTTTGGATGAGAGCATCTTCGTTCTATTTGGGATGCACGATTCATGCATGAGTGGATGTGCTTGTACAGTGCCTTAGTGTAGGATTCAACAGTTGAACTTTCAGTTCCTGTCTGCATGGGTGTCATGAAGTTTGTCACTTCTGACATGAGTAGCATTAAGATGGCTTTGGAGAAGTTTTTTTATGGAGGTTTCCTTACTGGGGGTGGGGGTGGGATGTGGATGTTAAGGGTGATTAGCTTATTGTCAGACCTGACTAACGAGGGGGTGACCATAGGTGTGGAGCATCGATTTCCCATGTTGGTAATGACCAGGTCTAGGATATTGGAGCCCCTGGTGGGACTATGGATTAGTTGATCCAGGGCACTGGAATTTATGAATTCCAAGAACCGTTGGGCAAAGGTGTTGGTACATGAGTAGTTTTCCCAGTTAATGGCAGGGTAGTTAAAATCACCCAGTATTAGGGTGCTTGGTTCTATCTTAATATTTTCCAGTATGTTTAGAAAAGTGTAGTGAGAATCTTGGGGTATGGTGGGGGAATCTGTAGCAAGCTACAATTTGGATTGTAGTCTTACCTAGTGTGAGTTGCAGCTGGAGAATTTCAGACGCATTGTGTTGGGCAACTAGCCTGGTGGTGTCAATATCCTTGGTGAATATTGACACTCCTCAACCTTTAGTGTTTCGGTCCTGGTTTGGTGGCAGGAAAGTGTGGTAAGAGATGTAGCCTGGCATTGCAGGGGAGCTCTCTGGAGCCTTAAACCAGGTCTCAGTTACTGCACAGATATCATTGTTCTTCATTTTTAAGAGTGCCTCGAGAGAGTGCATTTTGAGGTTTAGACTTCTAGCATTAAGTAGCATTACCTTCAGATTTTGCATGCCTGTACCTGTTACATGCTTTGTATAGCTGGCAGTTGACAGAATGTATGTTTTATTCTCTCTCCTGAAGTTAGCTTCTATAGCTGGCAGTTTTAAGGTTGTATGTATTTCTCTCTCCTGAACCTTGCTTGTTTGGATGGCAGGTCACAGGCTATATGTTTTTCTCTGTCCTAAACCTAGCTCATATAGCTGGCAGTTCACAGGCTGTATGATGTTCTCTCTCCTGAACCTAGCTTGTACAGCTGTCAGTTCTTTGGATGCATGTTTTTCTCTCTTTTAAGCCTAGCTTGTATACCTGACAGTTCACAGCATGTACCTTTTTGTCTGTCCTAAACATACCTTGTATAGCTGGGTGTTCACAGGCTGTATGTTTTTCTCTATCCTAAACCTGGCTTGTATAGCTGGCAGTTCTCAGACTGTATGTTTTTCCCTGTCCTATACCGAGCTTATATAGATGGCAGTTCATAGGCTCTATGTTTTTCTCTGTCACAAATATAGCTTGTTGAGCTGGCCGGTCACAGACTGTAGTTTTTCTCTCTCCTAAACCTAACTTGTATGGCTGGCAGTTCACAGTCTGTATACTTTTCTCTCTCCTGAACCTAGCTTGTGTAGTTGTCAGTTCACAGGCTATATGTTTTTCTCAGTTCTAAACCTAGCTTGTATAGCTGGCTGTTCACCAGCTGTATGTTTTTCTCTCTCCTAAACCTAGCTTGTATAGCTGGCAGTTGATAGGCTGTGTGTTCTTCTCTCTCTTGAACCCATCTTATACACCTGGCACTTCACACACTGAATGTTTTTCTGTCACTTAAACCTAACTTGTGTAGATGGCAGTTCTTGGGCTGTGTGTTTTCCTCAGTCCTAAGACTAGGTTGTATAGCTTCAGTTCTCAGGCTGTATGTTATTCTCTGTCCCAAACCTAGCTTGTATAGCTAGCAGTTCACAGGCTGTATGTTTTTCTCTCTCTTAAACCTAGATTGTACAGCTGGCAGTTCTCAGGCTGAATGTTGTTCTCTCTCCTAAACCTAGCTTGTATACCTGGCAGTTCACAGGCTTTATGTTTTTCTCTCCCCTGAACCTAGCTTATATACCTGGCAGTTCACAGGTTTTATATTTTTCTCTCTCTCCTGAACCTAGCTTGTATAACTGGCAGTTCCGAGGCTGTATGTTTTTCTCTCTCTTGAACCTAGCTTATATAGCTGGCAGTTCACAGGCTGTATGTTTTTCTCTCTCTTAAATGTAGCTTGTATAGATGGCAATTCTCAGGCTGTGTGTTTTTCTCTGTCCTAAGTCTAGCTTGTATAGCTTCAATTTTCAAGATGTATGTTTTTCTCCATTTCCAAACCTAGCTTGTATACTTGGCTAGTCACAGACTGTATGTTATTCTCTCTCTCTTAAACCTTGCTTGTACATCTGGCAATTCTCAGGCTGTATGTTTTTCTCTCTCCTAAACCTAGCTTTTATACTTGGCAGTCCACAGGCTGTATGTTTTTCTCTGTCCTAAACCTAGCTTGTATAGCTAGCAGATCACAGACTGTATATTTTTTTCTCTCCTAAACCTAGGTTATATAGCTGGAAATTCACAGACTGTATGTTTTTCCCTCTCCTAAACCTAGCTTCTACAGGTGGCAGTTCTCAGGCTGTATATTTTTCTCTATCACAAAACTAGTTTGTATAGCTGAAAGTTCACAGGCTATAGAATTTTCTCACTCCTGAAGCTAGCTTGTGTGGCTGGCAGATCGCAGGCTGTATGTTTTTCTCTCTCCTGAACCTAGCAAGCATAGCTGGCAGTTCACAGGCTGTATGTTTTTCTCTGTCCTAAGTTTAGCTTGTATAGCTGGCAGTTCTCATGTTGTATATTTTTCTCTGTCCTGAACCTATGTTGTTTAGCTGACAGATCGCTGGCTGTATGTTTTTCTCTCTCCTGATCCTAGCTTGTACAGCTGGCAGTTCACAGACTGTATGTTTTTCTCTCTCCTAAACCTAGCTTGTATAGATGGCAGTTCATACGCTCTATGTTTTTCTTTGTCCCAAACCTAGCTTGTGTAGCTGGCAGATCACAGGCTGTAGGTTTTTCTCTCTCCTAAACCTAGCTTGTACAGCTGGCAGTTCTCAGGCTGTATGTTTAACTCTCCTATACCTAGCTTGTATACCTGGCAGTTCACAGGCTGTGTGTTTTTTGTTCTCTCCTGAACCTACCTTGTATAACTGGCAGTTCAGTGGCTGTATGCATTTCTCTTTCCTAAACCTAGCTTATATAAGTGGCAGTTCTCAGGCTGTACGTTTTTCTCAGTCCTAAACCTAGCTTGTATAGCTGGCAGTTCACAGGCTGTATGTTTTCCTCTATCCTAAACCTAGCTTGTATAGCTGGCAGTTCACAGACTGTATGCTTTCTCTCTCCTAAACCTAGCTTGTACAGGTGGCAGATCTCAGGGTGTATGTTTTTCTCTCTCCTGAACCTAACTTGTACAGCTGGCAGTTCTCACATTGTATACTTTCTCTGTCCTGAACCTTGCTTGTATAGCTGGCCATTCTCAGGCTGTATGTTTTTACTGTCCCAAACCTATCTTGTATAGCTGGCTGCTCACAGGCTGTATGTTTTTCTCTCTCCTAAACCTGTCTTGTATAGCTGACAGTTCTCAGACTGTACGTTTTTTCATGTCCTAAACCTAGCTTGTATAGCTGGCAGTTCACGTGTTGCATGTTTTTCTCTCTTCTGAACGTAGCTTGTATAGCTGGCATTTCAAAGACTGTTTGTTTTTCTGTCTCCTAAACCTAGCTTGTATAGGTTGCAATTCACTGGCTGTATGTTTTTCTCTGTCCTAAAGCTAGCTTGTATAGCTGGCACTTCACAGACTGTATGTTTTTCTCTCTCCTAAATATGCCTTGTATAGCTGTCAGTTGACAGAATGTATGTTTTATTCTCTCTCCTGAAGTTAGCTCCTATAGCTGGCAGTTTTAAGACTGTATCTTTTTCTCTCTCCTGAACCTTGCTTGTTTGGATGGCAGGTCACAGGCTATATGTTTTTCTATGTCCTAAATCTAGCTCATATAACTGGCAGTTCACAGGCTGTATGATGTTCTCTCTCCTGAATATAGTTTGTATAGATGGCAGTTCACAGGCTGTATGTTGTTCTCTCTCTAGAACCTAGCTTGTACAGCTATCAGTTCTTTGGATGCATGTTTTTCACTCTTCTAAGCCTAGCTTGTATACATGGCAGTTCACAGCATGTACCTTTTTGTCTGTCCTAAACATAGCTGGTATAGCTGGGTGTTCACAGACTGTATGTTTTTCTCTCTCCTAAACCTGGCTTGTATAGCTGGCAGTTCTCAGACTGTACGTTTTTCCCTGTCCTAAACCGAGCTTATAAAGATGGCAGTTCATAGGCTCCATGTTTTACTCTGTCACAAATATAGCTTGTAGAGCTGGCCATTCACAGGCTGTAGTTTGTAGTTTTTTTATATCTCCTAAACCTAGCTTGTATGGCTGGCAGTTCATAGTCTGTATGTTTTATGTTCTCCTGAACCTAGCTTCTGTAGCTGTCAGTTCACAGTCTATTTGTTTTTCTCTCTCCTAAACCTAGCTTGTGTAGATGACAGTTTTGGGGCTTTGTGTTTTTCTCAGTCCTAAGCCTACATTGTATAATTTCAGTTCTCAGGCTGTATGTTTTTCTCTCTCCTAAACCTAGCTTGTACAGCTGGCAGATGAGAGGCTGTATGTTTTTCTCTCTACTGAGCCTAGCTTGTATAATTGGCAGTTCAGAAGCTGTATGTTATTCTCTCTCTTGAACCTAGCTTATATAGCTGGCAGTTAACAGGCTGTATGTTTTTCTCTCTCATAAACCTAGCTTGTACAGCTAGCAGTTGACAGGCTGTATGTTCTTCTCTCTCCTGAACCCATCTTACATAGCTGGCACTTCACATGCTGTATGATTTTCTCTCTCTCTCTTAAACCTAGCTTGTATAGATGGCAGTTCTCAGTCTGTGTGTTTTTCTCTGTCCTAAGCCTAGCTTGTATAGCTTCAGTTTTCAGGATGTATGTTTTTCTCCATCCCAAACCTAGCTTGTATAGCTGGCAGTTCACAGACTGTATGTTTTTCTCTCTCCTAAACCTAGCTTTTATACTTGGCAGTTCACAGGCTGTATGTTTTTCTCTCTCCTGAACCTAGCTTTTATAGGTGGCAGTTGTCAGGCAGTACGTTTTTCTCTGTCCTAAACCTAGCTTGTATAGCTGGCAGTTCACAGACTGTATGTTTTTCTTTCTGCTAAACCTATCTGTTATAGCTGGCAGATCACAGACTGTATATTTTTTTCTCTCTTAATCCTAGCTAATATAGCTGGCAATTCACAGACTGTAGGTTTTTCTCTCTTAAACCTAGCTTCTACAGGTGGCAGATCTCAGGCTGTATGATTTTTCTCTCTCCTGAAAACTAGCTTGTACAGCTGGCAGTTCACAGGCTGTATGTTTTTCTCTCTCCTGAACCTAGCTTACACAGCTGGCAGTTCTCATGTTGTATATTTTTCTCTGTCCTGAACCTATCTTGTTTAGCTGGCAGATCACTGGCTATATGTTTTTCTTTCTCCTGAACCTAGCTTGTATAGGTGGCAGTTCTCAGGCAGTACATTTTTCTCTGTCCTAAACCTAGCTTGTATAGCTGGCAGTTCACAAACTGTATGTTTTTCTTTCTGCTAAACCTACCTTGTATAGCTGGCAGATCACAGACTGTATATTTTTTTTTCTCTCTTAATCCTAGCTAATATAGCTGGCAATTCACAGACTGTATGTTTTTCTCTCTCCTAAACCTAGATTCTACAGGTGGCAGATCTCAGGCTGTATGTTTTTTCTCTCTCCTGAAACCTAGCTTGTATAGCTGGCAGTTCACAGGCTGTATGTTTTTCTCTCTCCTGAACCTAGCTTGCACAGCTGGCAGTTCTCAGTCTATATGTTTTTCTCTGTCCGAAACCTAGCTTGTATAGCTGTCAATTATCAGGCGGTATGGTTTCCTCTCTCCTGAACCTAGCTTGTATAGCTGGCAGTTCTCTGGCTATTTGTTTTTTTTTTTCTCTCCTGAATGTAGCTTGCATAGATGGCAGTTCACCTGCTGTATGTTCTTCTATATCCTGAACCTAGCTTGTATAGCTGCCAGTTCTCTGTCTGTATGTTTTTCTTTCTCATACACCTAGCTTGTATAGCTGGCAATACACAGGCTGTATGTTTTTCTCTATCAAGAACCTAGCTTATATAGCTGGCAGTTCACAGGCTAGATGTTTTTCTCTCTCTCTTGAACCTAGTTTGTATAGCTGACAGTTCACTGGCTATATGTTTTTCTCTGTCCTAAACCTAGTTTGTATAGCTGGCACTTCACAGTCTGTATGTTTTTCTCTCTCTGAATCCTGCCTTCTATAGCTGGCAGTTGACAGACTGAAAGTTTTTCTCTCTCACCTGAACTTAACTTCTATTGCTGGCAGTTCTCATGCTGTATTCTTTTTCCTGAACCTAGCTTGTCTACCTGGCAGGTCACAGGCTATTTTTTTCTGCCCTAAACCTAGCTTGTATAGCTGGCAGTTCTCAGGCTGTATGTATTTCTCTGTTCTGAACCTAGCTTGTATAGCTGACAGTCCACAACCTGTGTCCTTTTTGTCTGTCATAAACATAGCTTGTATACCTGGGTGTTCACAGACTGTATGCTTTTCTCTCTCCTAAACCTAGCTTGTATAGCTGGCAGTTCTCAGACTGTATGTTTTTCCCTGTCCTAAACCTAGCTTGTATAGATGGCAGATCATACGCTCTATGTTTTTCTCTATTCCAAACCTAGCTTGTAGAGCTGGCAGTTCACAGGCTGTACGTTTTTCTATCTCCTAAACCTAGCTTGTATGGCTGGCAGCTCGCAGTCTGTATGTTTTTTCTCTCTCCTGAACCTAGCTTGTGTAGCTGTCATTTCACAGGCTATATGTTTTTTTTCTCTCCAAAACCTAGCTTGTATAGGTAGCAGTTCTCAGGCTGTAAGTTTTTCTCTGTCCCAAGCCTAGTTTGTATCGCTGGCAGTTCACAGGCTGCATGTTTTTCGTACTCCTAAACCTAGTTTGTAGAGCTGGCAGTTCACAGGCTGTAGGTTTTTCTATCTCCTAAACCTAGCTTGTAGAGCTCGCAGCTCTCAGGCTGTAAGTTTTTATCTGTCCCAAACCTAGCTTGTATAGCTGGCAGTTCACAGGCTATTAAGTTTTTCTCTCTACTAAACCTAGCTTGTATAGCTGGCAGTTCTCAGGCTGTATGTTTTTCTCTGTCCTACACCTAGCTTTTATACCTGGTAGTTCACAGGCTGTGTGTTTTTCTCTCCCCTGAACCAAGTTTGTATAGCTGGCAGTTCACTGGCTGTATGTTTTTCTCTTTCCTAAATCTAGCTTGTATAGGTGGCAGTTCTCTGGGTGTATCTTTTTCTCTGTAGCAAACCTAGCTTGTATTACTGGCAGTTCACAGACTGTATGTTTTTTCTTTCCTAATCCTAGCTTAGATCACTGGCAATTCACATATTGTATGTTTTTCTCTCTCCTAAACCTAGCTTAAGCAGGTGGCAGTCCTCAGGCTGTATGTTTTTCTCTATCACGAAACTAGCTTGTATAGCTGGCAGTTCACATACCACAGAATTTTCTCACTCCTGAAGCTAGCTTGTATAGCTGGCAGATCTTAGGCTGTATGTTTTTCTAACTCCTGAACCTAATGTATATAGCTGGCAGTTCACAGGCTGTATGCTTTCCTCTCTCCTGAACCTACCTTGTATAGCTGGCAGTTCACAGGCTGTATGTTTTTATCTCTCCTGAACCTACCTTGTATAGCTGGCAGTTCACAGGCTGAACATTTTTCTCTGTCCTAAACCTAGCTTGTATAGCTGGCAATTCACAGGCTGTATGTTTTTCTCTCTACTGAACCTAGCTGGTATAGCTGGCAGTTCACAGACTGTATGTTTTTCTCAATCCTGAGCCCAGCTTGTACAGCTGGCACTTCTCATGTTGTGTTTTTTATCTGTAGTACGATACATATGAGAATGAGACTAAGTCTGAAACACTGACTATTTTACAGATAACCAGGTAGTGAAGAAAGATTCAGTAGTACGATACATATGAGACTAAGACTAAGTCTGAAACACTGACTATTTTACAGATAGACAGGTAGTGAAGAGAGATTCAGTAGTATGATACATATGAGAATGAGACTAAGTCTGAAACATTGACTATTTTACAGAGAGCCAGGTAGTGAAGAGAGATTCAGTAGTACGATACATATGAGACTGACACTAAGTCTGAAACACTGACTATTTTACAGAGAGCCAGGTAGTGAAGAGAGATTCAGTAGTACTATACATATGAGAATGAGACTAAGTCTGAAACATTGACTATTTTACAGATAGCCAGGTAGTGAAGAGAGATTCAGTAGTACGATACGTATGAGAATGAGAATTAGTCTGAAACACTGACTATTTTACAGGCAGCCAGGTAGTGAAGAGAGATTCAGTAGTACGATACATATGAGAATGAGACTAAATCTGAAAGACTGACTATTTTACAGAGAGCCAGGTAGTGAAGAGAGATTCAGTAGTACGATACATATGAGACTGAGACAAAGTCTGAAACACTGGCTATTTTACAGAGAGCCAGGTAGTGAAGAGAGATTCAGTAGTACGATACATATGAGAATGAGACCAAGTCTGAAACACTGACTGTTTTACAGACAGCCAGGTAGTGAAGAGAGATTCAGTAGTATGATACATATGAGAATGAGACTAAGTCTGAAACACTGACTATTTTACAGAGAGCCAGGTAGTAAAGAGAGATTCAGTAGTACGATACATATGAGACTGAGACTAAGTCTGAAACGCTGACTATTTTACAGATAGCCAGGTAGTGAAGAGAGATTCAGTAGTACAATACATATGAGCATAAGACTAAGTCTGAAACACTGACTATTTTACAGAGAGCCAGGTAAAGAAGAGAGATTCAGTAGTACGATACATATGAGACTGAGACTAAGTCTGAAACATTGACTATTTTACAGATAGCCAGGTAGTGAAGAGAGCTTCAGTAGTACGATACATATGAGACTGAGACTATGTCTGAAACATTGACTATTTTACAGATAGCCAGGTAGTGAAGAGAGATTAAGTAGTACGATACATATGCGAATGAGACTAACTCTGAAACACTGACTATTTTACAGAGAGCCAGGTAGTGAAGAGAGATTCAGTAGTACGATACATATCAGACTGAGACTAAGTCTGAAACATTGACTATTTTACAGAGAGCCAGGTAGTGAAGAGAGATTTAGTAGTACGATACATATGAGAATGAGACTAACTCTGAAACACTGACTATTTTACAGATAGCCAGGTAGTGAATAGAGATTCAGTAGTACGATACATATGAGATTGAGACTAAGTCTGAAACATTGACTATTTTACAGACAGCCAGGTAGTGAAGAGAGATTCAGTAGTACGATACATATGAGAATGAGACTGTCTGAAACACTGACTATTTTACAGACAGCCAGGTAGTGAATAGAGATTCAGTAGTACGATACATATGAGACAGAGACTAAGTCTGAAACATTGACTATTTTACAGACAGCCAGTTAGTGAAGAGAGATTCAGTAGTACGATACATATGAGAATGAGACTAACTCTGAAACACTGACTATTTTACAGAGAGCCACGTAGTGAAGAGAGATTCAGTAGTATGATACATAAGAGACTGAGACTAAGTCTGAAACATTGACTAATTTACAGATAGCCAGGTATTGAAGAGAGATTCAGTAGTACGATACATATGAAACTGAGACTAAGTCTGAATCATTGACTATTTTACAGACATCCAGGTAGTTAAGAGAGATTCAGTAGTACGATACATATGAGAATGAGACTAACTCTGAAACACTGACTATTTTACAGATAGCCAGGTAGTGAAGAGAGATTCAGTAGTACGATACATATGAGAATGAGACTAACTCTGAAACATTAACTATTTTACAGAGAGCCAGGTAGTGAAGAGAGATTCAGCAGTATGATACATATGAGAATGAGACTGACTCTGAAACACTGACTATTTTACAGATAGCCAGGTAGTGAAGAGAGATCCAGTAGTACGATACATATGAGACTGAGACTAAGTCTGAAACATTGACTATTTTACAGAGAGCCAGGTAGTGAAGAGAGATTCAGTAGTACAATACATATGAGACTGAGACTAAGTCTGAAACACTGACTATTTTACAGAGAGCCAGGTAGTGAAGAGAGATTCAGTAGTACGATACATATGAGACTGAGACTAAGTCTCAAACATTGACTATTTTATAGAGAGCCAGGTAGTGAAGAGAGATTCAGTAGTACAATACATATGAGACTGAGACTAAGTCTGAAACAGTGACTATTTTACAGAGAGCCAGGTAGTGAAGAGAGATTCAGTAGTACGATACATATGAGACTGAGACTAAGTCTGAAACACTGACTATTTTACAGACAGCCAGGTAGTGAAGAGAGATTCAGTAGTACGATACATATGAGACTGAGACTAAGTCTGAAACACTGACTATTTTACAGATAACCAGGTAGTGAAGAGAGATTCAGTAGTACGATACATATGAGACTGAGACTAAGTCTGAAACACTGACTATTTTACAGATAGCCAGGTAGTGAAGAGAGATTCAGTAGTACGATACATATGAGACTGAGACTAAGTCTGAAACATTGACTATTTTACAGAGATACAGGTAGTGAAGAGAGATTCAGTAGTACGATACATATGAGAATGAGACTGTCTGAAGCATCGAGTATTTTCCAGATAACCAGGCAGTGAAGAGAGATTCAGTAGTACGATACATATGAGAATGAGGCTAAGTCTGAAACATTGACTATTTTACAGAGAGCCAGGTAGTGAAGAGAGATTCAGTAGTATGATACATATGAGAATGAGACTAAGTCTGAAACACTGACTATTTTACAGAGAGCCAGGTAGTGAAGAGAGATTCAGTAGTACGATACATATGAGACTGAGACTAAGTCTGAAACATTGACTATTTTACAGAGAGCCAGGTAGTGAAGAGAGATTCAGTAGTACGATACATATGACACTGAGACTAAGTCTGAAACACTGACTATTTTACAGAGAGCCAGGTAGTGAAGAGAGATTCAGTAGTACGATACATATGAGACTGAGACTAAGTCTGAAACACTGACTATTTTACAGTTAGCCAGGTAGTGAAGAGAGATTAAGTAGTACGATACATATGAGAATGAGACTAAGTCTGAAACATTGACTATTTTACAGAGAGCCACGTAGTGAAGAGAGAATCAGTAGTACAATACATATGAGACTGAGACTAAGTCTGAAACATTGACTATTTTACAGATAGCCAGGTAGTGAAGACAGATTCAGTAGTACGATACATATGAGACTGAGACTAACTCTGAAACAGTGACTATTTTACAGATAGCCAGGTAGTGAAGAGAGATTCAGTAGTACGATACATATGAGACTGAGACTAAGTCTGAAACATTGACTATTTTACAGCGAGCCAGGTAGTGAAGAGAGATTCAGTAGTACGATACATATGAGACTGAGACTAAGTCTGAAACACTATTTTACAGAGAGCCAGGTAGTGAAGAGAGATTCAGTAGTACAATACATATGAGAATGAGACCAAGTCTGAAACACTGACTATTTTACAGAGAGCTAGGCAGTGAAGAGAGATTCAGTAGTACGACACATATGACACTGAGACTAAGTCTGAAACATTGAGTATTTTACAGATTGCCAGGTAGTGAAGAGAGATTCAGTAGTACGATACATATGAGAATGAGACTAAGTCTGAAACACTGACAATTTTACAGACAGCAAGGTAGTGAAGAGAGATTCAGTAGTACGATACATATGAGAATGAGACTAAGTCTGAAACACTGACTATTTTTCAGAGAACCAGGTATTGAAGAGAGATTCAGTAGTATGATACATATGAGAATGAGACTAAGTCTGAAACACTGACTATTTTTCAGAGAACCAGGTATTGAAGAGAGATTCAGTAGTACGACACATATGACACTGAGACTAAGTCTGAAACATTGAGTATTTTACAGATTGCCAGGCAGTGAAGAGAGATTCAGTAGTACGGTACATATGAGAATGAGACTAAGTCTGAAACACTGACTATTTTACAGATAGCCAGGTAGTGAAGAGAGATTCAGTAGTACGATACATATGAGACTGAGACTAAGTCTGAAGCATCGAGTATTTTACAGATCGCCAGGTAGTGAAGTGAGATTCAGTAGTATGATACATATGAGAATGAGGCTAAGTCTGAAACACTGACTATTTTACAGAGAGCCAGGTAGTGAAGAGAGAATCAGTAGTATGATACATAGGAGACTGAGACTAAGTCTGAAACATTGACTATTTTACAGATAGCCAGGTAGTGAAGACAGATTCAGTAGTACGATACATATGAGAATGAGACTAACTCTGAAACACTGACTATTTTACAGATAGCCAGGTATTGAAAAGAGATTCAGTAGTACGATACATATGAGACTGAGACTAAGTCTGAAACATTGACTATTTTAGAGACAGCCAGGTAGTGAAGAGAGATTCAGCAGGACGATACATATGAGAATGAGACTAACTCTGAAACACTGACTATTTTACAGATAGCCAGGTATTGAAGAGAGATTCAGTAGTATGATACATATGAGACTGAGACTAAGTCTGAAACATTGACTATTTTACAGAGAGCCAGGTAGTGAAGAGAGATTCAGTAGTACGATACATATGAGAATGAGACTAACACTGAAACACTGACTATTTTACAGATCGCCAGGTAGTGAAGAGAGATTCAGTAGTACGATACATATGAGAATGAGACTAAGTCTGAAACACTGACTATTTTACAGATAGCCAGGTAGTGAAGAGAGATTCAGTAGTACGATACATATGAGACTGAGACTAAGTCTGAAACACTGACTATTTTACAGATAGCCAGGTAGTGAAGAGAGATTCAGTAGTACGATACATATGAGACTGAGACTAAGTCTGAAACACTGACTATTTTACAGATAGCCAGGTAGTGAAGAGAGATTCAGTAGTACGATACATATGAGACTGAGACTAAGTCTGAAACATTGACTATTTTACAGACAGCCAGGTAGTGAAGAGAGATTCAGTAGTACGATACATATGAGAATGAGACTAAGTCTGAAACACTGACTATTTTACAGACAGCCAGGTAGTGAAGAGAGATTCAGTAGTACGATACATATGAGAATGAGACTAAGTCTGAAGCATCGAGTATTTTACAGATAGCCAGGTAGTGAAGAGAGATTCAGTAGTACGATACATATGAGAATGAGACTAAGTCTGAAACACTGACTATTTTACAGACAGCCAGGTAGTGAAGAGAGATTCAGTAGTACGATACATATGAGAATGAGACTAAGTCTGAAACACTGACTATTTTACAGATAGCCAGGTAGTGAAGAGAGATTCAGTAGTATGATACATATGAGAATGAAACTAAGTCTGAAACACTGACTATTTTTCAGAGAGCCAGGTAGTGAAGAGAGATTCAGTAGTATGATACATATGAGACTGAGACTAAGTCTGAAACACTGACTATTTTACAGATAACCAGGTAGTGAAGAGAGATTCAGTAGTACGATACATATGAGAATGAGACTAAGTCTGAAACATTGACTATTTTACAGATAGCCAGGTAGTGAAGAGAGATTCAGTAGTACGATACATATGAGACTGAGACTAAGTCTGAAACACTGACTATTTTACAGAGAGCCAGGTAGTGAAGAGAGATTTAGTAGTACGATACATATGAGACTGAGACTAAGTCTGAAACATTGACTATTTTACAGATAGCCAGGTAGTGAAGAGAGATTCAGTAGTATGATACATATGAGAATGCGACTAAGTCTGAAGCATCGAGTATTTTACAGATAGCCAGGTAGTGAAGAGAGATTCAGTAGTACGATACATATGAGAATGAGACTAAGTCTGAAACATTGACTATTTTACAGATAGCCAGGTAGTGAAGAGAGATTCAGTAGTACAATACATATGAGACTGAGACTAAGTCTGAAACATTGACTATTTTACAGATAGCCAGGTAGTGAAGAGAGATTCAGTAGTACGATACATATGAGAATGAGACTAAGTCTGAAACACTGACTATTTTACAGATAGCCAGGTAGTGAAGAGAGATTCAGTAGTACGATACATATGAGACTGAGACTAAGTCTGAAACAGTGACTCTTTTACAGATAGCCAGGTAGTGAAGAGAGATTCAGTAGTACGATACATATGAGAATGAGACTAAGTCTGAAGCATCGAGTATTTTACAGATAGCCAGGTAGTGAATAGAGATTCAGTAGTACGATACATATGAGAATGAGACTAAGTCTGAAACATTGACTATTTTACAGAGAGCCAGGTAGTGAAGAGAGATTAAGTAGTACGATACATATGAGACTGAGACTAAGTCTGAAACATTGACTATTTTACAGATAGCCAGGTAGTGAAGAGAGATTCAGTAGTACGATACATATGAGAATGAGACTAAGTCTGAAACACTGACTATTTTACAGAGAGCCAGGTAGTGAAGAGAGATTCAGTAGTACGATACATATGAGACTGAGACTAAGTCTGAAACATTGAGTATTTTACAGATAGCCAGGTAGTGAAGAGAGATTCAGTAGTACGATACATATGAGACTGAGACTAAGTCTGAAACAGTGACTATTTTACACATAACCAGGTAGTGAAGAGAGATTCAGTAGTACGATACATATGAGAATGAGACTAAGTCTGAAACACTGACTATTTTACAGACAGCCAGGTAGTGAAGAGAGATTCAGTAGTACGATACATATGAGAATGAGACTAAGTCTGAAACACTGACTATTTTACAGACAGCCAGGTAGTGAAGAGAGATTCAGTAGTACGATACATATGAGACTGAGACTAAGTCTGAAACACTGACTATTTTATAGATAGCCAGGTAGTGAAGAGAGATTCAGTAGTACGATACATATGAGACTGAGACTAAGTCTGAAATATTGACTATTTTACAGACAGCCAGGTAGTGAAGAGAGATTCAGTAGTACGATACATATGAGAATGAGACTAAGTCTGAAACATTGACTATTTTACAGATAGCCAGGTAGTGAAGAGAGATTCAGTAGTACGATACATATGAGAATGAGACTAAGTCTGAAACACTGACTATTTTACAGATAGCCAGGTAGTGAAAAGAGATTCAGTAGTACGATACATATGAGAATTAGACTAAGTCTGAAGCATCGAGTCTTTTACAGATAGCCAGGTAGTGAAGAGAGATTCAGTAGTATGATACATATAAGAATGAGACTAAGTCTGAAACACTGACTATTTTACAGAGAGCCAGGTAGTGAAGAGAGATTCAGTAGTACGATACATATGAGAATGAGACTAAGTCTGAAACACTGACTATTTTTCAGAGCCAGGTAGTGAAGAGATTCAGTACGATACATATGAGAATGAGGCTAAGTCTGAAACATTGACTATTTACAGAGAGCCAGGTAGTGAAGAGAGATTCAGTAGTACGATACATATGAGAATGAGACTAAGTCTGAAACACTGACTATTTTACAGAGAGCCAGGTAGTGAAGAGAGATTTCGTAGTACGATACATATGAGACTGAGACTAAGTCTGAAACATTGACTATTTTACAGATAGCCAGGTAGTGAAGAGAGATTCAGTAGTACGATACATATGAGAATGAGACTAAGTCTGAAACATTGACTATTTTACAGATAGCCAGGTAGTGAAGAGAGATTCAGTAGTACGATACATATGAGAATGAGACTAAGTCTGAAACATTGACTATTTTACAGATAGCCAGGTAGTGAAGAGAGATTCAGTAGTACGAAACATATGAGAATGCGACTAAGTCTGAAGCACTGAGTATTTTACAGATAGCCAGGTAGTGAAGAGAGATTCAGTAGTACGATACATATGAGAATGAGACTAAGTCTGAAACATTGACTATTTTACAGATAGCCAGGTAGTGAAGAGAGATTCAGTAGTACAATACATATGAGACTGAGACTAAGTCTGAAACATTGACTATTTTACAGATAGCCAGGTAGTGAAGAGAGATTCAGTAGTACGATACATATGAGAATGAGACTAAGTCTGAAACATTGACTATTTTACAGATAGCCAGGTAGTGAAGAGAGATTCAGTAGTACGATACATATGAGAATGAGACTAAGTCTGAAACACTGACTATTTTACAGATAGCCAGGTAGTGAAGAGAGATTCAGTAGTACGATACATATGAGAATGAGACTAAGTCTGAAACACTGACTATTTTACAGACAGCCAGGTAGTGAAGAGAGATTCAGTAGTACGATACATATGAGAATGAGACTAAGTCTGAAACATTGACTATTTTACAGATAGCCAGGTAGTGAAGAGAGATTCAGTAGTACGATACATATGAGAATGAGACTAAGTCTGAAACACTGACTATTTTACAGATAGCCAGGTAGTGAAGAGAGATTCAGTAGTACGATACATATGAGAATGAGACTAAGTCTGAAACACTGACTATTTTACAGATAGCCAGGTAGTGAAAAGAGATTCAGTAGTACGATACATATGAGAATGAGACTAAGTCTGAAGCATCGAGTATTTTACAGATAGCCAGGTAGTGAATAGAGATTCAGTAGTACGATACATATAAGAATTAGACTAAGTCTGAAACATTGACTATTTTACAGATAGCCAGGTAGTGAAGAGAGATTCAGTAGTACGATACATATGAGAATGAGACTAAGTCTGAAACACTGACTATTTTACAGATAGCCAGGTAGTGAAGAGAGATTCAGTAGTACGATACATATGAGAATGAGACTAAGTCTGAAACACTGACTATTTTACAGATAGCCAGGTAGTGAAGAGTGATTCAGTAGTACGATACATATGAGAATGAGACTAAGTCTGAAACACTGACTATTTTACAGATAGCCAGGTAGTGAAGAGAGATTCAGTAGTACGATACATATGAGAATGAGACTAAGTCTGAAACATTGACTATTTTACAGATCGCCAGGTAGTGAAGAGAGATTCAGTAGTACGATACATATGACACTGAGACTAAGTCTGAAACACTGACTATTTTACAGATAGCCAGGTAGTGAAGAGAGATTCAGTAGTACGATACATATGAGAATGAGACTAAGTCTGAAACATTGACTATTTTACAGATAGCCAGGTAGTGAAGAGAGATTCAGTAGTACGATACATATGAGAATGAGACTAAGTCTGAAACACTGACTATTTTACAGAGAGCCAGGTAGTGAAGAGAGATTCAGTAGTACGATACATATGAGAATGAGACTAAGTCTGAAACATTGACTATTTTACAGATAGCCAGGTAGTGAAGAGAGATTCAGTAGTACGATACATATGAGAATGCGACTAAGTCTGAAGCATCGAGTATTTTACAGATAACCAGGTAGTGAAGAGAGATTCAGTAGTACGATACATATGAGAATGAGACTAAGTCTGAAACATTGACTATTTTACAGATAGCCAGGTAGTGAAGAGAGATTCAGTAGTACGATACATATGAGAATGAGACTAACACTGAAACACTGACTATTTTACAGATAGCCAGGTAGTGAAGAGAGATTCAGTAGTACGATACATATGAGAATGAGACTAAGTCTGAAACATTGACTATTTTACAGATAGCCAGGTAGTGAAGAGAGATTCAGTAGTACGATACATATGAGAATGAGACTAAGTCTGAAACACTGACTATTTTACAGATAGCCAGGTAGTGAAGAGAGATTCAGTAGTACGATACATATGAGAATGAGACTAAGTCTGAAACATTGACTATTTTACAGATAGCCAGGTAGTGAAGAGAGATTCAGTAGTACGATACATATGAGACTGAGACTAAGTCTGAAACATTGACTATTTTACAGATAGCCAGGTAGTGAAGAGAGATTCAGTAGTACGATACATATGAGACTGAGACTAAGTCTGAAACATTGACTATTTTACAGATAGCCAGGTAGTGAAGAGAGATTCAGTAGTACGATACATATGAGACTGAGACTAAGTCTGAAACATTGACTATTTTACAGATAGCCAGGTAGTGAAGAGAGATTCAGTAGTACGATACATATGAGAATGAGACTAAGTCTGAAACATTGACTATTTTACAGATAGCCAGGTAGTGAAGAGAGATTCAGTAGTACGATACATATGAGACTGAGACTAAGTCTGAAACATTGACTATTTTACAGACAGCCCGGTAGTGAAGAGAGATTCAGTAGTACTATACATATGAGAATGAGACTAACTCTGAAACACTGACTATTTTACAGATAGCCAGGTAGTGAAGAGAGATTCAGTAGTACGATACATATGAGAATGAGACTAAGTCTGAAACACTGACTATTTTACAGACAGCCAGGTAGTGAAGAGAGATTCAGTAGTACGATACATATGAGAATGAGACTAAGTCTGAAACACTGACTATTTTACAGACAGCCAGGTAGTGAAGAGAGATTCAGTAGTACGATACATATGAGAATGAGACTAAGTCTGAAACATTGACTATTTTACAGATAGCCAGGTAGTGAAGAGAGATTCAGTAGTACGATACATATGAGAATGAGACTAAGTCTGAAACACTGACTATTTTACAGACAGCCAGGTAGTGAAGAGAGATTCAGTAGTACGATACATATGAGAATGAGACTAAGTCTGAAACACTGACTATTTTACTGACAGCCAGGTAGTGAAGAGAGATTCAGTAGTAACATACATATGAGAATGAGACTAAGTCTGAAGCATCGAGTCTTTTACAGATAGCCAGGTAGTGAAGAGAGATTCAGTAGTACGATACATATGAGACTGAGACTAAGTCTGAAACACTGACTATTTTATAGATAGCCAGGTCGTGAAGAGAGATTCAGTAGTACGATACATATGAGACTGAGACTAAGTCTGAAATATTGACTATTTTACAGACAGCCAGGTAGTGAAGAGAGATTCAGTAGTACGATACATATGAGAATGAGACTAAGTCTGAAACATTGACTATTTTACAGATAGCCAGGTAGTGAAGAGAGATTCAGTAGTACGATACATATGAGAATGAGACTAAGTCTGAAACACTGACTATTTTACAGATAGCCAGGTAGTGAAAAGAGATTCAGTAGTACGATACATATGAGAATGAGACTAAGTCTGAAACATTGACTATTTTACAGATAGCCAGGTAGTGAATAGAGATTCAGTAGTACGATACATATAAGAATTAGACTAAGTCTGAAGCATCGAGTCTTTTACAGATAGCCAGGTAGTGAAGACAGATTCAGTAGTACGATACATATGAGACTGAGACTAAGTCTGAAACATTGACTATTTACAGAGAGCCAGGTAGTGAAGAGAGATTCAGTAGTACGATACATATGAGAATGAGACTAAGTCTGAAACACTGACTATTTTACAGAGAGCCAGGTAGTGAAGAGAGATTCAGTAGTACGATACATATGAGAATGAGACTAAGTCTGAAACACTGACTATTTTACAGAGAGCCAGGTAGTGAAGAGAGATTCAGTAGTACGATACATATGAGAATGAGACTAAGTCTGAAACACTGACTATTTTACAGATAGCCAGGTAGTGAAGAGAGATTCAGTAGTACGATACATATGAGAATGAGACTAAGTCTGAAACACTGACTATTTTACAGAGAGCCAGGTAGTGAAGAGAGATTCAGTAGTACGATACATATGAGAATGAGACTAAGTCTGAAACACTGACTATTTTACAGAGAGCCAGGTAGTGAAGAGAGATTCAGTAGTACGATACATATGAGAATGAGACTAAGTCTGAAACTGACTATTTTACAGATAGCCAGGTAGTGAAGAAAGATTCAGTAGTACGATACATATGAGACTAAGACTAAGTCTGAAACATTGACTATTTTACAGAGAGCCAGGTAGTGAAGAGAGATTCAGTAGTATGATACATATGAGAATGAGACTAAGTCTGAAACACTGACTATTTTACAGATAGCCAGGTAGTGAAGAGAGATTCAGTAGTACGATACATATGAGACTGAGACTAAGTCTGAAACATTGACTATTTTACAGATAGCCAGGTAGTGAAGAGAGATTCAGTAGTATGATACATATGAGAATGCGACTAAGTCTGAAGCATCGAGTATTTTACAGATAGCCAGGTAGTGAAGAGAGATTCAGTAGTACGATACATATGAGAATGAGACTGTCTGAAACATTGACTATTTTACAGATAGCCAGGTAGTGAAAAGAGATTCAGTAGTACAATACATATGAGACTGAGACTAAGTCTGAAACATTGACTATTTTACAGACAGCCAGGTAGTGAAGAGAGATTCAGTAGTACGATACATATGAGAATGAGACTAACTCTGAAACACTGTCTATTTTACAGATAGCCAGGTAGTGAAGAGAGATTCAGTAGTACGATACATATGAGACTGAGACTAAGTCTGAAACAGTGACTATTTGACAGATAGCCAGGTAGTGAAGAGAGATTCAGTAGTACGATACATATGAGAATGAGACTAAGTCTGAAGCATCGAGTATTTTACAGATAGCCAGGTAGTGAATAGAGATTCAGTAGTGCGATACATATGAGACTGAGACTAAGTCTGAAACATTGACTATTTTACTGAGAGCCAGCTAGTGAAGAGAGATTCAGTAGTACGATACATATGACACTGAGACTAAGTCTGAAACATTGAGTATTTTACAGATAGCCAGGTAGTGAAGAGAGATTCAGTAGTACGATACATATGAGACTGAGACTAAGTCTGAAACAGTGACTATTTTACACATAACCAGGTAGTGAAGAGAGATTCAGTAGTAAGATACATATGAGAATGAGACTAAGTCTGAAACACTGACTATTTTACAGAGAGCCAGCTAGTGAAGAGAGATTCAGTAGTACGATACATATGACACTGAGACTAAGTCTGAAACATTGAGTATTTTACAGATAGCCAGGTAGTGAAGAGAGATTCAGTAGTACGATACATATGAGACTGAGACTAAGTCTTAAACAGTGACTATTTTACACATAACCAGGTAGTGAAGAGAGATTCAGTAGTACGATACATATGAGAATGAGACTAAGTCTGAAGCATCGAGTATTTTACAGATAGCCAGGTAGTGAAGAGAGATTCAGTAGTACGATACATATGAGAATGAGACTAAGTCTGAAACACTGACTATTTTACAGATAGCCAGGTAGTGAAGAGAGATTCAGTAGTACGATACATATGAGACTGAGACTAAGTCTGAAACACTGACTATTTTACAGACAGCCAGGTAGTGAAGAGAGATTCAGTAGTACGATACATATGAGAATGAGACTAAGTCTGAAACACTGACTATTTTACAGATAGCCAGGTAGTGAAGAGAGATTCAGTAGTACGATACATATGAGAATGAGACTAAGTCTGAAACACTGACTATTTTACAGATAGCCAGGTAGTGAAGAGAGATTCAGTAGTACGATACATATGAGAATGAGACTAAGTCTGAAACACTGACTATTTTACAGATAGCCAGGTAGTGAAGAGAGATTCAGTAGTACGATACATATGAGAATGAGACTAAGTCTGAAGCATCGAGTATTTTACAGATAGCCAGGTAGTGAAGAGAGATTCAGTAGTACGATACATATGAGAATGAGACTAAGTCTGAAACATTGACTATTTTACAGATAGCCAGGTAGTGAAGAGAGATTCAGTAGTACGATACATATGAGAATGAGACTAAGTCTGAAACACTGACTATTTTACAGATAGCCAGGTAGTGAAGAGAGATTCAGTAGTACGATACATATGAGAATGAGACTAAGTCTGAAACACTGACTATTTTACAGATAGCCAGGTAGTGAAGAGAGATTCAGTAGTACGATACATATGAGAATGAGACTAAGTCTGAAACACTGACTATTTTACAGATAGCCAGGTAGTGAAGAGAGATTCAGTAGTACGATACATATGAGAATGCGACTAAGTCTGAAGTCTGAAACACTGACTATTTTACAGATAGCCAGGTAGTGAAGAGAGATTCAGTAGTACGATACATATGAGACTGAGACTAAGTCTGAAACATTGACTATTTTACAGATAGCCAGGTAGTGAAGAGAGATTCAGTAGTACGATACATATGAGAATGAGGCTAAGTCTGAAACATTGACTATTTTACAGAGAGCCAGGTAGTGAAGAGAGATTCAGTAGTACGATACATATGAGAATGAGACTAAGTCTGAAACATTGACTATTTTACAGATATCAAAGTAGTGAAGAGAGATCCAGTAGTACGATACATATGAGACTGAGACTAAGTCTGAAACACTGACTATTTTACAGATATCGAAGTAGTGAAGAGAGATCCAGTAGTACGATACATATGAGACTGAGACTAAGTCTGAAACACTGACTATTTTACAGACAGCCAGGTAGTGAAGAGAGATTCAGTAGTACGATACATATGAGACTGAGACTAAGTCTGAAACACTGACTATTTTACAGACAGCCAGGTAGTGAAGAGAGATTCAGTAGTACGATACATATGAGAATGAGACTGTCTGAAGCATCGAGTATTTTCCAGATTGCCAGGCAGTGAAGAGAGATTCAGTAGTACGATACATATGAGAATGAGGCTAAGTCTGAAACACTGACTATTTTACAGATATCGAAGTAGTGAAGAGAGATCCAGTAGTACGATACATATGAGAGTGAGACTAAGTCTGAAACTGACTATTTTACAGATAGCCAGGTAGTGAAGAGAAATTCAGTAGTACGATACATATGAGAATGAGGCTAAGTCTGAAACACTGACTATTTTACAGACAGCCAGGTAGTGAAGAGATATTCAGTAGTACCATATATATGAGATCGAGACTAAGTCTGAAACACTGACTATTTTACAGAGAGCCAGGTAGTGAAGAGAGATTCAGTAGTACGATACATATGAGAATGAGACTAAGTCTGAAACACTGACTATTTTACAGAGAGCCAGGTAGTGAAGAGAGATTCAGTAGTACGATACATATGAGAATGAGACTAAGTCTGAAACACTGACTATTTTACAGAGAGCCAGGTAGTGAAGAGAGATTCAGTAGTACGATACATATGAGAATGAGACTAAGTCTGAAACACTGACTATTTTACAGATAGCCAGGTAGTGAAGAGAGATTCAGTAGTACGATACATATGAGACTGAGACTAAGTCTGAAACATTGACTATTTTACAGAGAGCCAGGTAGTGAAGAGAGATTCAGTAGTATGATACATATGAGAATGAGACTAAGTCTGAAACACTGACTATTTTACAGATAGCCAGGTAGTGAAGAGAGATTCAGTAGTACGATACATATGAGACTGAGACTAAGTCTGAAACACTGACTATTTTACAGATAGCCAGGTAGTGAAGAGAGATTCAGTAGTACGATACATATGAGACTGAGACTAAGTCTGAAACATTGACTATTTTACAGATAGCCAGGTAGTGAAGAGAGATTCAGTAGTATGATACATATGAGAATGCGACTAAGTCTGAAACACTGACTATTTTACAGATAGCCAGGTAGTGAAGAGAGATTCAGTAGTACGATACATATGAGAATGAGACTAAGTCTGAAACATTGACTATTTTACAGATAGCCAGGTAGTGAAGAGAGATTCAGTAGTACAATACATATGAGACTGAGACTAAGTCTGAAACATTGACTATTTTACAGATAGCCAGGTAGTGAAGAGAGATTCAGTAGTACGATACATATGAGAATGCGACTAAGTCTGAAGCATCGAGTATTTTACAGATAGCCAGGTAGTGAAGAGAGATTCAGTAGTACGATACATATGAGACTGAGACTAAGTCTGAAACAGTGACTATTTGACAGATAGCCAGGTAGTGAAGAGAGATTCAGTAGTACGATACATATGAGAATGAGACTAAGTCTGAAGCATCGAGTATTTTACAGATAGCCAGGTAGTGAATAGAGATTCAGTAGTGCGATACATATGAGACTGAGACTAAGTCTGAAACATTGACTATTTTACTGAGAGCCAGCTAGTGAAGAGAGATTCAGTAGTACGATACATATGACACTGAGACTGTCTGAAACATTGAGTATTTTACAGATAGCCAGGTAGTGAAGAGAGATTCAGTAGTACGATACATATGAGACTGAGACTAAGTCTGAAACAGTGACTATTTTACACATAACCAGGTAGTGAAGAGAGATTCAGTAGTACGATACATATGAGAATGAGACTAAGTCTGAAACACTGACTATTTTACAGAGAGCCAGCTAGTGAAGAGAGATTCAGTAGTACGATACATATGACACTGAGACTAAGTCTGAAACATTGAGTATTTTACTGATAGCCAGGTAGTGAAGAGAGATTCAGTAGTACGATACATATGAGACTGAGACTAAGTCTTAAACAGTGACTATTTTACACATAACCAGGTAGTGAAGAGAGATTCAGTAGTACGATACATATGAGAATGAGACTAAGTCTGAAGCATCGAGTATTTTACAGATAGCCAGGTAGTGATGAGAGATTCAGTAGTACGATACATATGAGAATGAGACTAAGTCTGAAACACTGACTATTTTACAGACAGCCAGGTAGTGAAGAGAGATTCAGTAGTACGATACATATGAGAATGAGACTAAGTCTGAAACACTGACTATTTTACAGACAGCCAGGTAGTGAAGAGATATTCAGTAGTACCATATATATGAGAATGAGACTAAGTCTGAAGCATTGAGTATTTTACAGATAGCTAGGTAGTGAAGAGAGATTCAGTAGTACGATACATATGAGAATGAGACTAAGTCTGAAACACTGACTATTTTACAGAGAGCCAGGTAGTGAAGAGAGATTCAGTAGTACGATACATATGAGAATGAGACTAAGTCTGAAACACTGACTATTTTACAGAGAGCCAGGTAGTGAAGAGAGATTCAGTAGTACGATACATATGAGAATGAGACTAAGTCTGAAGCATCGAGTATTTTACAGATAGCCAGGTAGTGAAGAGAGATTCAGTAGTACGATACATATGAGAATGAGACTAAGTCTGAAACACTGACTATTTTACAGAGAGCCAGGTAGTGAAGAGAGATTCAGTAGTACGATACATATGAGAATGAGACTAAGTCTGAAACACTGACTATTTTACAGAGAGCCAGGTAGTGAAGAGAGATTCAGTAGTACGATACATATGAGAATGAGACTAAGTCTGAAGCATCGAGTCTTTTACAGATAGCCAGGTAGTGAAGACAGATTCAGTAGTACGATACATATGAGACTAAGACTAAGTCTGAAACATTGACTATTTTACAGAGAGCCAGGTAGTGAAGAGAGATTCAGTAGTATGATACATATGAGAATGAGACTAAGTCTGAAACACTGACTATTTTACAGATAGCCAGGTAGTGAAGAGAGATTCAGTAGTACGATACATATGAGACTGAGACTAAGTCTGAAACACTGACTATTTTACAGAGAGCCAGGTAGTGAAGAGAGATTCAGTAGTACGATACATATGAGACTGAGACTAAGTCTGAAACATTGACTATTTTACAGATAGCCAGGTAGTGAAGAGAGATTCAGTAGTACGATACATATGAGAGTGAGACTAAGTCTGAAACTGACTATTTTACAGATAGCCAGGTAGTGAAGAGAAATTCAGTAGTACGATACATATGAGAATGAGGCTAAGTCTGAAACACTGACTATTTTACAGACAGCCAGGTAGTGAAGAGATATTCAGTAGTACCATATATATGAGAATGAGACTAAGTCTGAAGCATTGAGTATTTTACAGATAGCTAGGTAGTGAAGAGAGATTCAGTAGTACGATACATATGAGAATGAGGCTAAGTCTGAAACACTGACTATTTTACAGAGAGCCAGGTAGTGTAGAGAGATTCAGTAGTACGATACATATGAGAATGAGACTAAATCTGAAACACTGACTATTTTACAGAGAGCCGGGTAATGAAGAGAGATTCAGTAGTACGATACATATGAGATCGAGACTAAGTCTGAAGCATCGAGTATTTTACAGAGAGCCAGGTAGTGAAGAGAGATTCAGTAGTACGATACATATGAGAATGAGACTAAGTCTGAAACACTGACTATTTACAGAGAGCCAGGTAGTGAAGAGAGATTCAGTAGTACGATACATATGAGAATGAGACTAAGTCTGAAACACTGACTATTTTACAGAGAGCCAGGTAGTGAAGAGAGATTCAGTAGTACGATACATATGAGAATGAGACTAAGTCTGAAGCATCGAGTCTTTTACAGATAGCCAGGTAGTGAAGAAAGATTCAGTAGTACGATACATATGAGACTAAGACTAAGTCTGAAACATTGACTATTTTACAGAGAGCCAGGTAGTGAAGAGAGATTCAGTAGTATGATACATATGAGAATGAGACTAAGTCTGAAACACTGACTATTTTACAGATAGCCAGGTAGTGAAGAGAGATTCAGTAGTACGATACATATGAGACTGAGACTAAGTTCGAAACACTGACTATTTTACAGAGAGCCAGGTAGTGAAGAGAGATTTAGTAGTACGATACATATGAGACTGAGACTAAGTCTGAAACATTGACTATTTTACAGATAGCCAGGTAGTGAAGAGAGATTCAGTAGTATGATACATATGAGAATGCGACTAAGTCTGAAACACTGTCTATTTTACAGATAGCCAGGTAGTGAAGAGAGATTCAGTAGTACGATACATATGAGACTGAGACTAAGTCTGAAACAGTGACTATTTGACAGATAGCCAGGTAGTGAAGAGAGATTCAGTAGTACGATACATATGAGAATGAGACTAAGTCTGAAGCATCGAGTATTTTACAGATAGCCAGGTAGTGAATAGAGATTCAGTAGTGCGATACATATGAGACTGAGACTAAGTCTGAAACATTGACTATTTTACTGAGAGCCAGCTAGTGAAGAGAGATTCAGTAGTACGATACATATGACACTGAGACTGTCTGAAACATTGAGTATTTTACAGATAGCCAGGTAGTGAAGAGAGATTCAGTAGTACGATACATATGAGACTGAGACTAAGTCTGAAACAGTGACTATTTTACACATAACCAGGTAGTGAAGAGAGATTCAGTAGTACGATACATATGAGAATGAGACTAAGTCTGAAACACTGACTATTTTACAGAGAGCCAGCTAGTGAAGAGAGATTCAGTAGTACGATACATATGACACTGAGACTAAGTCTGAAACATTGAGTATTTTACTGATAGCCAGGTAGTGAAGAGAGATTCAGTAGTACGATACATATGAGACTGAGACTAAGTCTTAAACAGTGACTATTTTACACATAACCAGGTAGTGAAGAGAGATTCAGTAGTACGATACATATAAGAATGAGACTAAGTCTGAAACACTGACTATTTTACAGACAGATAGGGAGTGAAGAGAGATTCAGTAGTACGATACATATGGGACTGAGACTAAGTCTGAAACACTGACTATTTTACAGATAGCCAGGTAGTGAAGAGAGTTTCAGTAGTACGATACATATGAGACTGAGACTAAGTCTGAAACACTGACTATTTTACAGAGAGCCAGGTAGTGAAGAGAGATTCATTAGTACGATGCATATGAGAGTGAGACTAAGTCTGAAACACTGACTATTTTACAGAGAGCCAGGTAGTGAAGAGAGATTCAGTAGTACGATACATATGAGACTGAGACTAAGTCTGAAACACTATTTTACAGATAGCCAGGCAGTGAAGTGAGATTCAGTAGTACGATACATATGAGAATGAGACTAAGTCTGAAACACTGACTATTTTACAGAGAGCCAGGTAGTGAAGAGAGATTCAGTAGTACGATACATATGAGAATGAGACTAAGTCTGAAACACTGACTATTTTACAGAGAGCCAGGTAGTGAAGATAGTGGTGAGCTGGGTTGTCAGGTTTGGTACAGGGGCACAGGCAGTCACTTTTTATGAATTTTTTGAGAGATGTTTTAAATTGGTTAATAGTCTGGTTTGCTGTAAGTTCGGCAGGGAGACGATTCCAGATTGTTCCAACAGAGTTGCAAAACAATGAGTCACCTGCTGAGTTTTTAGATTTAACAGTTTGTGCCAGTATTTTGTCAGAAGACTGGAGAGTGTTTAGGTTACTGTAAGGGGTAATTATATTTTTGAGTATGGGTGTGCTTTTGGGCTGATGGAGGACTATGTGGGGTAATTGATTATACTGGATTTGAGAGGGAAGCTCTAGCCAGCCTAGAGATTGTAGGTTAATACAGTGGTCGGTTCTATATGCTGAGCCTGTGGCAAATCTGGCTATGGTATTGTAGCAGCTATTGAGTCTATTGAGGTCAGATTTACTCAGGTTTGTATAGATTGGGGAGGCATACAGAAGGGTTGAAAGTAAATGTGTTCAGGCCATAGCTGTCGTAGCAGTTGGGGTTAGAACTGCCTTAATTCTATATAGAGAGCCTAGCTTTTTGTTGACTGTTTTAATGGTTTTGTCGATGTGAGTGTCAAAGTTAAGGTTATTGTCAACAATTACACCTAATAGTTTTGTATTACTTTCTGGGGAAATTATTGTGCCATTATTAGATGTTATGGTAAATGATGGGAGTGTAGCTTTCCGGGTGGAGGTGAAGAGTAGCAGTTTTGTTTTATTTGGATTCAATAGAAGACTCCTGTCAGTGAGCCAGTTTTCTACTACATTGAAAGTATTTTGGGTTAAGGTCTGCAGGTCTAATGGAGAGGTGGCAGAACAGATTAGGGTAGAGTCCTCTGCATATTGAATGCAGGTTACTTTGGAGATGACTGTATGAAGATCATTAATGAATTTGGAAAATAGGAGAGGTCCTAGTATAGACCCTTGAGGAACTCCAAGGGTGACTGGCAGTAGGGAAAAAAATGCTATCCTTCCATAGCACAGCTTGTTGTCTGCCACTTAGGTAGGACTGAAACCAGCATATTAATAGGCTGTCTATGGCAAGAGGTTTTAGTATTTGAATGAGTAGCTGGTAGTTTACCATATCAAATGCCTTAGATATGGTCAAGAAAGACCGCAGAGGAGGGCATATTATTATTATTACATATTTGATTTATTGTCTGAGAGAAGAATAGAAGGGCTGTGGTCATACTATGGTTGGGTCTAAACCCATGCTGGGAGGGAGCTAGGAGATTGTGCAAATTGAGGTAATGAAGGAGTTGTTTGTGGATACATTTTTCCCTAATTTTAGCCAGAGGGGACAGAATGGCGATGGGCCAGTAATTAGATAGATCAGTGGAGTTACCCCCTTTATGGAGAGGAATTGCATAGGAAATTTTCCAGATGGAGGGGTTATATGCTTTCGAGATGGTTCTGTTAATTAATATTGAGATGGGATACGCTATTGCATTTGCAGCCTTTTGAAGATATTTAGCCGGGACTAGGTCTGCTGAAAGGATGGTGAGTTTCATTTTCTTGATTAAGGATTGGATAAATGCTATTGGCACAGGTTGAAAGTTAAAGGATGGGTGGGTATTGGATATGGCGTTAATAGGGTCTAGGTTGTTGGGGCCTAGTTGGTTGGCAAGGGATTGTAAAATTTCCATAAAAAGGTGTTGAAGGTGTTGGCAATATTTTCTGGAGGATTTTGGAGGATAGAAGCAGGGGTAGGGGTAGTAGTATTACCTGGATGGAGAAGTTCCAAAGACATGCATCTGGAGCATTTCTCCCCGGGCTTCCGCTAAAAACAGGCTCTGTGGAACCTAGTCGGACATTCCCGGTCAACAAATGTTAAATAAATAAATAAATAAAATAAATAAATATGATTGTTTAAGCTGGACCAAAATTTTTGTGGTCGATTTTGATGTTTGTGTTGCAGGTTACAGTCTTTTTTGTCTAACATTATAGACTTCTTAGTATAATTTCATAGCTGTTTACATACTAGTTGATCCTTAGGGTTTTTATTGGTTTTCCAAGATGGCCAGGCTTTCTATTCATTATTTTTTGTCTTGTTTCTTTGAACAGCCACGGTGCTACTTTTTTTTTGTTCTGATGGTCCGGGTGGGTGCATGATTGTTAAGGATTGTAAAAAATGTGGAGTTAAAGTGTGATACTGCCTCGTCTAGTGGGAGTAGTTTTAGTCTTTTCCAGTTACATGTTTGAAGTTCTAATTGGAATTTGGTTTGATTGAAGCTCTTATTGTTCCTGATAGTTCTGAAGCAGGTATTTGAAGGATATTAGTTTTTGTCTGAGTATATATGTTAGGAGGTGATCACTTATTTCCCCAGGTTGGATCCCTGCCTTATACATTTGGGGAGGGGTATTAATGAGAATCCAATCTAGTATGCTTTCTTTGTCATTGGGCTTACTAGTTCTGGTGGTGGAGGTTATGACTTGGGAGAAACCATATAGAGTTATGTGGGTAGTAGGGAAGTCTGAGGAGCAGGTGTTCCAGTCTATATTAAAGTCACCTAAAACAATAGTTTCTTGTGGGGAGTTTATGGACAGCTACTGTAGAATGTCTTCAAGTTGCCAGGTGGGATATAAATGCAGCCAGTGTTTATAGATTTATGCTGGTTAATTCGTAGTTTTGTAAAGAGTATTTCAGCTTTATCAGCTTGAGGAACTTGTGCAGAGTTGGAAATAGTTACATTAATTGAAGATTTATATAAGACAGCTACCCCGCCTCCCTTCTTTGAGGTGCAGTCCAGTCGTATTATATTGTAACCTGGAGGAGTAACTTCATTGTCAGTGGTGGATGGCTTAAGCCAGGTTTCTGTAAGACATAGTATATCTGGGAAGTGTACTGCTAAGAGTGAATATAAATATATATTTTCATATGATTCTAACTCCAACTGTTTGAGTCTGCTACCTCAAAAAGACACTGCTTTTTAAAATACACAAAGATACTAGCAAGTTCCTACAGCAACAATGCTACACTGTGTCATCAGAACTGGTACTCTCAATCAATGCAGTTAACTTGGCACTTCCTATACTGTCTGTCTCATAGGCTTTGTGCTTCGCCAGAGATAGCCTGCACCTGTCACCCCAGAGATTCCAGATACTGGCTAAGGCTTGCCACCCCTATAGTTCCTTTTTTAGGCAATGTCCTAAAGACAAAATTACCGCTGTAACAGCTACAAGCAAACAAAATCTGAGGGTTATGCTACTCAACACTAGAAGTCTAAATTTCAAAATGCGCTCACTCGAAGCACTCCTTAAAATGGAGAACATCGACATCTGTGCAGCCACCGGGACCTGGATCAAGGCTCCGGAGAGCACCCCAGCACTACCAGGCTATAATTCATACTACACCTTTCGGCCCCTAAACCTGGACTGAAGCACTAAAGATAGTGGTGTCTCCATATTCATAAAGGATATGCACACTTCCAGACTAGTAGCCCAACATAGCACATCAGAGAAGATACTTCAGGTACAACTAACACTGGGTAAAACTGCAATCCAGGTTGTAGCCTGCTATAAATCCCCCACCATGTCATAAGACTCCCACTCCACATTCCTAAACACACTGGAAAATATTAGGGTACAACCCAATACCCTTATACTGGGGGGCTTTGACTACCCCTCCATTAACTGGGAAAATTACTCATGTACCAACACATTTGCTCAACATTTTCTGGAATTCATTAATTCCAATGCCCTGAACCAACTCATTCTTAACCCCACCAGGGGTAGAAACATCCTTGACCTGGTCATTACTAACATGGGTGTTTGTTGCTCTACACCAGTAATCAACTCCTCCCTGGTCAGATCTGACCACAAGCTAATCACCCTGGATATCCACATCCCAGCCTCACCCTGCCTAAAGAAAACCACCGTAAAAAACTTCTCCAAAGCCAGTTTTGAGCTTCTAAAAACAGAGGTGGCTAACTTCACGACACCCATGCAAATGGAAAATAGGTGCATGACTGCTGAATCATACACCAATACACTGTATGATAACATACACAAGTGCATGGAACGGGCCATTCCAAACAGAACCAAGACGCTCTCCTCCAAAAAAGGAAGCCAATCAGGTGGCCCCCAACCATAAACAAACTCTACAACAGAAAGAAAAAACTATTGCAGAAAAGGGTGAAGTTCCAAGACTGGAAAAACTCATTTGTTAGCCTCAGCAAAAAACTAAGATCCATCATCAAATCCTCTAAAACTAGTTGTGAAAACAAAATTGCTGCAGAGTCTAAAGACAACCACAAGGTATTTTATAGTTATGTCAAGAATCTACATGGCAATACTCAGATCTGCTCTGAGTTACAACCCAATGGCAATACATAGGTTCATAGGTATGTACTAGGCTATCGGCCCTGGGGCCTATACAAGCCCAGCCAAAAAGGTACCCTGGCTTTTGTCACCCAGGAAAATTATTTTCCTGTGCCACTGTCGAGCAGAGCCACAGAGGTGATCCCCGGGGTGAATTTCCTATTTCCCATCCAATCATCAAGATATTTCTTGAAGAGTGCTAATGAGGAGCTTTGTTTGATATAGATAGGTAGTTTGTTCCAGAGTATGGGAAGTCTCTGGGACAGGAATCTATCCCTCCGGCATGTTCTGTTTATTCTGGTGACAAGGTTTAGGTCCCTAGAGCATGTAGCTCAGAGAGATTGGGATTTCTTTAAGTGGAGCATGTCCAACAGCTCTGGGTTTGACAAAGCTTTGTATGTTAGGCAGAGATCACCTCTGAGTAGGTGATATGTGACGGAGTAAAGCTGGAGTTTTTTTGAGACGGTCTGCGTAGGGCATCTGTTTGAGGCCGGTAATTCTCTTTGTGAGGTACTTCTGCAGCCTTTTCAGTTGTTGTAGATGTCTTGTGAGGTACATACCAAAAGGGGCATTGTACTCTATAATGTGTCTAATGAGTGATGAGTAGAGGGGAACAATGACCTCTTTTTTTCTGGATGAGAAACCTTTTGTGATGAGGTGTGCCATGTAGAAGGATTTCCTGACTACTGTGGCGATTTGATTATCAAAGGACAGACTACTGTCCACCTGTGTCACAAGGTCTCTTATTACACTTTCAGTGTTAAGTAAACTACTGCCTATGTTGTAGTTCATGGGTACAGAGTTTTTACCAAAGGGAATGACAATGCACTTTTTAGCATTGTGCTTGAGGCCATGGCTTTGACACCAGGCATCTGTCTCAGTGAGGCCCTTTTGTAGGATGTCCACATCAATAGGAGTTTCGATTATGGCTCCTAGTTTGCAGTCATCTTATAGGTTCATAGGTTCATAGGTTCATAGGTTAGTACTAAGCTAACTGCCCTTGCGAGCCATTTTAAGCTTAGCCAATTATCCCCTTGTGAGACTCAAACCCTGCACCTTGTGTTTGTAAGGCAAACACCTTAACCATCAGGCCACCCTCCCAACTTCATTAGCCAAAGACCTACTGTGTTAGCCTGTACTTCAGAGAAGTAGATACCAAACAGGAGAGGACCCAGGACTGAACCCTGTGGTACTCCACTTGTCACTGGTCTGAAGTTGGATTTCCTGACTACTGTGGCGATGTGATTATCAAAGAAGAGACTACTGTCCACCTGTGTCCCAAGGTCTCTTATCACACTTTTAGTGTTAAGTATACTACCGCCTATGTTGTAGTTCATGGGTACAGAGTTTTTACCAAAGGGGATGACAATGCACTTTTTGGCATTGTGCTTGAGGCCATGGCTTTGACACCAGGCATCTGTCTCAGTGAGGCCCTTTTGTAAGATGTCCACATCGTTAGGAGTTTCAATTATGGCTCCTAGTTTGCAGTCATCTGCGAACTTCATTAGCCAAAGACCTTCTGTGTTAGCCTATACTTCAGAGAAGTAGATACCAAACAGGAGAGGACCCAGGACTGAACCCTGTGGTACACAACTTGTCACTGGTCTGAAGTCGGATTTGGAGTCTGCTACTTTCACAGTGTGGGTTCTGTCAGTGAGCCAGTTGGCAACCCATCTTGTGACATAGGGATTTATACCTAGTTTAATGAGTTTATCTATAATTCCAGAGTGGGGGATGATGTCAAAAGCCTTGGCAAGATCTAGATAGAGTGTGTGAACCACCTTACCCTTGTCTTCAGCTTTGGTGACTGCTTCAAAGAAGTATATCAGGTATAGGAGACATGATCTGCCTTTTACAAACCCGAACTGGGTGGGGTCCAAAGTTTTGAGATTACCAATGTCTTTGTTTATAAGTTCCATGATGATATGTTCCATAGCCTTGCAGACCAGGCTCATCAGGCTAATGGGGCAGTAGTTCCCAGGGTCCGTGGTGGCTTCCCCCTTGTAGAGTGGGATAACCGTTGCTGTGCGCCATTCAGCAGGCACAAAGCCTGAGGTGAGGCTATGATTGAACATGGCACTTAGGTGAGGTGCCAGTTCGTTCTGTAGTTCATGTAGAATGCAGCCTGGGATGTTGTCTGGTCCCATGGATGCTGTGTTCTTGGCTTTGGAGAGTGTGGTTTTTACCTGTGCAGCCGTGATTACAGGAACTTTGCATTCTTCCGGTATAGAGATGGGCTCTTTAGAGGGTGAGAGGGGGGGGGTAAAGTTAGCACTGAACCTATCTGCCAGGATGTTGGAAATATCATTTGGGTGTGTATATTTAGTGCCATTGTGCTGTAACTCAGAGCAGATCAGAGTGTTGCCATTGAGAATCTTGACATAGCTATAGAATGCTTTGTGGTTTTCTTTAGAATCAGTGGCAATTTTTTTTTGTAACTAGCTTTGGAGGATTTTATCACGGATCACAGCTTCTTACTGAGGCTGACCAGGGAGCTCCTCCACTCATGGGATTTTGCTCTCTTTTGCAACAATTTCTTCCTTCTGTTGTACAGTTTGTTTATGACAGGGGACCACCAGATTGGCTTCCTTTTTTTGAAGGATAGCATCTTGGTTCTGTTTGGGATAGCACGATCCATGCACTTATGTAAGTGCTTATAAAGTGCCATTGTGTAGGATTCAGTAGTTGTAACTGTACTGTCCATCTGCATGGGTGTCACGAAGTTCACCACTTCTGTCTTAAAAAGCATGAAGTTGGCTTTGGAGAATTTTTTACCATGGTTTCCTTAATGGGGGGTGGGGGCAGGATGTGGATATATAGGGTAATTAGCTTATGTTCGGATTGGACCAATGAGGCATTGACTTCAGGTGTGGAAAACTGGTCACTCATGTTGGTAAGGACTAGATCTAGGATATTGTTGCCCCTGGTGGAGGTGTGGATAAGTTGATCCAGGGCATTGGAGTTTATGAATTCCAGAAAGCGTTGAGTGAAGGAGTTGGTACATGAGTAGTTTTCCCAGTTAATGGTGGGGTAGTTGAAATCGCCCATTATTAGGGTGTTTGGTTGAATCCTAATATTTTCCAGTACATCAAGAAAAGAGGAGTGGGAATCCTGGGGCATGGTGGGTGATCTGTAGCAAGCTACAATTTGGATTGCAGTTTTGCCCAGAGTTAGTTGCACTTGGATAACCTCGGCTGCATTATGCTGAGAAACTAGCCTGGAGGTGTGGATATCCTTAATGAATATGGACACACCTCCGCCTTTGGTGTTCTGGTCCAGGTTACATGGCCGAAAAGTGTGGTATGAGTTATAGCCTGGTAGTGCAGGGGTGCTCTCTGGAGCCTTGAACCAGGTCTCAGTCCCTGCACAGATATCAATGTTCTCCATTTTAAGTAGTACCTCGAGTGAGTGCATTTTGAGATTTAGACTTCTAGCATTGAGTAGCATCACCCTCAGTTTTTGCTTGCCTGTTCCTGTTACGGTGGTGAGTTTGTCATTTGAACTTTGCCTAAAAAAGGCACTATAGGGACGGCAAGAACCTTAGCTAGTATCCAGAATCCCAGGGGTGACAGGTGCAGGCCATCTCTGGCAAAGCATTGTGGTCTGTCGACCATGTCATCCCAGGCAGACAGATACTGGATCCCTTTAGAATGGCACCAGAAGCTTAGTCAGTTGTTGAAGTCAATCATTTTTGTCCTTGTACTGCGGCATCATTCTGGGTGATGGCATAATGCTACTCAGGACTAGGGTCATATCTGCCTGGGCTACAAGATCGGAGAGCTCTTCCATGTCTCTTTTCATGTAGTCCAGGGAGGTACATCTCAGGTCGTTCACACCAACATGGACAATGACAGAGTCATATTTGTACTTGTTGTGGAGTGACCTGAGTGCGTGGGTTATGTGGCAGATCCTGGCACCCGACAGGCAGCTGACAGTAACCTTCTCCTTCTTTAGCCTGGTGAGGGGGACATCAGTGTGCCTGACTATAGAGTCACCTATGACTAGTGTGTTGGGTACATTGTTTTGCCTCATTGGCTGTGGTTGAGTGGCACACTGAGTCTGCAGACTATGTGTCATTTGGGTTGTGTTGGGGGTGGAGGTTGCTTGCATTTCTGCTTTGGAGGTCTCTGTTGCTTGAGCAGATTATTATTGAGAGCTTCCATGAATGTTTTTGTGTTTCTATGTGTGGATGTTGGTGGTGTAGATTTAGTGAGACTATGTGATGAGTGTGGTGTGGTGCAAGTGTTTACCTTCTCCTCTTGACTGTCAAGTTCAGTCTTGATTGGAGAGAGCTTTACCTCCAGTTTGGCTAGATAAGTGCTCTCTCACAGGTTGTAGTGTTGGGTGGTAGGAGGAGAGGGTTGTCTGTGTACATGAGGCAATTTCTACATTGCCCCAATATACAGAACCATCTGATATTGCCACCATATTGGCTGACAGGTTCAGTGCAAACTTTACCCCCTTTTCACCCCCTAAACGGTCTATCATAATACCTGAGGAATGTGAAGTCCCTATTATCATGGCTACACAGATAAAAACTGAACAGTCCAAAGCCAAGACTACAGCTTCCATGGGACCTGATAATATCCCTGGCTGTGTTCTACATGAATTACAAAGTGAACTGGCACCACACCTGAGTATCCTGTTTAATCACAGCCTCACCTCAGGCTCTGTCCCTACAGAATGGTGCACTGCTACTGTCATCCCACTCAACAAAGGGGGAGCAACTACAGACCCTGGGAACTACTGCCCCATTAGCCTGATGAGTCTGATATGTAAGGCTATGGAGCACATCATCATGGACCTTATAAATAAGGACATAGGGAATCTCCAAACTCTGGACCCCATGCAGTTTGGGTTTGTGAAAGGTAGATCATGCCTGCTCAATGTGATAGACTTCTTCGAGTCAGTAACCAGAGCTGTGGATAAGGGCAAAGTAGTTCACACAGCCTTCTTGCCAAGGCCTTTGACATTATCCTTCACTCAGGAATCATAGATAGACTCACTAAACTAGTCATAAACCCGTATGTCATAAGATGGGTTGCCAAGTGGCTCACTGATAGAACCCACACTGTGAATGTAGAAGACTCCAAATTTGACTACCGACCAGTTACAAGTGGTGTCCCACAGGGATCGGTACTAGGTCCTCTCCTGTTTGGCATCTACCCCTCTGAAGTTCAAGCCAATACAAAGGGACTCTGGCTGACCAAGTTCGCAGATGATTGCAAACTGGGAGCCATTATTGATTCTCCAACTGATGTAGGCATTCTACAAAAAAGCCTCACTGGCTCTAATGACTGGTGCCAGAACCTTGGCCTTATGCTCAATGCCAAAAAGTGCATTGTCATTCCCTTTAGAAAAACGTTGCTGCCCGTGAACGACCACATAGGTGGTAGTCCACTAAACAATGAAAATGTAATAAGAGACCTGAGGGCACAGGTTGACAGCAACTTCTCCTTTGATAACCACATTGATACTGTTGTCAGAAAGTCCTTCTATGTGCCATATCTCATTACAAAAGGTTTATCATCCAGGAGGAAAGAGGTCATAATCTCTCTCTCTCTCTCTCTACTCGTCCCTCATTAGACCTGTTATAGAATACAATGCCCCATTTGATATGTACCTCATTAAACATCTACAACAACTGGAAAGGCCACAATACCTCACTAAGAAGATCCTAGGCCTTAGACACATGTCCTATATGGACAGACTCAAAAAACTCCAGCTATACTCTGTCTCTTATCACCTACTTAGAGGCGATTTCTGCTTGACCTACAAAGCCATGTCTGACCCAGAGCTTCTAGATATGCTACATCTAAAGAAATCCCAGTCCCTCTATGCCACGAGCTTCAGGGACCTTAACCTCATTACCACAATAAACAGAACATGCTGGAGGGACAGATTCCTGACTCAGAGACTTCCCATACTGTGGAACAAAGTTCCCATTCACATCAAGCAGAGCACTTCACTGGCCCTCTTTAAGAGAAATCTTGACGAGTGGGTGGGTAATAGCACCCTGGGGATCACTTCAGTGGCCTTGCTTGACACTTCTTGGGCTAGGCTTATATAGGCTCCTGGGCCATTAGCTTAGTACAGACCTATGAACCTATGAACCAATGTTCTTACACCATCTAGCTCTCACATCATTATTCAATAGCTGATTTAAACATAAATAACCATGTGTTTACATTTTCAGTGGCTCTAAACAGGTTTTTAAAGTATTTATTCAGATGTAAAAAGATTACTACACATACAAAAGTAACTTGTGTAACATTTCTTTCAGGGGTCTGTGTTGCTGAGCCATACGAAATCATAGTGATGAAGGATTTCTTCATCGACCTTCGCTTGCCCTATTCAGCTGTGCGGAATGAACAGATCGAAATAAAAGCAATTCTCTATAATTATTCCCCTCAAGAAATTACAGTGAGTATATTTCTTTAATTCAGTTTTTAATTAATTTATTAAAAATCTGTACATCTGACTTCAAAAGAATCCTGCAAACAGAGGATATCAAAGAAATATTCCTAACCTTCATACTGTGACCATCAAACTTAGAAAGTCTTGTGCCCCTATTTAATGTCGTAAGCTCTGAAAGATGCATACTAAGTCTGAGCTGCAGCAACTTTCAGAACCTGGAGCTGCTTGTTTCTTATAACCCGTGAGTGGTGTACAACCTCACAGATGCTTTGTATATATTATACTTTGATATTATAATGCCTCATGACCGTACCTTTTAAAATCTTGTGATTCTGTGCTGCCTCACAGGTGATTTCCTCAGAACTCTTCAGTGATGCTACTGTTGATTTAATACTGTTAGACTGGCTTAGTTCTCTCTGCATGTGGTTTATTAATAATAAGTACCAGTGCTTTTCAAACACTGTGTGCGCGTGTGTGTGCGTGTGTGTGTGTGCATGTGTGTGTGTGTCTGTGAGTATGTGTGTGTGTGTGTGTGTGTGTGTGTGTGTGTGTGTGTGTGTGTGTGTGTGTGTGTGTGTGTCCATGGTCACGCGTGCGTGGACCTGTGGGTGCCTGCATGTAGTATGTGAGATCCATTACAGATGTTTGCAGGTTGCTGCTTCTCTTACTTACTTCTCTTACTTGCATGTGTGTGTGTGTGTGTGTGTGTGTGTGTGTGTGTGTGTGTGTGTGTGTGTGTGTGTGTGTGTGTGTGTGTGTGTGTGTGTGTGTGTGTGTGTGTGTGTGTGTGTGTGTGTGTGTGTGTGTGTGTGTGTGTGTGTCCGTGGTCACACGTGCATGGACCTGTGGGTGCCTGCATGTGGTATGTGAGATCCATTACAGATGTTTGCAGTTTACTGCTTCTCTTACTTGCATCCGTGTCCCCTTTTATGGCATAGTCATTGCTCTGCACGTCAGTGGTGGTTTATCCATGGTCCATGACCACTGTAAGCCAAATCATACTAATAAGCAGAAGTTTCTAGTAAAAATGTTATGCTGACAGCTAGAGACATTAAATTCCCATTGTAATGGAGCACAAGCTCATCTAACTATTGAGGCTTACTTTTTATTTATTTACTAATTTATTTAGTTACCAATTTATATATTAGGGTGTTTAACGAGCAAACATCTTACATGTACAAACAGTATATGTATGCAATAAAATAAATTAAAAACAATTAAAATCAGTTATTAAAATGTAAAAGTAAAGCTGTTACATGGAGTTTAGTAGGTCATTTCATTGTTTTCAATAGTTAAGGGGTCTCATATGAAGTGCCCATCTCATGGTACAAAAAACATTGCTGAACCCCTCCTAAACCTTTTCAACCATAGTATTGTCATAGTTGTGTATCTGAGCTTTGCAGTTTGGCCATCATGGTACCAGTCCACAAGGGCAGGTCTGACATGGACCCTGGTGACTACTGTCCTCTGAGTCTTGCCAGCATCATCTGTAAAGTTATGGATTGTGTCTTGGTCAACATCATGAACAAGGAAACTGATGACACAAACCCTTAAAGCTGGTAAACACTAGAACAGTATATCATGTCTCCTTAATCTAGTTAAATGTCCTTTTTAAATATAGCCGATGCCATCAGCAAAGGTCAGTGTTTCTAGACTGCGTATTTATTTGGACATTAGTAAAGCCTTTTTTTGTGATCCTCACTGGTGGCAATATCAACATACTCATTTGTCTAAACATAAACCTCTGTTTCACCTGTTGGATTGTAAACTGACTGTCTGATTAAATATATACTGTAAGAGCTAGGCTTAAAAACACCCTTGTGGTTATTAGCCTAGTAAACACCTAAGAACCTAAGTTGGTGGTTTCTTTTCATCTAAGAGGCAACTCACTAGAAGTAAAATTGGTAGTGAAATGGACCTGATTTATTAAAAATTCATCAAGGTTAACACAAAGTAAAAGCAAACAAACACGACTAAGCACTTTCACCTTACTTAGGCATCATCAGAGTTATGTTGTACTACAAATTACACCTCTATATTCATAGCCAACCCTTCATGTAACTTCCTGTCGTGGAAATCTTTTAAACACATAAATCCACCCCAACTAGTTACAAAACCATATACAATTTGGGAGCGTGTTTTTGATGCTGACCTTAAGACAAAATTCGGCTCAAAGCTTAAGGTAGCCTATAGGAAAAGTAAAGATAACAATCCTACAGAATTATTAGAAACACAGGACAAGAGACTTGCCAAGAGTTACATGTCCCAGATGAGTAAATGTAGATCTGGTCATTATTGTAAATTTGTTAATGATGGACCTTATGTGGATATTACTGGTTATTACTGGAGTTTACAATGTCCAGCTTGGTGCAATTGTAACAGCGATATCGTGGTTTATGTGGCAACATGCATGACCTGCCCAGGATTTTATATGGATAAAACCACAGGAGTTTGAGAGACAAGCTCGCTGAGCACATTAGGGATATTAAAAACAGGAAGGTGAGTAGTGCCCTATATATGCACAGCACTAGCTGTACTAATTTCAAAAGGTTTATATTTTTTATACTAGACCATCTGTTTATTAATGAAAAGAGAGGTGACCCCAAGTTAGATGTTGAAATTAAGGAAACAAAGTGGCAGCTAAGACTAAATGCAAAAGTAGAACCAGGTATTAATGAGACCATTTCCATCTCATGTGTTTTAAAACAAAAGAGGAAAGAATGTTAACATGTCCGGTTCTGTATGATATTAATACTCATATATTAATTTATTTGTGATGATAGATTTTAAATAAGTATTAAGGACAAATGCTACATTTTTTATTTGCTTTTATTTGATGGTACAACATCAAGACTTGTTTGTATTAATCAACATTATGGTCTGTGAAAATGTGACAACTTAAAAGTAATTTTTAATGATTTATATATTTAAATAATTGGTGTTAATGGGTGTTTTTACTGATTCTCATGGATGTATGTGTTTAAAAGATTTCCATGACAGAAAGTTACGTGAAGGGATGGCTCTGAATAAAAAGGTGTAATTTGTAATACAACATGACTCTGATGCCTAAGTAAGGTGAATGTGCTTAGTCATGTTTGTTTGCTTTTACTTTGTGTTAAACTTGATTAATTTTTAATAAAGCAGGTCTGTTTCACTCCAGTGTGTCTGTGGTTACTTTTAGAAACTTTTACCAATGTCACTAGAAGTATTTCTCAGAGCTCTGTCGTACATCACCTCTTGTTCACAATCTACTTCACTGGTGAAAGCAGATGTTAAAACTCTAGGACTAACGCAGTTTCTAGATGACTGCACACTGTGTGCTTTACTGCACCCCCCCCCCCCCGCCCACAGATATCCGTATATTCCGAGAGGCTCTTGTCAGAATCAGCACATGCTGTACCAAACAAAACCTTCAGCTTAATGGCAAACTGTAGTGTAGTTACCTTTGTGAAGCAAGGCAGTCCTACTGACTACCACATAAATGTCATCCCACTTAGGACAAGCACAGTTATTAGAATCAATGCACATTATTTGATAACAAATCATTGTGTATTGGTTAGAGTTAGAAAATCCTGCTACCTTGTCCAATTATCAATGGTATATCCTGTTAGTCTAATGATGACATAATCCCCCTGTGTTCTTACCTCATCAGGAAATCATTGAGTGCAATGCATCATTTGGAATCTGCCATTGCAAACACCTTGCTAACTAAAATAAAATCAGAGGACTAACATCCTTTAGCTACTTGGAGAAACAAAAACCCTCTTGCTTTCACTTGTCATGGTGATCTCTGCCTCATCTTCTGGGTAATAAAAGATTCTATCCTACTAGACCTCTTCCACCTTAAAAATATTGTAATACTAAAATCAGTCACAAAATGGAACCGGTTGGCATAATGGTTAAGGTTTTTGGAGTTTGCATGTTCTTCCTGTGTCTCCGTGGGGTTCCTCCCACCTCTGAATAAAATGCTGAGGGTTTCTATCTTAAACTTACCAATGAACCTATGCCAGGGACCCATGCTAATGGTGGAAGGGGTGCATGCACCCTTGCTGGCCAATGTATGTCTGCCATAAACCCCAGAAGCCCTGAGTCAATAAGCTACCGGCTGGCCAGTGTCCAGGTGCCCAGCTTGGGTCACCTGGGATAGCTCTCTTGAGTAAAAGCTGGACGAAAATAAATCAGCATACCAAACATGAACTAAGCATTGCTACATTCACTGTAGGTTCACTGACAGGATGCAGCTTGGAAATGGATGACAATGATGGGAAGAAGGAGGCGGGACATCCTATACATCCAGGAAACAAGATGAGTGACAGCATGGATGACAATGATAGGAAGGAGGAGGCTGGATATCCTATCTATTCAGCAGACAAGATAGAAGGGCAGTGCAGCAAACCCACTTGGTTTGGAATCCAGAAGCTACTGTTCAGAGATAGCAACAGCTGGCACAACACCCCAACTCCATGTAGAAAATGGGGGTTAATGATGATACACCCCAAATCCATGTAGAAAATGGGGGTCAATGATGATAATGAATAAAATCATTCACTTGACAGACTCCACATGTATGCCAGGCTAAGGATACCCCAAAGGCATTTTTCAGGTATGTACGCAACCTAAATGGAACAACCAACAGTGTGCTGAACTGTTAGGAAACTGAACTTCCTATACATACCAAACCAGGGGATAAAGCAAATTTGCTGCCTGATAAATTTATCTCTAATTTTATCCCTTTATCACCCCCAATTCCCCTAGTCAGTAAAGAACAGGTCCTCACCACACTTTTGATAGTTGAAAATGCTGCATACATCCTGATAATATCCCAGGATCCTGCTTAAATAACTTGGAAGCATGAGCTGTCAGGGGCACTAGAATCTCGGTTCAACCGCAGCCCCCAGACAGGCTTCATCCCTAGGGAATGGGGGACTGCAGTAGTCATCCCTCTGCACAAAGTTGGACCATCAACAGATCCAGAGAAGAGACTCATAAGTATGACTAGTCCTATATACAAAGCTATGGAAAGAATTACTGTGGACTCGTCAAACATTGGACCCATCCCAGTTCAGTTTTGTCAAGGGCAGATCATGCCTGCTAAACTTGGTGGACTTCTTTGAGAAGGTCGCTAGAGCCACAAATGAAATTAAAATGGTGTATACTACCTACCTTGACCTGACAAAAGCATTTAAAACAATACCTCATTTGGATATTATAGAAAAACTCACAAATATTGGCATAAATCCCTATGTTACCCCATGTAAATGGCTCATAGGACACATGAAGTTAAGGTGGGGGAATCCACCTCCACCAAGAAACTCGTTGCTAGTGGTGTCCCACAGGGTTTGGTACTGGCACATCTCATATTTGGAATATACTTCTCTAAAATCAAGGCAAATGTAGAGGGCCTTTGACTGACCAGATGTGCTGATCACTGCAGGGTGGGTGTAATCATTGAATCCTCCACAGATGTAGATATCCTCCACAAAGGTCTAACATAGTCAGATAACTGATACCAGTAACATGGCCTAAAATTTAATGCAAAAAATGCATTTTATACCCTTTGGGAAGATGACCACCCCTACAAATTACAATATTGATAACACTCTCCTAAGAGTAGACACAGTGGTAAGGGACTTGGGGACTCAGGTTAACAATATCCTGAACTTTGATCACCTTTTGTCCATGGTAGTGAGAAAATCCTTCCATGTGGCACAACCTATAAGCAAGAGGATGGAATCCAGATCTCAGGTGATCATGCTTCCATTACACTCAGCCCTCATTAAACCAACAATCAAGTACAATGCAGCCTTCAGGATGTATCTGACTAGGCATTTGCAATGACTGGAGCAGCTACAGGGGTTCCTCACTAAAAGAATACAGGGTGTAAAGAATATATCCTAAGTGGACCCTCTCAAAGCTCTGTCCCTGTACTCCATATCTTACAGACTGCTGTGGGGCAATCTATGCCTAACCTATAAGCCATTGTCTGATCCAGCCCTGACAGATCTGCTACAATTCACAAAACAAACAGCACTAGAATTACCCGATCTAAGAATCTAAACACCATCTGTGATAGAAACAATACATGTTGAGGAGGTAGATACGTGTCTCAGTAATCACTCCTTTTCTGAAACAGACTCTCCATTCATGTGAAATAAAGCTCTTCCCTAAGCTTATTCAAATACAGTTTGGACCAATGGATGGGAAATTGCAAATTCACTCCTGGCTTGTCACCTGCAGACCTTATGGACATGAGCAGTTTGTAGATGCTCTAAGTCAAAGGCATATACCAAAGCCATTCTACCCTGTGGGCATTGACAGCTGGGAAATTAGGGCCAAAGCCATTCTACCCTGTGGGCATTGAGAGCTGGGAAATTAGGGCCAAAGCCACTCTACCCTGGGGGCATTGACAGCTGGGAAATTAGGGCCAAAGCCATTCTACCCTGTTGGCATTTACAGCTGGGAAATTAGGGCAAAAACCATTGTACCCTGTCGGAATTGACAGCTGGGAAATTAGGGCCAAAGCCATTCTACCCTGTGGGCATTGACAGCTGGGAAATTAGGGCCAAAGCCATTCTACCCTGTGGGCATTGACAGCTGGGAAATTAGGGCCAAAGCCATTCTACCCTGTGGGCATTGACAGCTGGGAAATTAGGGCAAAAGCCATTCTACACTGGGGGCATTGACAGCTGAGAAATTAGGGCCAAAGCCATTCTACCCTGTGGGAATTGACAGCTGGGAAATTAGGGCCAAAGCCATTCTACCCTGTGGGCATTGACAGCTGGGAAATTAGGGCCAAAGCCATTCTACCCTGTGGGCATTGACAGCTGGGAAATTAGGGCATGAATGGCTAGGCAGAAAAGTGCCGTTAGCCTAGTAACCTCCTATGATCCTATTATTATTAACTTTTTGTAATGGCACAGCTTCAGGAAATTTGGTAGCATACTCCATTATTACTAGTATGCATAGATGCTAACTACTAGATTTTATTAATTGACTGATGATATCCATAAAACAAACAAACAAGCTGTGATTATCATGAGAGCAGAGGTAATCAAAATCAAAAATCTGTTTGTTATGTATCCCTTGTTGGCTTTTTGGTTAAGATAAAGAATGTAAAATCTTCAAAGTATCCAGTAGACGGAGGGAGGAAGATGTGATGAGGCAAGTAGTTTTATTTGCTATTGAAATGTATGTTTCTCTGCTCTCCTGAGATATAAAAATTGTTATTGTCATGCAAGAATGTGCATGGTATATTAAAGGTACCTGGATGCTGCTGAAGCAAATACCTCAAACATTGCATTGGCTGGGAGACAGGTGAAGGTAAATCAAGACTTATAAGTTTTCAGCTTGTAAACAAAAGAATTGTGTCTAGATCTAGGGATGCCATTGCCCCCCTTTACTAATTCCTCATGAGGTCAGTAATTGAATATAATGCCTCTTTTGGGAGGTTGTTTGCCCAAACACATGCAACAACTAGAATGCACACATAGATACCCCATTAAAACCTTCCTAAAAATATAAAGGATCTGAACGACACATTCAACAAGGACCTACTCAAAGCCCTGTCACTATACTTGGTATCTTAGAGACTGCTAAGAGGTGACCTGTGTCTGGCATATAAGGCATCCTCTGACCCATTTCAGATGGATTTTCTGCACATCAGCAAGTCAAATGGCTTTAGAAATACCCAGTCTAGGGATCTAAAGCTCTTCTGCAACATCAACAGAATGGTTTGGAGGGCTGTTGCTGTGGCACAAACTCCCTGTCCACATAATACAAAGTTCATTCCCGTCCTTATTCAAATGCAAGTTAAATCTATGGATGTGGAATAGAACTTTATTCCAGGACTCTCCCCTGTACTACTAATGGACAGAGACCTAAATGTTTTATCCCAGCATGGGCCCCCACAAATTATGGTACGATCCCAGTTATTCTCATTACAGGTAATGCATAATTATTGGCCATGGAAAGGGTAAGGCTAATCTATAACCAAATGGGGTAGCTCATTTTGAGCACAAAAAAGGAAATTGGTTAGCTAGCCTAGTAGTTACTTATGAGCCTATGAACCTATGACAATGCATTCATTTGGCACCTCTATGAGAATCTATGAGAATGCATTCATTTAGCACCTCTATGAGAACCTATGACAATGCATTCATTTGGCACCTCTATGAGAACCTATGACAATGCATTAATTTGGTATCTCTATGAGAACCTATGACTATGCATTCATTTGGCACCTCTGTGAGAACCTTTGACAATGCATTCCTTTGGCACCTCTATGAGAACCTATGACAATGCATTCATTTGGCACCTCTATGAGAACCTATGACGATGCATTCGTTTGGCACCTCTATGAGAACCTATGACAATGCATTTGTTTGGCACCTCTATGATAACCTATGACAATGCATTAATTTGGCACCTCTATGAGAACCTATGACAATGCATTCGTTTGGCACCTCTATGAGAACCTATGACAATGCATTTGTTTGGCACCTCTATGAGAACCTATGACAATGCATTCGTTTGGCACCTCTACGAGAACCTATGACAATGCATTTGTTTGGCACCTCTATGAAAACCTATGACAATGTATTCGTTTGGCACCACTACGAGAACCTATGACAATGCATTCATTTAGCACCTCTATGAGAACCTATGACAATGCATTCGTTTGGCACCTCTATGAAACCTATGACAATGCATTCATTTAGCACCTCTATGAGAACCTATGACAATGCATTTGTTTCGCACCTCTATGAGAACCTATGACAATGCATTCATTTGGCACCTCCATGAGAAGCTGTGACAATGCATTCATTTGGCACCTCTATGAGAACCTATGACAATGCATAAATTTGGCACCTCTATGAGAACCTATGACAATGCATTCATTTGGCACATCTAAGAGAACCTATGACAATGCATTCATTTGGCACCTCTATGAGAACCTATGACAATACATTCATTTGGCACCTTTGTGAGAACCTATGACAATGCATTCATTTGGCAACTCTGTGAGAACCTATGACAATGCATTCATTTGGCATGTCTATGAGAACCTATGACAATGCATTCATTTGGCACCACTATGAGAACGTATGACAATGCATTCATTTGGCACCTCTGTGAGAACCTATGACAATGCATTCATTTGGCACCTCTATGAGAACCTATGACAATGCATTCATTTGGCACCTCTGTGAGAACCTATGACAATGCATTAATTTGGCAGCTCTATGAGAACCTATGACAATGCATTCGTTTGGCCCCTCTATGAGAACCTATGAAAATGCACTCGTTTGGCACCTCTGTGAGAACCTATGACAATGCATTCATTTGACACCTCTATGAGAACCTATGACAATGCATTCATTTGGCACCTCTATGAGAACCTATGACAATGCTTTCATTTGGCACTTCTATGAGAAGCTATGACAATGCATTCATTTGGCACCTCTATGAGAACCTATGACAATGCATTCATTTGGCACCTCTATGAGAACCTATGACAATGCATTCATTTGGCACCTCTATGAGAATCAATGACAATGCATTCATTTGGCACCTCTATGAGAACCTGTGACAATGCATTCATTTGGCAAATCTATGAGAACCTATGACAATGCATTCATTTGGCACCTCTATGAGAACATATGAAAATGCATTCATTTGTCACCTATGTGAGAACCTATGACGATGCATTCATTTGGCACCTCTATGAGAACCTATGACAATGCATTCATTTGGCACCTCTATGAGAACCTATGAAAATGCATTCATTTGGCACCTCTATGAGAACCTATGACAATGCATTCGTTTGGCACCTCTATGAGAACCTAAGACAATGCATTTGTTTGGCACCTCTATGAGAACCTATGAAAATGTATTCGTTTGGCACCTCTATGAGAACCTATGACAATGCATTCATTTAGCACCTCTATGAGAACCTACAACAATGCATTCGTTTCGCACCTCTATGAGAACCTCTGACAATGCATTCATTTGGCACCTCTATGAGAACCTATGACAATGCATTCATTTAGCATCACTATGAGAATCTATGACAATGCATTCATTTGGCACCTCTATGAGAACCTATGACAATGCATTCATTTGGCACCTCCATGAGAAACTATGACAATGCATTTATTTGGCACCTCTGTGAGAACATATGACTATGCATTCATTTTGCACTTCTATGAGTACCTATGAAAATGTATTCGTTTGGCACCTCTATGAGAACCTATGACAATGCATTCATTTAGCACCTCTATGAGAACCTATGACAATGCATTCGTTTGGCACCTCTATGAAACCTATGACAATGCACTCATTTAGCACCTCTATGAGAACCTATGACAATGCATTCGTTTCGCACCTCTATGAGAACCTATGACAATGCATTCATTTGGCACCTCTATGAGAACCTATGACAATGCATTCATTTGGCACCTCTATGAGAATCTATGACAATGCATTCATTTGGCACCTCTATGAGAACCTATGACAATGCATTCATTTGGCACCTCAATGAGAACATATGACTATGCATTCATTTGGCACTTCTATGAGAATCTATGACAATGCATTCATTTGACACCTCTATGAGAACCTATGACAATGCATTCATTTGGCACCTCTATGAGAACCTATGAAAATGCATTCATTGGGCACCTCTATGAGAACCTATGACAATGCATTAATTTGGCACCTCTATGAGAACCTATGACAATGCATTCGTTTGGCACCTCTATAAGAACCTATGAAAATGCATTCATTTGGCACCTCTGTGAGAACCTATGACAATGCATTAATTTGGCATCTCTATGAGAACCTATGATAATGCATTCATTTGGCACCTCTATGAGAACCTATGACAATGCATTCATTTGGCACCTCTGTAAGAACCTATGACAATGCATTTGTTTGGCACCTCTATGAGAACCTATGACAATGCATTCGTTTGGCACCTCTATGAGAACCTATGACAATGCATTCGTTTGGCATCTCTATGAGAACATATGACAATGCATTCATTTGGCACCTCTGTGAGAACCTATGACAATGCATTAAATTGGCACCTCTGTGAGAACCTATGACAATGCATTAATCTGGCACCTCTGTGAGAACCTATGACAATGCATTCATTTGGCACCTCTATGAGAACATATGACTATGCATTCATTTGGCACTTCTATGAGAATCTATGACAATGCATTCATATGGCACCTCTATGAGAACCTATGACAATGCATTAATTTGGCACCTCTATGAGAACCTATGACAATGCATTCATTTCGCACCTCTATGAGAACCTATTACAATGCATTCATTTGGCACCTCTATGAGAACATAAGACAATGCATTCATCTGGCACCTCTGTGAGAACCTATGACAATGCATTCATTTGGCACCTCTATGAGAACCTATGAAAATGTATTTGTTTGGCACCTCTATGAGAACCTATGACAATGCATTCATTTAGCACCTCTATGAGAACCTATGACAATGCATTCATTTGGCACCTCTATGAAACCTATGACAATGCACTCATTTAGCACCTCTTTGAGAACCTACGACAATGTATTCATTTGGCACCGCTATGAGAACCTATGACAAGGCATTCATTTGGCACCTCTATGAGAACCTATGACAATGCATTCATTTGGCACCTCTATGAGAATCTATGACAATGCATTCATTTGGCACCTCTATGAGAATCTGTGACAATGCATTCATTTGGCACCTCTATGAGAACATATGACTATGCATTCATTTGGCACTTCTATGAGAATCTATGACAATGCATTCATTTGGCACCTCTATGAGAACCTATGACAATGCATTCATTTGGCACCTCTATGAGAACTTATGAATATGCATTCATTTGGCACCTCTATGAGAACCTATGACAATGCATTCGTTTGGCACCTCTATGAGAACCTATGACAATGCATTCGTTTGGCACCTCTATGAGAACCTATGAAAATGCATTCATTTGGCACCTCTATGAGAACCTATGACAATGCATTCATTTGGCATCTCTATGAGAACCTATGACAATGCATTCATTTGGCACCTCTATGAGAACCTATGACAATGCATTCATTTGGCACCTCTATGAGAACCTATGAAAATGCATTCATTAGGCACCTCTATGAGAACCTATGACAATGCATTCATTTGGCACCTCTATGAGAACCTATGACAATGCATTCGTTTGGCACCTCTATGAGAACCTATGAAAATGTATTCGTTTGGCACCTCTATGAGAACCTTTGACAATGCATTCATTTAGCACCTCTATGAGAACCTATGACAATGCATTCGTTTGGCACCTCTATGAAACCTATGACAATGCACTCATTTAGCACCTCTATGAGAACCTACAACAATGCATTCGTTTCACACCTCTATGAGAACCTATGACAATGCATTCATTTGGCACCTCTATGAGAACCTATGACAATGCATTCATTTGGCACCTCTATGAGAATCTATGACAATGCATTCATTTGGCACCTCTATGAGAACCTATGACAATGCATTCATTTGGCACCTCTATGAGAACCTATGACAATGCATTCATTTGGCACCTCTATGAGAACATATGACTATGCATTCATTTGGCACTTCTATGAGAATCTATGACAATGCATTCATATGGCACGTCTGTCAGAACCTATGACAATGCATTCATTTGGCACCTCTATGAGAACCTATGACAATGCATTCATTTGGCACCTCTATGAGAACCTATGACATTGCATTCATTTGGCACCTCTATGAGAACATATGACAATGCTTTCATTTGGCACCTCTGTGAGAACCTATGACAATGCATTCATTTGGCACCTCTATGAGAACCTATGAAAATGTATTTGTTTGGCACCTCTATGAGAACCTATGACAATGCATTCATTTAGCACCTCTATGAGAACCTATGACAATGCATTCATTTGACACCTCTATGAAACCTATGACAATGCACTCATTTAGCACCTCTTTGAGAACCTACGACAATGTATTCATTTGGCACCGCTATGAGAACCTATGACAAGGCATTCATTTGGCACCTCTATGAGAACCTATGACAATGCATTCATTTGGCACTTCTATGAGAATCTATGACAATGCATTCATTTGGCACCTCTATGAGAATCTGTGACAATGCATTCATTTGGCACCTCTATGAGAACATATGACTATGCATTCATTTGGCACTTCTATGAGAATCTATGACAATGCATTCATTTGGCACCTCTATGAGAACCTATGACAATGCATTAATTTGGCACCTCTATGAGAACTTATGAATATGCATTCATTTGGCACCTCTATGAGAACCTATGACAATGCATTCGTTTGGCACCTCTATGAGAATCTATGACAATGCATTCGTTTGGCACCTCTATGAGAACCTATGAAAATGCATTCATTTGGCACCTCTATGAGAACCTATGACAATGCATTCATTTGGCACCTCTATGAGAACCTATGACAATGCATTCATTTGGAATCTCTATGAGAACATATGACAATGCATTCATCTGGCACCTCTGTGAGAGCCTATGACAATGCATTCATTTGGCACCTCTATGAGAACCTATGAAAATGTATTCGCTTGGCACCTCTATGAGAACCTATGACAATGCATTCATTTAGCACCTCTATGAGAACCTATGACAATGCATTCATTTGGCACCTCTATGAAACCTATGACAATGCACTCATTTAGCACCTCTATGAGAACCTATGACAATGCATTTGTTTTGCACCTCTATGAGAATCTATGACAATGCATTCATTTGGCACCTCTATGAGATCCTATGACAATGCATTCATTTGGCACCTCTATGAGAATCTGTGACAATGCATTCATTTGGCACCTCTATGAGAACATATGACTATGCATTCATTTGGCACTTCTATGAGAATCTCGACAATGCATTCATTTGGCACCTCTATGAGAACCTATGACAATTCATTCATTTGGCACCTCTATGAAAACCTATGAAAATGCATTCATTTGGCACCTCTATGAGAACCTATGACAATGCATTCGTTTGGCACCTCTATGAGAACCTATGACAATGCATTCGTTTGGCACCTCTATAAGAACCTATGAAAATGCATTCATTTGGCACCTCTATGAGAACCTATGACAATGCATTCGTTTGGCATCTCTATGAGAACCTATGACAATGCATTCATTTGGCACCTCTGTGAGATTCTATGACAATGAATTCATTTGGCACCTCTGTGAGAACCTATGACAATGCATTCGTTTGGCACCTCTATGAGATCCTATGACAATGCATTCGTTTGGCACCTCTATGAGAACCTATGACAATGCATTCATTTGGCATCTCTATGAGAACATATGACAATTTCATTTGCCACCTCTGTGAGAACCTATGACAATGCATTCATTTGGCACCTCTGTGAGAACCTATGACAATGCATTAATTTGGCACCTCTGTGAGAACCTATGGCAATGCATTCATTTGGCACCTCTGTGAGAACCTATGACAATGCATTCATTTGGCACCTCTATGAGAACATATGACTATGCATTCATTTGGCACTTCTATGAGAATCTATGACAATGCATTCATTTGGCACCTCTATGAGAACCTATGACAATGCATTCATTTGGCACCTCTATGAGAACCTGTGACAATGCATTCATTTGGCACCTCTATGAGAACCTATGACAATGCATTCATTTGGCATCTCTATGAGAACATATGACAATGCTTTCATCTGGCACCTCTGTGAGAGCCTATGACAATGCATTCATTTGGCACCTCTATGAGAACCTATGAAAATGTATTCGTTTGGCACCTCTATGAGAACCTATGACAATGCATTCATTTAGCACCTCTATGAGAACCTATGACAATGCATTCGTTTGGCACCTCTATGAAACCTATGACAATGCACTCATTTAGCACCTCTATGAGAACCTACGACAATGCATTTGTTTTGCACCTGTATGAGAATCTATGACAATGCATTCATTTGGCACCTCTATGAGATCCTATGACAATGCATTCATTTGGCACCTCTATGAGAATCTGTGACAATGCATTCATTTGGCACCTCTATGAGAACATATGACTATGCATTCATTTGGCACTTCTATGAGAATCTCGACAATGCATTTATTTGGCACCTCTATGAGAACCTATGACAATGCGTTCATTTGGCACCTCTATGAAAACCTATGAAAATGCATTCATTTGGCACCTCTATGAGAACCTATGACAATGCATTCGTTTGGCACCTCTATGAGAACCTATGACAATGCATTCGTTTGGCACCTCTATAAGAACCTATGAAAATGCATTCATTTGGCACCTCTATGAGAACCTATGACAATGCATTCGTTTGGCATCTCTATGAGAACCTATGACAATGCATTCATTTGGCACCTCTGTGAGATTCTATGACAATGAATTCATTTGGCACCTCTGTGAGAACCTATGACAATGCATTCGTTTGGCACCTCTATGAGATCCTATGACAATGCATTCGTTTGGCACCTCTATGAGAACCTATGACAATGCATTCGTTTGGCATCTCTATGAGAACATATGACAATGCATTCATTTGGCACCTCTGTGAGAACCTATGACAATGCATTCATTTGGCACCTCTTTGAGAACCTATGACAATGCATTCATTTGGCACCTCTGTGAGAACCTATGACAATGCATTCATTTGGCACCTCTTTGAGAACCTATGACAATGCATTAATTTGGCACTCTGTGAGAACCTATGGCAATGCATTCATTTGGCACCTCTATGAGAACCTATGACAATGCATTCATTTGGCACCTCTATGAGAACCTATGACAATGCATTCATTTGGCACCTCTGTGAGAACCTATGACAATGCATTAATTTGGCACCTCTATGAGAATCAATGACAATGCATTCATTTGGCACCTCTGTGAGAACCTATGGCAATGCATTCATTTGGCACCTCTGTGAGAACCTATGACAATGCATTCATTTGGCACCTCTAAGATAGGCATTGGGCTTGGATGACTTTTATATCCAGAATGGAATCCAATTTCCTGGCATCCTGGACACGAAACACAAAAGTTCATCTCTGTTATTATTTATTTATTTTATTTACATTTGTTTACTGGGATAATTTGACTGGACACAGGTGCTTTTTCAGCAAACACCCGGGGAGAAAAGTTCCACAGAAAAAAAATACGAGAAAATGACATTACATTTATAATTTGTTTACAACTCAATTAATGAGATACATTTAGTATATATTATAGCAAAAATCAAACAAGAGAATAGCTAAAAGTAACAGTAATAGAATAGCTAAAAGTACTAACAGGCTAAACAAACCACAGTAAAAATAACTGATGGGCTAAGAAGTAATAATTGAGGCAAGAGAGTAATAATACAACCAAGTGGGGAGGAGAGCAAGAGGGGATGGGTTATTATATGTGAACAGTGACGTCTGGTCAGTACACTTGCCTTAGTTTTGTCCATCCCTGTGTGGTTTCCTAACATATTAGTCCGTAGCTTCATTATTAGTGTCCTGGGAGGTACTGGCACCAGTAACAGACACAGAATTACTTTCCTTTTCTTACTTACCCCATTTAAGATGAAATGGAAACACGCAATTCACCTTCTAGTACAACATTACGTTCTCCTCGTCTTACTTAAAGTATCGTTATTCTCGTTGTCTTATATGATAGTTTAACGGACTTATCCGTAATTCTACGTCACGGTTACTTTCTTACTACCTTGCTTCAAGGGGGGAGGTGTAGTCTCTTCCTCCAAAAACAGTGCTAAAGCAGCTTTTTCTAGATATTCTACTGCAAAGGTCAGCTCTGAGCAAAAATGCTGCCTGATGTAATCCCATTGTTTCTCTCACTCTCTCTGTCTCTCTCTGTCTCTCTCTGTCTCTCTCTCTCTCTCTCTCTCTCTCTGTCTCTCTCTCTCTGTCTCTCTCTCTCTCTCTCTCTCTCTGTCTCTCTCTCTGTCTCTCTCTCTCTGTCTCTCTCTCTCTCTCTCTCTGTGTCTGTGTCTGTCTCTCTCTCTGTCTCTCTGTCTCTCTGTCTGTCTCTCTCTCTGTCTGTCTCTCTGTCTGTCTCTCTCTGTCTGTCTCTCTCTCTCTCTCTCTCTCTCTCTCTCTCTCACACACACACATTATCATAAGCCTCTTGAATGCTGACTTTAGAAATTCCGACTGGTTCTTTATCTCCTTTGAGGAAAAGAAAGAAGTGCATTCCAGTTTCTAAACAGTCAGTTCCAAACTGCTTATCCACATCTATTCAGTTTTGTTACTCCTATCATGTATGCTTCTCCTCAACGAGTCAGGACTCATTCCACCAGAGCTTTGAGTACTTCTGAGGCCTTTTAGAAAGGGGTCGACTCTAGAGTGATTCTTCAGGTGGCAACTTGGTCATCTGTGTATACTTTTATTAAACATTACAAGACTGACTCTTTTTTCAGGGTCAAAACTACTTTTCCTCAATCAATACTTCTTGGCTTCCTAGATTTTCGTCCTGCTTCCTCTACCCTTCCTATCTAGGCTTTGGCTACCATCCCATATAGCTAGAAACTACTGTAACGGTGATTGAATGAGTAACAAAAGTCAGTTGTCTAAGAAAACGTACCATAGGTTCAAAGGTTCATAGCTTGGTACTAGGCTATCGGCCCTAGGGCCTATATGAGCCCAGCCATAACAATTCCCTGGCTATTTCTTCCCCAAATATTTACTTCCCTGGACCCCTGTCTAGCAGGGCGACTGACATGATCCCCAGGGTGAATTTCCTTTCTCCCATCCTTTCTCCCTACCATAACAACAGGTGTTTGAAAATATCATTGGGGTGGTACTAACACCTTCCCTACATGCATTTATTTATCTGTCCTGTTCCTAGTACATATGCATCTCTGTTTCTCTCCTTTGGCTGTGCTGGGGTTTTCTTGCTATGACATAGATGTACAGATATAGCCTCTCTTAAATGAAGGCAAGTAATCTCTGTAATTTCACTCACATACATCGCCTTTTAAACTAGTACTTATGCTCTAAAGGACATATGGATATGAGGAAGGTATCTATATGAGCTTTTGTATCCTGGCTGGATGATAGATCTTCAGCAGGTTAAGTCTGATATAACTAGAACCTACTACAACAGGGATCTACTCGAATAACTACTATTATGGTAAGTTTACTTACTCAGATGTTCTTTTTTGCCTTTTATCTTCCTGTTTTTCTCTTTCTACCTAACATTTATGTTACACAAACAGCAGACGCCTTGTTTTCCCTCCTTTCCCTTCGCCTGACGTAATGTCTTGCTTCTCTCCGTGTAAATTCGCTTCTTTTCGTGCTGTACTCCTTCCAGACGCAGTCCTCTCTACTCCTTCTTTTTCTCCCTTTTTCAGTTAACTGCTCTTATTTCTTGGCTAGTAACTGTAAAGGCTTCCTGTTATGAACTTTATCACATATTTCTTCTCTTTGTTCTCTTCATATAGTTATTTTTTAAGTATTAATTATAACCGGATTTGATTTTCCCTGTAGACATTGAAGCAGAGAACGTTTTGCATTTACTCAATGCCATAAATTGCAATGTCTTACAGAAACTGCAGCTTATATTATGTTATTCTCGACTATTTTACCTCTCATAGTTTTTTCCTGCTGCAATGTTTAAAGAGATTTGTACATATTAAACTGCACAATGTTGCAAATGTTTTAACTTTTTAATAACCTACAGGTAGCCATTTTGGAGTTTTTCTCCCTGGGCACTAATTGATAATACAGTTTATTTATTTATTTATTTATTGTCATTTGTTAACCAGGTTGGTCCAACTGAGCCAGAGGCCCATTTTCAGTGGAGACCCAAGGAAAAAAGCTCCATATACGGGTAAAAAATTACAAAAAAAAAAATACACAAAGAGATATACTTACAAGAATATAATAACAAGAAGTTATACATGCAAGATAAACTCCACTACTAATACAGCTGAGTTCTAGTTGCAGAAAGATAGTAGTTATACAACAATATATTTTAAATACAAAAATACATACAAGTAGTAGCAATAAACTCTATGTATAGTGGTATTTACATGAACACGGTGTAGGTATACAGTAGTAAGCATTTTGAAAGACAGACAGAAGCTAAGAAATATGGTTCGAGTAAGGAGGCGAAGATTAGGAAGAGAGGAGCAGGAATCAGGTAGGAATCTGACAAGGACAGGACCAGCTCTTTAGTAGGGAGTTTTTAAACTTGAGTTTGAATTGGGCTTTATGGGGAATATTTCTTATATTAACTGAGAAGCCATTCCAGGTATGAGCAACAGAGAATTTGTATAGGAACTTGTGAGTGAGACAGTGGCAGGATTTATATGGTAGATTGGAGGCAAACCTAGCAATTTTGTGGTAAGTTTGTTCTAGTTTGGACAGGAGAGAAGACTGCAGGTTAGTAAGGGCTGCTGCTGCACACAGAAGACAGGGTAAGAGAAGAGACATGGTGAGGAAGGGTTTAGAGGAGGCAGAGAGTAGCTTATGATTACGGTACAGGAGTACAAGTTTTTGGTTGTTTTTTTTTTATACAATGGTTGAAATGCATGTCAAATTTTAGTTCGTCATCGATAGTAACTATTAAAATTTTGTGGCTGAGATGTCCCCAGGTGGGAAATTCAAAACACAGATGTTCAAATTTTCACCTGGCAGAACATGTGAATGTAAGAAAGTTTATATTAGTGAATGTACTGTGCATTAACTAATATAAATGTGAAGAACTGTACAGAGATCGCGTTACAGTGCCGTACAGTGTGGTTTGGGAAATTCATCCCTTACCTCACTGTAGTGTGATCTCTGAGTTGGAATATATAGTTAGTAGGGGGTGTGGGGAGCAGGGGGGCTTGCCCTCATGCAAAAACATGATGTTAGGTGTAGGAGTTTACTTTACGTGAGGTCCTATACTGACATCATGTGATGTTTTCAAAAACAATGTTGAATCTGCTGAATTCGATCAGCATATTCGACATTGTGACTTGTTCAATTTTTTTTATTTTCACGGTTTACTTTTGATATGTCTGTCGAAATTTTTTTTTGACGTTCGACATATTGATAGTAAGCCTGATAATATGCCTATCTCAGTCCTCACCACATTTTCCAAGATTAAAACAAATGAATGAATAACTTAATGAATGAATAAAGTAAGAAAATAAATGTCACTGGGAGAAGTTATTTGATCCTGGAGGTCCTAAAGGTAAGGAAGAAGATATAATGATGGTCGAATTTTTCATGAACACACGACAGGTATGCCAGAGTAAGAGTAAAGACCTAGAGAAAGAGATAAAGGAACGTTAGTTACCAGAAGAGTTTCACCCTTTTAAGGTTAGGAATTCTTGCTAGTGAAGCCTACATACTGCATTCTGAAAGGCTTCCTAGCCAAAATCTTGTTCAATACCAGGATAAACTATATCCCTAAATTTGGGCAAGTACCTCTTCATACCTCCCATCTCCTTACTCTCCCGTCTTCACTCGCTTCTTTACTTCTGTCAGTTTCTCTCTAGATATGTCTACTTTTCTCTCACTTCATGTTGCAATTCCTGGTTTTGGTATACTAACTTACCTATAATTTCTCTATAAACTGGCTAAAATTTCTCTAAATATTAAATCATTGTCATATCATTTGTATCTATTCTTAACCACCATTTTCATATTATGTCTAATTTAGAATAATTATTTAAACTGTAGGTACCTTTTGTATTATTTTTGATGACTGTAAAATTATTGTTTTTAATATGCTTTATACTACTTTGGAGCTTTTCTCCCTGGGCCTCCTCTAAAAATGGCTCCTACTACCCAGTCGGACTTTCCCGGTAATTAAATGTAGATGAATAAGTATAAATACTAGTATCTATCCAGCTGTCATTATTGTCCTTTACAAAATTATTTGTTTTTTCTTTGCTTTAGGTGCGCATGCAGCTGATACACAATCCACATGTATGCAGCGTAGCAACAGCGAACACAAAATATTTCAAGGACTATACTATTCCAAGAGAGTCTTCCATCTCTGTGCCATATGTCGTTGTTCCCATGGTATCAGGAGAAGTGGAAATGGAAGTGAAAGGATCTGTCAAGGGAAAGTTTGTTTCTGACGGTGTGAAGAAGAAGCTGCGAGTTGTTGTAAGTATGAAGCCAGAGAATCGTTTGTGATGAAACAGTGAGAATAAGAAGTTATTTTCATAGGCGACAATCAATGTAAGAACAGTACAAGTGAAGCACACATCTCCATTAATAGAGGCACAATGTAAGAACAGTACAAGTGAAGCGCACATCTCCATTAATAGAGGCGCAATGACATCAAAATATCCAACTGCAAACTGCAGCTTGCACAAGTGAAAAAAACAATCTTCTTTTAAAAATAATAGCTTAAAATGTTGAAGGTGTTAATTTTCTCCTGAAATGTTATTACAAACTAGCATTGTGGATGATTAAATGTAAAAAGATATTAATATTCAACTAAAGACTTCTGTGGAAAAAATGTCAGCCAGAAATTTCAGTTTAATCTATCTACAATGATTTGTCCTTACGTACAATAAGATTATCGCACTTCCTTAGCTCTTATTATATTTCTTGTTTACTTTCTATTTTCTGTCTCTTATGTCTGTGTTTTCACTTTTTTCTTTATTTCTTCTTCCCTTTTTCTTTATAGCTATATTGTACATGGAAAACCTCAGCAATACATGTATATAACAACAGTACATGTATGTAACAAACAGAACATAATGGGCTCTTAACAGCTGGCCTCAGACTGCTTCCTTGGTGTCACTATTATAAACACCAAGCTGGAAAAAAACTTTATTTTATTTTACTTCATGTATTTATTTATTTTATTTAGTTAGTTAGTTATTGCTTTTGAGTGACTTAATTCTGTAGTTTTAGTGCATTCTGTTCTCAGCTGCTTTGCTAATGCATAATTTAGGAGGCATACTCATTTTTAAGCCATGGACTTGAGAATTTTAATGTGTGTGTGTGTGTGTGTGTGTGTGTGTGTGTGTGTGTGTGTGTGTGTGTGTGTATGCATGTGCACACAAGATGGTACAAGCAGCAGTATATGCTATCTATTTGTCAAGAATATTTACAATTTAGGGGAAGCTCTGTTTATAGACTCTTGCTAAGGTGTCCGGCCTGCAGATGCACCACCAGATGTAAGTAGCTCTTAAGCTGATGGCTACTTCAGTTTTTGCATGTTTTCGTTTTTTGAAACCCTTTCTTAAAATGTTATATAAAACTAGCAACATGTACTATATAGTACCATCATCAATTCAAGAAGCCATGTGTAATATTTTGGCTTCTTTAATGAATGCTGATACTGCATTTGTGGTTGCATGTATTAGCTCAGCATGTTAGTAAGTGCAGCAAGGGGTTTGCTACCATTTCTGTTTAATAGTTTGTTATTGCTTTTGTTTTTAGTCTTCAGCTTTGGAAAGCCTATTCTCAGCTTTGGATTGTTGGAAGTGCCAGTCTAGAGAACTACCTAGGGAACCAGATGACCTAGCTATGGCTCTGTTGTTTTATAATTGAATGGCCTTTGCATTGTAAATAATATTTAAAAAATGTACCAAGTGCTAAGTTTCTCACTGGAACATCAGGACTGGTGCCTTTAGTGCCCTCTAGTGATGGCAGAAAACTCCTTACAAGTTTGAGCTCCTCCCTACCCATAACTAAATGTTGTCACTGTATCCTCCAGATCACGATGCCACCATTTAGGCAATGGCATCTCCAAACATTCTGAGAGTTAGAAGGGAGTTTTTGAATAGTTATTGAACAGCTGAGTTCATAGGTTCATAGGATGGTACTAGGCTATTGGCCCTCGGGCCTATGCAAGCATAGCCATAACAATTCCCTGGATATTTCTTCCCACGATATTTACTTCTCTGGACCCCCTAGTCCTTTTCCTCATATTTTTGCTTAGAAATAGAAAATGTGATGTTGTCCTATCTTGCCTTCATTCTGTCCTGGTTGGGTTCGGAACCGATCACCGGTTCCGACTCAGCCTATACAAAAGCTCAAGGACTTCCAGCAGCTCATGGCTGTAGCCCTATCCTATCATGCTTATGGAAGATTACCCAGATCTCATTTGCCGCTAACCAAGATCGGGTGCTTCCATTCAGGGTCTGGCTAAGTGGAAACATTTTCTTTAGCTAATTGTTTAAAATTATTGAAATTGTCTATTTACTGTTGTTTAAAGCATTTAGAGTATTAGTAGTTTAGTTTTTAGCTAAATTAGAGTGCTCACTGTGTTGTTGGCTGTTTCTTGTGGCTGTCATTTTTACCTCAAGGCCTTTTTTTTTCTTCTCCCTCCCTATCCCAGCTATCCAAGCTTGTTTACGTTAGAGAGCTTGGAGAAAAATCTTTTCTTGTGCTTTGGTAGCTCATTTAAGTTAGACGGCTACCGTTGGCCCGTTTAACTTAGAGGGCCTTCTTCCTCCTTTTCTTTTTTCTCTACTCTAGTTAGGGGCTAGTTCGTTTTACTTAGAGAACTACCCTTCCTTTTTTCATTACATACTAAAACCTTGAGTTGCTGTTATGTGGTTGTTCTATTGACCTGTTTATAAAAAAAATAAATAAATAAAAAAGTTTGTTTTTTCCTTAATAGTGTTCTGTTAGCATTGATTGTGTATTGATACTATTATTAATACAAAATGTCAAAGGATCCAAAAGAGTCAAAACCTTCAGGGTTTAAAAAATGTGACAAATGCAGCCAGAAAATGTCATTAACTGATGGACATACTAGTTGTGTTGATTGTTTAGATGTAGTTCACCTTCACGAATCGTGTTCTTTCTGTCATGCTTACAGCTCCAGGGTGTTGATGGAAAGAAAGAACAAACTGATCTTAAGAGTACTATTAAACACTCCTTTCACAGAAGCTATGGAAGGGACTCAAAGTACCTCAAAAACACAAAAATCCCTGTCTTCCAGGTCTGAGAAGTCGGGTAAAAGGGCATCTACCTCTGTTTATCATTTGGAACTGACTAAAAAGTTGCAAAAGATTCATCCTTGGACCCAAAGGCTTTCAGGCCCAAAAAATCTTCCTGCTTTTCTCCTATTGTGACTTTGGGGCTGACAGAGTTTCAAATTCGGAGCCTGTCCCCTGTTTTGGAACCAGTCTCCCCAAATCTTAGATCTCCATTGCTGCAGCCAGTGAGGTCTCCTTCTCCTTCCTCTCGGTCCTCCAGGAGCCTCTCCAGTGATGAAGTGGATCATGTGGTGAGGAGACTTCTATGGATACCAGTGCTGGCCAACATACTGTTGACTCCAACTCAGAGGGATTCAGAGCCAATGAAGTCTATCTCCTCTTCATCGATTCCACCTCTGACCCGATCTTGGACTTCAGAGCTGGAGTGCCTGGATCCAATCGTAGTGGAACTGTTGGTGCCAAAACCTGCACCAGGATCTTCGGGCCTGACTACCACTCCAACTTCCTTGGTTCCATCAGAATTTGAGGGGTCTAGGAGCTGACGTTCTCCGGTCGGGTCTAGTGAGGAGAGTCGGGTCGGATAGCTGTCTGATCTGAACTTGCCTCTCAGGGCTTTGGCGCAGGTGAGCTCAGCTCCTACATCAGCCTCGGAGCCCATCACCTTGGTTCTGGAGATGCCTTCTGGTTCTTTAGAGCCAGAGGTTTCCACAGATCCAGCCCAGAGGACTTTCAAGCTGATAAGGAGAGTGCTGTCACCACAGACAGCTCTGGTCTCAGGTTCAGGTACTCTTCCCCCAAAAGCACCAGTGTCTGTCTCAATACCATCACATCCACACAGATGTGTAGACCTAAAGCCTCAGGATGCCCCATTAGGTGAGACTATCTCTTCTGAAACCTCTCTGGATTACCCTTCCAAAGAGGTCCCTCAGAAGAGATTATGCAAAAGGAAGCATTTAGACTCCCCAGAGGAGTCCATCACTTCAGATATGGACCTTGATGAGGCAGAAGGGTCTCCATGGTCACCCTCTGAGGATGTCTCCTTTGCAGACATCCTGGAAATTCTTAAACAGAGAGGAGGGTGGAAACCCATCACCACTTCTGAGGATGAGTCTATATACCCAGAGGCTTTTGGGTCTCACCCTTCCACCTCTTGGGCGTGTCACTGCCTTTTGATAAGCTCATGAATGTAGTCAATCAGAAGACATGGGAGTTTCCAGACTCAGTGGAACCTGTTCCTAGGATGCCAAATAAGTTCATCACTGTGGAGCTTTCAGAGACATCCTTGTCTGTCCATCTGCCAAACAAGGAATCTTGCACGATGGACAGATATGGAAAGTGCATGTTTTCTTCAGCGTCCTTTGCTTTCAGGTCAGTGAACTATCTGACCCATTTCACTAGGCTTCAGAGGGATTGCCTGAAGGAGCTAGGATATGTCCTCCAAGGTTCTGTAGCTGCGGGGGTTTTGGACAAGGTTTCCTCTCAGCTCTCCACCTTAAATTCAGTAGTAAACTCCTCCATGAGGCTCCCTTCTTATGCAGCTGATGAAGCGAGTAGGGCAGCGGGTGCAGGAATTTCCTTAAGGGGACATTCCTGGCTGCACTTACGTGATTTTGTGGAGCCTTCTTACAGCTTATCCTTGTTTGGGCCAAAACTTAAAGAGATACTAACCAGGTGTGAATTGGAAGGAAAGACTCTCTCTGCCATTGAAGTCCACTTCTCTCTACCAATCAGACCTTATCCCAAAGGTCAGAAGGGGGAAAAGTGTGGTTTCAAAAATCCCAGAGAGATTTCCAGGACACATGTGGTGATTCTTCTTTCAGGGGCAGAGGGGGAAGTAACAATGGAAGATGCCAACCATGTAGCAGAGGGAGTTTAAGAGAACCAGGGCAACAGGCACTCCTTCCTTGGTAAGCCCTTCCAGTGCTCCTGAAAGGAGGCGTGCCTGTCCATCTCTGGAGGCAGTCGGGAGTCGCTTATCTTTGTACACAAGTGCCTGGCTAGAAACAAAAGACAAATGGGGGACAACCAATCATATCCAGAGGTTCTCACATTCCCTTTTCTTTTCCCCCTTAAAAACAAAATCAGTCCCAGATGTTCCATCCAGTCAAAGGGATCTGCAACTCTAGAAATACAAATGTTGCTAGATGAAAGAGTCATCCAAACTGTCCCCACACGCCAAACTGGATACAGAACTTACTCAAGGTTCTTTTTAATTCCAAAAAAGACAGGGGACTAGAGGCCCATTTTGAATCTCAGCTGACTAAACAAGTCCGTAAAAAAACAAAGTTCCAGATGGTGCCATTGCAGTCGATACCCCCCTTCCTGGGAAAAGATGAATGGATGTGCTCGATAGATCCCAAGGATGTGTACTACCATATCAAAATGGACAGGTGATCCAGGAGCCATTTGCACTTTTAGCTGGGAGCCAGTCACTACCAGTTTCGACCTCTGCCTTTTGGTTTCACTACAACCCCCAGAGTGTTCACCAAATGCATGGCAGTGGTCACGGCTTACCTGAGGCATCTTGGATTCTGAGTGCTTCCATACTTAGATGACTGGCTCCTAACCACCACCATCACCGACCATCTACTAACAAGAGTGAGAGACACCACCATACAGCTCTGCTCTCATTTAGGATCACAATAAATTATGAAAAATCTGCCTTGTTGCCATCTCAACATATCGTATTTATAGGAGGAGACTTAGATACAAAACAAATATTGGCCAAGCTTTCCCCCAAAAGGGTTCAAGCCCTACATCATCAAGTGAAAAATCTTATAGCCAAGAAAAAAGTGCAAGCAAAGATTGTCCTCAGGGGTTTGGGTACCATGGCAGCAGCGATAACCTTGATACCACTAGCACGCCTGCACATGAGAATTTTGTAGTGGTTGCTGTTCACTCAGTGGTCCATGTAGGAGATACCCATGTCTCACCAAATTATTATCACAGAATCCTGCAAGAAAGACCTTCATTGATGGCTTCATTCCACTCTGGTGACCCTAGGCTGACCATTTGTTTTTCCACAATCATCAGCCAGTGACCAGAGATGCTTCCCAGATAGGGCAGGGGGGCATTATCTTAGAAAGACAGTCCAGGGAACTTGGCAGGATCATGAGACCCATTTGCATATCAATGTCCTAGAGATGAGAGCAGTGCTTCTAGTGTTGCAAGCATTCCAAGACTCCCTTCCATTAGGAGCGATTGCGATACAGACAGACAACATGTCAGTTGTATGGTACATAAAAAACAAGGAGGAACCAAGTCTTACTCCCTCTATCGAGAGGCCCTAAGAGCATGGTAGTCTCTTCCCAACATTTTCTGATAGCAATGTACATCCTGGAGAAATCCAATGTGATAGCAGACAAACTCAGCAGAGCTATTCTGATGTCTCATGAGAGGTCCCTAAAGCCAGCAGTAGCAGAAAAGATCTTCCAAAACTGGGGCCAGCCTTGCTGTGATCTCTTCACCACATCCATGAATGCCAAGTGTGGCAGCTATTTTTCCCTGACCCCCCCCCCCACCGGGAAGTCACCAAGGGACACACTTGTACACAGTTAGCCTCTGGGTCTCCTCTACACTTTCCCCTCCTTTCCCTTGATTCCCAAAGTCCTTCAGAAAACCATCTGATTGGGAAGGAATTTGATACTCGTCACCCCATACTAGCTTCGTCAAATTTGGTTCCCCTTCTTTGGCCCCATCTCCAGGAGGAGCCATGGATTCTGGACCTGGTTCCAGACCTTCTGACTCATCCCTCAAGGAAGCTCCATCCATCAGTTCAAACCCTCAAGTTGACAGCTTAACTGCTTCAGTTCCACACATAGCCAGGGCTCCTGACATTTCCCCTGCAGTGAAACATGTTTTAATTTCGTCTCATAAGGCTTCAACCAGAAAATTATATTCAAGCAGATGAAAAAGATTTTCCCATTGGGCCTTCAACAATCACATTGATCCTTTCACTGCCCCTATAACATCTGCATTAGACTTTCTGGCAAAGCCTTTTTAATGAGGGTGCAGCTGTGGCTACTATTTGAATTCAACTGGCGGCTATATCCAACTACCATCTAGGAGAAATATGACTAAAATCATGTCTCACAGGCTTTGCAAAGCTTTCTTGAAGGGTACTTTCTTACTCAGGCCTCTGTTCTAAGACCCTCCAGCCCCATAGGACCTAAACTTTGTTTTATCCAGTTTGATTCTTCCTCCCTTTCAACCCGCATCATCCTGTGACCTAAAGTTCTTAACGTAGAATACAACATTTCTGGTAGCCATCATGTCTGCTAGAAGGGTATCAGATCTACAAGCATTGTCAGTATGGCCCACCTACACGGTTTTCCACAAATATAGAGTTTCTCTGTGAACAAATGCTTCCTTCCTACCCTACGTGTGCTCAGAATCTAATCTGAATCAATCTAGTGACTTACCAATTTACAGGAAATCAGGCCAGTTATTTGTATCATTTTTCAGACAAAAAGAAAGGTGCCCCCATATCAAAGGTTACTCTTTCAAAATTGCTTACAGAGTGTATTACTTTCACTTACAAATCTCAAAACAAAGAACTTCCCAGAAAGCTAAAAGGTCATTCTACAAGGGCTATAGCAACTTCTTCTGCCTTTCAGGCGAGGCTACCTATGAATTCTGTTTGTGCAGCAGCAACATGGGTAAAGCCTCATACCTTTACCACTCATTACAAAGTGGATTTGGGCTCCAGAAACAAGGCCTCTTTTGGGTCCACTGTTCTGAAGAGTATTCTCCCTTGAAAGATGGTGCTAGGGATGCTGTCCCAACCAGTACAGAATGAAGGTGAGATAGGACAACATCACATAATGAAGTTATGTATGCACCATAACGTTCCATGTGAGTTGCCCATCTCGCCTTCATTTCCACATCCCACCCTCCGTCCCCCAGCCTTTAGCTCCTGGGGACCGAGTGGTTCTGATTGGAATATAATGTTCTCTAACTCTCTTCATTAGTCTGTTTAGACATGTAAATATTTTTTAACAGTAGGGCTAATATCTGCAAACAAGATCTGGGTAATCTTCTCTAAGCCTGATGGGGTAGGGGTACAGCCACAACCCAGTGGAAGTCTTTGAAATTTTGTATAGGCTGAGTCAGAATCAATGATCAGTTCTAAACCCAACCAGTACAGAATGAAGGTGAGATGGACAACCCCCCATAGAATGGTATAGGTTCATAGGTAGGTACTAGGCTATTGGCCCTAGGGCCTATATAAGCCTAGCCAAACGGTACCCTGACTTTTGCCACCCAAGAAAATTATTTTCCTGTGCCCCTGTCAAGCAGAGCCACAGAAGTGATCCCCAGTGTGAATTTCCTATCTCTCATCCAATCATCAAGATTTTTCTTGAAGAGTGCTAATGAGGAGCTTTGCTTGATACAGATGGGTGGTTTGTTCCAGCGTATGGGAAGTCTGTAGGACAGGAATCTATCCCTCCAGCATGTTCTGTTTATTGTGGTGACAAGGTTTAGATCCCTAGAGCGTGTAGCTCGGAGGTACTGGGATTTCTTTAAGTGGAGCATGTCCAACAGCTCTGGGTTTGACATAGCTTTGTATGTTAGACAGAGATCGCTTCTGAGTAAAGCTGGAATTTTTTGAGACGGTCTGCATAGGACATCTGTTTGAGGCCGGTAATCCTCTTTGTGAAGTATTTCTGCAGCTTTTCCAGTTGTTGTAGATGTCTTGTGAGGTACATACTAAAATGGGCATTGTACTCTATAATGGGTCTAATGAGTGATGAGTAGAGGGGAACAATGACCTCTTTTTTACTGGTTGAAAAATCTTTTGTGATGAGGTATGCCACGTAAAAGGATTTCCTGACTACTGTGACAATGTGATTATCAAAGGAAAGACTACTGTCCACCTGTGTCCCAAGGTCTCTTATCACACTTTCGGTGTTAAGTAGACTACCGCCTATGTGGTAGTTCATTGGTACAGAGTTTTTACCAAAAGGGATAACAATGCACTTTTTGGCACTGAGCTTGAGGCCATGGCTTTGACACCAAGCATCTGTCTCAATGAGGCCCTTTTGTAGGATGTCCACATCATTAGGAGTTTTGATTAAGGCTCCTAGTTTGCAGTCATCTGCGAACTTTGTAAGACAAAGACTTTCTGTGTTAGTCTGTACATCAGAGAAGTAGATACCAAACAGGAGAGGGCCTAGGACTGAACCCTATGGTACTCCACATAACTTCTACATAACTTCTTTTTTTACTAGCTGATTGGTTTCTTTAAAACTTTACTTTTATCTTTTTAATCCATTTTTTCTCCGTCACCTTCCCAAACAAGTCACATCAAGGCCACTGATATTCTTATCTGTCTGGTATCTTTAACTTTCTATTTATTAGAAAAGGCTTTTGGACTTTTGTTGTGAGCTTGATTTTAGGACAGGATATGCAGAATGAAGGAAAGACAGGTTTTAAGAAATGTAAAAGATGTGGGACAAGATTCCACCATAGGATCCCAATAAATTATGTTTAATTTGATTAGGGGCAGCCCATCTCTCTAGCAATGGTTCCCGATTATATTGACGAAAGTTTAGCTTGTCAAAATGCCAAACTTCGACAGCTAAACTCCAAAATGGCAAAACCACGATCGGCCACCTAAGTAAATTTTTACTCAGAGAAAAAAATTTGCTTGGCAGTTACCGAGAATTTGTCCTTTTCCCCAGTGTAGAGCGATCTCTGAGTTAGTATATTTTGTTAGGGGGTTGTGGGGGGCACAATCCCCCACAATGGGGGATATGGGGGGTAAAGCCCCTCACCTGATTTGGGTTTAAAGGTTTTTGTGGTGTCCATCAGCCAAGCAAATTTTTTCCATGGGAAAAAATTTGCTTAGGTGACTGTTCGCGGTTTTGCCATTTTGGGAGTTTAGCTATCAACGTTTGGCATTTTGACAAGTTAAACTTTCTTCAATATAATAGGGAACCTCTAGCAATTACAGTATTTGTGAAAATTTCAAAACTAGAATGGTTGCTGAACATAAAAACAAGTTAATTGTTAAGGGCATTCCCCATCCTGACTTAACACCAAAAGGAACTGCAGTTCTACTGACTCAGAAAATTGAGGAAGATAAGAGGAAGGCAGATGATCAACCCATCATTGAAAGACTCCCTCCCTCCAAAATTTCTTGAACTTTATCCCCATCTCTCAGAAGAAAGGCATCCACTACTATGATGCCTACCAAGCCAATCTCTTCTTTCTTGCAAGGGTCCTCCCACACCATAAAGGAGTTGTCACTGAGCAGATATACTAGCAGCTTCTCATCAGAGAAGACGCTTTCAAGAGCTAAGTCACTCAAGACACCCCACCAGTGTCTTCTGTTCATCCTTTCAGGTCCTTCAGGGGCCCTATACAGTGTGACTGGGACCAGATTATGTCAGCCTTCATAAAGGCCCAACATCAGTACAGTGTCATCTCAGCCTTGACAGTTTCTTCCATGGGCCAGGAAATCCCACCTACTACCCAACTTGTCATTTGTCCTCCAGACCAGGTCTTGGCACCATTAGTAAAGGAAATGGTAGTGACTATTATGTTGGGCACTTCAGTGCAGATAGATCTTGTCTCTCCAGTGCTGGCTACATTGGTGCCAGTAACATTGGTGCCTATTACTTCATTGTCGACTGTTACTAGGCCCAAGAGGCCTAGCATCAGCTGTGGTAGCACCAATGATTTTGTTGCTATTATCAGTATCAGAGCAATCAGTATTCACTGTTTGCAGATCAAAAGTTCCCATCTTGGTCCCAGCAGCAGAGGCTTAGGAGCCAATGGCCAGACTAGGATGCTAAATGTCACTGGAGAGCTTAACTTTGTTGGGTCTGTTGACTATGGCCCTGAGCACCTTGGTAGACTCCATGGTGCAGAACTGAGCTGCACATATCTCGTTTGTGCCCATTGTGTCATATTTTCTGATTCCACCCTGAGACACCAAAGAAGATGGACCATTGAGTCAACCATCATCTAGGTCCCCTCAGGACCAGATGATTACTATGCCTAATCTGGTGATATCGAGAGAATAATCTTCTCAGAAAAGTTTGGACAAAGACTTTTGCTCTAGACCAAAGGAAGAGAAAGTGTAATAGGAAGCACATGAATTCTCCCTCTGAGTCTCCCACTTCAGCTACAGATCTGGGCAAAGGGGAGGTTCCCCCAAATCCCCTCCAGAAGGCACTTCCTTCAACAAGATATTGGAGATGATGAGGCATAGGGGATCATGGCCAATAGACCCCCCCCCCCCGTGGAATAGGTCTTTCAGGAGGCCTGTAATTCCTCTTCCCCAGCAGCATGGGTACATCCCCCAGACAAACTGTTTGACATTGTTTACAACAAAGTTTGGAAGGAACTGTATGTAGCAGAGCCCGTTCTCAAATGATGGATTGATTAGGGAAACAGGTATATGTGCCCAGTCCATTCTCTGTTCATAGGTTCATAGGTTAATAGGTGTGTACTAGGCTAAAGGACCTGGAGCCTTTACAAGCCTAGCCCATAGGATTACCCTGGCATTGTGCCACCCGACCTTAGTTCCCAGTGCCTCTATCAAGTAGAGCCAGTGGAGTGATCCCTGGGGTGAATTTTCTATTTCCCAGCAAGTCATCAAGATTTCTCTTGAAGAGGGCCATTGAGGTGCTCTGCTTGACATGCATGGGAAGTCTATTCCATAGCATGGGCAGTTTCTAGATTATGAACCTGTCCCTCCAGCATGTTCTGTTGATTGTGGTAATAAGGTTGAGGTCTCTGGCATGTGTGGTGCAGAGGGATTGAGATTTCTTTAGATGTCGCATTTCTAACAGAGCTGGGTCAGACACGACTTTGTAAGTCAAACAGAGATTGCCTCTAAGTAGGCGATATGAGACAGAGAATAGTTGGGTTTTTTTTAGTCTGTCCATATAGGACAAATGTTTAAAGTCTAGGATACTCTTTGTGAGGTACTTTTGTGGCCTCTCCAGTTGTTGCAGGTGTTTAGTGAGGTACATGCCAAATGGGGTATTGTACTCAATAATTGACCTAATGAGGGAAGAGTAGAGGGAGACAATGACCTCTTTCTTCTTGGACGCAAAACCCTTAGTAATGAGATGTGCCACATAGAAGGACTTTCTGATCACAGTGGCAATGTGGTAGTCAAAAGAGAGGTTGCTGTCAACCTGTGTTCCCAGATCTCTTATAATGCCTTCTATGTTCAGTGGACTACCATAGATGTGGTAATTCATGGGAACCGGGTTTTTCCAAAGGGGATGACGACACATTTTTGGCATTGAGCTTAAGGCCATGGTTCTGACACCAGTCGTCATCTCAGTGAGGCCTTTCTGTACAATGTCATCATCACTTGGGAAGTTAATAATAGCGCCCAACTTGCAATCATCTGTGAACTTTGTCAGCTAGAGTCCCTTCATGTTGCCTGAACTTCAGAGAAGTAGATATAAAACAGGAGAGGACCCAGGACCAAACCCTGTGGGACTCCACTCGTGACTGGTCGGCAGTCTGACTTGGAGTCAGTTACTTTCACACTGTGGGTTCTATCTGTGAGCCAGATTGCAACCTACCTAATGATATAGGGGTTGATGCCTAGCTTAGAGAGTATTTCTATGATTCCTGATTAGGGAATGGTGTCAAAGGCCTTGGCCAGATCAAGGTAGGCTGTATCAACCAACTTGCCTTCATCCACAGCTCTGGTGACTGACTCAAAGAAGTCAACCAAGTTGAGTAGGCATGATCTACCCTTCACAAAACCAAACTGTGTGGGATCCAGAGTTTGGAGATTCCCTATATCCTTGTTTATTAGGTCCATGATGATGCATTCCCGTAGCTTTGAATATCAGACTTGTCAGGCTAATGGGGGTGATAGTTCTCAGGGTCTGTAGTCACTCCTCCTTTGTGGAGAGGGATGACTGTAGCAGTGAGTCATTCGGTAGGGACAAAGCCTGAGGTGAGGCTGTGATTGAACAGAGCACACAGGTGAGGTGCCAGTTCACTCTGTAGTTCATGTAGAACACAGCCAGAGATATTGTCAGGTCCCATAGATGCTGTATTTTTGGCCTTGGACAGTGCTGTTTTAACCTGTGCAGCAGTAATACTGGGTGCCTGGCAATCTACTGATAGTGTGACTGGTCCCTGGGGGGGAGAGGGCTAAAGCTGGCAATGACTCTGTTGGCTAGAGCATTGACATACATGACCCACATGATTGGGTTTCAGAGAGAGATCACAAACAAAGCATCAGAAAATGTGAAACAGTTGCCAACTGGAGAACACCTTTCTCAGACCATGCATCTTATATAACACAATGGATGGAGTAGCAAGGGCACCAGAATCAGGCTTGACTATGAGAAGACAGACTTGATTGCATCTTATGGATTTCCAGGACCACTATTAACTCCCCCTTTGATGGTAATATACTGTGTGGGGAGCAAGTCAAGGAAAGACTGTCTACTTATGAGCAAGAGGGCAAAATGCTTACTGCTGTAGGCAAGTTTACTGCCCAGCAAAGGACATGACAATGTAAGCAGAAAGGGGCATGGAACCTTTAGTTTTGAAAGTTCCAACAGCACCAAGACAAAGGTTCCCAGGGCAGAAGAGACTTTAATCCTGGATGCCACCCCAACGATAGAGGTGACTAAGTTCTAGGAGCGCCAAGACAAAGGTGCCCAGGGCAGAAGAGACTTTAATCCTGGATGCCACCCCAATGATAGAGGTGACTAATTTCTAGCAGCACCAAGACAAAGGTTCCCAGGGCAGGGGTAACTTTAATCCTGGATGCCACCCCAACGATAGAGGTGACTAAGTTCTAGCAGCACCAAGACAAAGGTTCTCAGGGCAGGGGTAACTTTAATCCTGGATGCCACCCCAGTGATAGAGGTGACTAATTTCTAGCAGCACCAAGACAGAGGTTCCCAGGGCAGGGGTAACTTTAATCCTGGATGCCACCCCAAAAATAGAGGTGACTAAGTTCCATCAGCACCAAGACAAAGGTTCCCAGGGCAGGGGTAACTTTAATCCTGGATGCCACCCCAACAATAGAGGTGACTAAGAATCATATCCAGATGTTACTCCAGATTCTTTTTAGCACAAAAACAAAAAAAGAAGGACTCCTGGCTGATACTCAACCTTAGGTCAACTGCTTTGCAAAGGAATGTTTCCAAGTGGTCACTGTACAGTTCATACTGCTGTGCCTTCAGGCAGGGACAGCATGTACTCTCTAGATCTTCAAGTTACTTACCTGCACATAGAGATAGACAAAGTATCAAGAGGGCTGTTTAACTTCCAGGTTGGGGACAACCATTACCAGTTTTAGGTCCTCCAATATGGTCTTACTACAGCCCCCTCTGTGTTTACCAAAGATATTGTCCCAGTCACTGCTCAGATGTAACTTCAAGGGGTGCGGATCTTCCCATACTAGATAATTGGCTCTTGGAAGCCCAATCTATGTATCAACTTATTCTACCAAGGCAATACTTTAAACCTGACTGTGTTTGGGGATCATGGTAAATGTAACTAAATCTCAATTGCAATCATCATATGAGTTGATCTTCACAGGTTGCTGGCCGGACTCACTGAGGCAATTAGTGATCATGGTCACAGGACAGAATTTTGTCAGTAGTTTCTGAGGTCTTGTTTCTGCTTCTGCAGGGCCAACTATGAGCAGATGTTTCCCCATTCCAGACTTTGTTAGAATCCGAAAATGGACCCTTTAACTGCAAGGGTATCAGTCCTGTCATCAGTTCACCACAGTATCAAGTTGTCTTGGATTTCCATACAGAGCTTAAATTGGTAGATGGATACTCAAAATATGTCAACAGGAACACCCTTCATCAAACCACTCTTGATTGCAGTGTTCTTTCTGGATGCCGTTAAGCTTATTGCAGCCTCTCAGAAGCCCCCAACCAGCAAAATCTATAAAGAGAAGAAGAAAAAATATTATGCATCAGTATATGAAAGAAACATTTCACCAATTCTGGCACAATTAGATCAAGTATTAGCTTTCTTAGTCGAACTGTATATCAAAGAAGCAAGTTACTCCTCATTTAAAGTGCATGTAACAGCAATTTCCTCTTATCGTGAAGATTTTTCAATGCATTCCATGGCCTCACACAAATCCTGTAAAGCAACTTCCTTAAAGGAATGTTCCACTTTGGACCTCTGGTAGTTAAACCAGCTATGGCTTAGGTTCACAAATATCTGCTTGAAAGTTTAGCAAGACCTCACTTCAAGCTAATAATTTTTGTCAAACTCAAGTTGTTATGGTAGACTGCTCTATTGAAGGGTATTTCTTCATCCAGAAGAGTTTCCAGGTTTTGTGCACTGTCCTCATAATAACCATACATAATTTTCCATCAGGACCAAGTATCCCTTAGGACAAGGCTGTCCTTAATGTCCAGACAGTAGTCACTCAAATCATCTGAATCACTGCATTCACCTTCAGGTACTCTTTCCAAAATATGCTTACAAAGGAAAGTATTTGCTACATTCTCTGGATGTACAGAGACAAATATGATTCTATTTGGATTGCAAAGAAGATTTCAGGAAAGACGAACAACCTTTTTTCAGTTTTTCACCAGTCAGGCTTGATCTTAAGATTACTAAGATTACACTGGCTAAATGGATTTCAGATTGCATTTCCTCCTCTTACAGCACACCAGTCAGACAGCTGCCCATTCCACTGAAGGCGCAGTCCATTAAGCTTAAACTACAGTGACAGCATTACTGTGTAATGTTCCACTTGATGAGACAGCAGCAGGTACTTGGTCTTCCATTCATATTTTTGCTCTGAAGTATCATTTGGGACAACCATTCTTAAGGATTGTTGCATTAGGCCACCCACATTGGCTGGGAACTCTGTTGTGATGTTCTATTGTCCAAACAAGACCTGAGAAATATTCAAATTATAAACTTGCCCATAAAATTAGATTTATCTAATCTCTGTCCAGATACTGGAACAACTTGCCACTGTCTCCCTTCAAATTGTCATATACATATTGAGGGGGCCTATAAATTGACTTGAATTTTTTTTCTCTGTTTCTTGTGCTATTTCTGCATAAAGTTAGATGTATTTATTTATTTAATTGTTTAAATGTATTTTCAAGAGTAGAACACTGACCAATGATCAATTACATGCTCAGTCTGGTTTACATCATAACGTAACAAAACAATGCACATTATAGAAATAGCAGTGCTTTACATTTAGGACTAAGCACTGGCAATTGGACAAACAATATATATATATATATATATCAAAGATCAAACAGACCATCTATAATTACAGTTACATAACTGGAAGAGAAAAGGTAGAACAGATTTAAAATAAGAGAAGTTGAAGAGGTGAGAGATGTGAGTAGTAGTTGGTAGGTTAGGAAATCTAATGACGCCCAATAAGATGACAGAAGGGATTAGATTTTGTGTAGTGGGCCTAGAGCAATACTGGTACATTACGCTGAATCACAGTTTAGGACGAATGACTTGATCAGGTGGATCAGATGTGTGGAAGGCAAAGGCACTACTAGATGCAGATACTGGATTACGTTCCATGTCCTTGGGATGGACACCTGCATTCAAACTGTTTCAGTAAGTATTGTTTGAACTGTGGCTTGAACAGGGAGTACTTTGTGTGATCAGTTAAATCAGAAGGCAGTGACTGCCACTGTTTTGGGACCAGTATAGAGAAGTGATGGCTAGTAGAGTACAGTTTGAGAGAAGGGGTTTGTAAGGAGTGATCAGATCTGGCTTGGCTTCTTAGGTTATAGATCAGAGTGGCAGTAAAAAGTTTGAAAAGGAACAGGAAAGGGGGTGACATGTTTTGAGTATTTTTAAGAGTAAGGAGCCAAGAAGAAGATTGTCATCTGGTCTGTACTGGAACCAATTAACCTTTGAAAGAGTAAGGAAGTATGTTCATTCCATGCTGAGTCTGCCACAAATCAACATATGTTATTGGAGAGGGTTTGAAGGGTGATGATGTTTTAGACAAATAAACAAGAGAAGGCCATACTCAAGTTGTGCAAAGGGGCGGTTGCCTTTTCCTGTAGTAGCCCTTGCTGAATGTGAGAGAAAGTCAGTTATTTTGTTGGCCTGTAAGAATACATTACAGTAAACTCTCAGTTAACTGGAATTCAAGCAACCAGAACTCTCAAGCAACCAGAAAAAAAAAATCTAAGAAATACAGTACAATTTTCATGTGTTGCACTTTCTGTCCCCCTCCATGCAGAAACATACCTTACATTTTTAGAGTTTTAGAGTTTTAAAAAGGAAGCTAGGAATAAATTCCCTCTCTCCCCAGCCTAAGAACAAGTCAAACCAAATAAATAGTATAGGATACAGTATTAGTCAGGCCTATTTTTAATAGTAAATCTCAAGCAACCAGAAACTACAGTTATATGGCATCTACCAATCCCCATGGGTGCCAGTTAATGCAGAGTTTACTGTATGGCTCTTTAAGATCATTTTAGATGATGTACGCAGTTTGGAGGATACAGCAGTTTTAGATCATTTTAGATGTTGTACGCAGTTTGGAGGATACAGCAGTTTTAGATCATTTAAGATGATGTACACAGTTTGGAGGATACAGCAGTTTTAGATCATTTTAGATGATGTACACAGTTTGGAGGATACAGCAGTTTTAGATCATTTTAGATGATGTAAGCAGTTTGGAGGATACAGCAGTTTTAGATCATTTTAGATGATGTAAGCAGTTTGGAGGATACAGCAGTTTTAGATCATTTAAGATGATGTACACAGTTTGGAGGATACAGCAGTTTTAGATCATTTTAGATGATGTACGCAGTTTGGAGGATACAGCAGTTTTAGATCATTTAAGATGATGTACACAGTTTGGAGGATACAGCAGTTTTAGATCATTTTAGATGATGTACGCAGTTTGGAGGATACAGCAGTTTTAGATCATTTTAGATGATGTACGCAGTTTGGAGGATACAGCAGTTTTAGATAATTTAAGATGATGTACACAGTTTGGAGGATACAGCAGTTTTAGATCATTTTAGATGATGTATGCAGTTTGGAGGATACAGCAGTTTTAGATCATTTTAGATGATGTACACAGTTTGGAGGATACAGCAGTTTTAGATCATTTTAGATGATGTACGCAGTTTGGAGGATACAGCAGTTTTGGATCATTTTAGATGATGTACGCAGTTTGGAGGATACAGCAGTTTTAGATCATTTTAGATGATGTAAGCAGTTTGGAGGATACAGCAGCAGCAGTAAGGAGTTATGGATAGGGAGCAGCTTGTAAAGAGCTCATTGTTGTCACGAGAGGGAATCAAAGGCACCAGTCCTGATGTTCCAGTGTCTGGACACAAACCAGAGACCAGAGAAACAAGTTTATGGTAAATATTTAATTATTTATTCGTAGGTTCATAGGAGGTTACTATGCTAGCTGCCCTAGAGCCTTTACAAGCCTAGCCACTTTAATCCCAAGTATCCCAAGTTGTTCTTTTTGGGTATTTCACAGAATGAATTTATGAACATAGTGGGTCTGTAATCACCACTGGCTACCCCTGTCCATGAGGGACTTTGGTGCCACTCCAGCAGTAAATTTGAGGTCTCCCATCCAATTATCTAGGTTGTGTTTGAATAGGGTCAGTGAGGAGCTCTGTTTTATGTGAAAAGAAAGTCTATTCCAGAGAAGCGTCAGTCTCTGGAAGACATATCTGTCTCTCCAGCATGTTCTGTTAATATCACAAGCTATGTTGAGACAAGTGACTCTTGTGCCATTTGACTTGTGGATGTGCAGCATTTCCATTAGGGCAGGGTCAGAGATTGCCCTATAGGCCAGGCACAAGTCACCTGTCAGCAGCCTATAAGATACAGAGTAAAATGGCAGAGCGTTCAGCTTGTCCATGTAGATCATGGTTTTGAATCCCTGTATTTTCTTAGTGAGAAACATCTGAGGTCTCTCCAGCTTCTGCAGGTGTCTGGGGAGGTACATGCAAACAGGTACATTATACTCTATTGGTGGTCTGATGAGGGTCAAGTACATTGGCCTTATAATATCCCTTGACCTGGATGCTGTGCCCTTGCTTATGAGCTGCACTATGTAGGCTTTCCTTACCATTGTGGAAACGTGGTGGTCAAAGGTCAGATTGCTGTCAACCTGTGTTCCTGAGTCTCACACCACTGGGTTGGAGCTCAGGGGATTGCTGTCAATATTGTAATTTGTTGGGAATTCTGTTTTGCCAAAGGGAATAGTAATGCATTTTTTTTGCATTTAGTTTTAGAACATGGCTTTGGCACCAATCATTTGTTTGTGTGAGCCCTTATAATATGTTGACATCACTGGGGGACTCAATAATTGCTCCCATTTTCCAATCATCAGTAGACTTGGTGAGCCAAAGGCCATGTACTTTGGCCTGGACTTCTGAGAAATAGATGCCAAACAATAAGGTCCCAACACAGACCCCTGTAGTACTCCACTGGTGATGGGTCTACTGGTGGAGGTGGAATCACCAGTTTTGACAGATTGTGTTCTGTCAGTGAGCCAATTAGCTACCCATCTAGTAACGTTCATAGGTTCATAGGTGTTTACTAGGCTAACGACCACAAGGGGCTTTTTAAGTTAGCTCTCCTACACACTGAAGGACTGTAAAGTGCAATATACAAACTGCAATATTTCAGTCTAATCGTAGATATGCTGCTATTGTTTCAATTTTACTTTGACAATATTAACCTTCATATTGGTCCTTCTCTTCCTTATCTGCTGTTCTGGGATGGGTGTGGGTCACTGCTGTCCTACTTTACTTACTGATTGCTATTTATTACATTTCTACTATGATATTTTATTAATTTTTCTCTGTCTGTATTTGCAACTGTTCCTGCATTCTGAATGACAATAAAGTTTTCTTTGACTTGACTTTGATTTGACTTAAGCCTAGCCATGCCTCCCAAATCTCTGCCAGGTTCTGATAACTTGTTTGATAACTGTAAGCAGGGGCTTGGGAGATGAATGAACTACAGGCGTCCACTACTGTCCATTAGAGATGTAGGTGATAAACCAGGGATGAATTTCTTGTTCCCCATCCAATTGTCACTGGGTAGAGCACTGATAACATAACATACATTTACTCAAATATAATTAAATATATTAAAACATGAAATCTTACCTCATTATCAACTATACTACTATTCTTTAGTTCATTCCTGTCCTCATGATATGCCTGAAACTGACTCGCCTCCACCTGTCTCACAAGACCAAGACCTAAAAATGTCATGAAAAACAAAAAAATGCTGCATCGATGTGTCCTGACAATGTACCTGGATCTATCTTAAATAGCATAAAGCATGATTTAGGCACAGCCCTTGTGATGCCCCACCACTGGACCAATAATCAAGGAACCTCAATCCTCACCACTGGCAACAGTGGCGGGGTGTTCGCTGAGGGGATAGAAGGTACACACCCAGTATTTCCAGATGCAGCTCTCTGCATCAAGTGCAATTTCCTTTAAGAGCACACAGAGATGACAGTCAGCCCAGGGCTTGTTTCTCCCTATTTCTCCAGATCCCCAATAAGACTCCCCACAGGCACAGCTATAGAGTTGAGTCCTTAACCAGGGTTCCAAGCCAAGTCCTCCAACACTCTCTCTCTACAACCAGTGCTTTGTGTCCCTGCCCAAGTAGCTGACACACACACTCATGGAGATTTGTTTTACACACACACACACACACACACACACACACACACACACACACACACACACACACACACACACCTGGGAAAGACTGGCACACATTTACTAGCTATGTCTCTTCTGCCCAGACTATAAGGTAATTACCACTGCTACCAGAACCTCTTATCAACTACTTTAAGGCCCTTAACAATGGGAGACTGATTTTACTGTGTAATATTAATATTAATACAAATGGTAGTTTGACCAAGAACCAGGCTATTAGGAGTGGCTCATACAGTGTCACCAAATAAATATGCAAGTACTCTCAAAACTTAAATATCTCTACACAGATTAGCCATAATTAAAGGTTTAAATATATTTAATAATAAATAATAAAAAAACATATATACACAGTGACATCAGAGTTCAAAACCACAGGAAATATTTAAAACAACATTGCAGGACAGTCTCAAATAAAGAAAAATAAAGTAAACTTTATTATTTTCCTGACTGAATCTAACATAATTATACTATAACCTAAGAACTTACTAATAGAGCAAGACAGATGTGGTGAATGGATCTTCTAGTTGTTGCCAGGTCCAAGACAGAATGCAAAATGCTCTGTCTTACTAAGAGACTTCTCAAATTAATATCTTAAATATTACTTCTGGGATAGCTTGCAGAATTACATCAGTTCTTGTCATCTGAGTCCTAGTTCCAGGCCAAAACAACCAATGAAGGCAGCTGGTAGCATTTAGCATCTACCCGTAAAATACACAAACTTCAGATCTGTGGCAGATGCTGAAAGTAATAAAACAATTGCATTTCTTCATGCTTTCAAGACTAGTAATTAGTTCAATACAGACAATACAGAAAGCTCCCTAGTACAGACTCTGTGACACTCGCTGCATTGAAAACTGAAAAATATCATCTTTTATTGTGTAGGCTATAAAGTAATTTAATTTCAGCTATTTATCTGATGTTTGCTGGACTGAAGTTAACCCTCCATTTCCTCTGTTAACATATACATTTAAACAGTTGTAATAGTGCATGTACATTTCTGTTCTCTTCCAGTAGGCCACACTGTGGATACATTTTAGGCACAAACACTTTGTAAAATATCGTTTCAAAACACATTTCTGTACAAACCAGTTTGATATACAAATATAAAAATAAACAAAAAAATTTGATTTGATATATTGCTCAAGTTATAAACAAAGGTATGGCATCTAAGTCCAAGGAAGCCATTGTTCCACTGTATTTGGCATTCATCAGACCTATCACTGAGTACAGTGCCCACTTTGGTATTTACGTAACCAGGGATATCAAACAATTGGAACAACCACAGAGGTTCCTTACTAAAAGAATACAGGGCAGAAGTAAAGTGTCCTATGCAGACTGCCTCAAAGCCCTATCTCTGTATTTTGTCTCCTACAGACTTTTGAGGGGGGGTCTATGCCTGACATACAGGGTATTGTCAAACCCCATTCTGATGGACCCCCTGCATATCCACAAAACAAACAGCACCATAATTACCCATTCTAAATACTTAAACCTTGCCTGGGATATAAATAGGACCTGCTGGAGAGATAGGTATGTATCTCAGAGACTACCCCCCGTCTATAGAACAGGCTCCCCATCCATGTGAAGCAGAGTTCCTCCCTAACCCAATTCAAGTGCAACTTGGACAATTGGATGGGAAACCGGAAATTCATCCCTGGTTTGGCACCTATGTCTCTAATAGACAGAGGTAACTTGTAAATGGTTCATCTCCCAGGCCCATGCTTACACTTATCAAGGGTATCAGAACTTGTCAGAGTTTTGGGATGCATGGCTAGGCTTAAAAAGGCCCTTGTGGTGGCTAGACTAATAAACACCTATGAACCTATGAACCTAAAAGTTAAATAAACTGGAAATAAACCTCCATGTCACCCACCAGATTGCCAACTGACTCATAGATAGGATGCAGATAATCAAAATAGGGAAAATTACCTCCACAAAGAGAATAGTCAACCTTGGATTCCCATAGGAATCTGTGCTTTGACCACTCCTGTTTGGCATCTACTTTTCTGAAGTAAAAGCCAATGCTACAGGGCTCTGGCTGACTAAGTTTGCAGATGACTGCAAGCTAGGAGCAGTAACTGAATTCCCCAAATGACTTAGCCATCCTACAGGACGGTTTATCTCAAATAAATAGTTGGTGCCAAAATCATGACGTGAAAACAAATGCCCAAAAATGCATTACTGTATTCTTTAGGAAGTCATCTAAACCAGGGAACTACCACATTGACAATACACCCCATAAAAGCTGACCCAGTTGTTTGGAATTTGTGGAGAGTGACCAAACTTTTGATCAACATGTCTATTGCTGTAGGAATGTCCTTCTATATTGCACAGCTTCTAAACAAAGGGATTGTGTCTAGATCTAGGTATGTCATCTTCCCTATTTACTCAGCCCACATCTAGAGAAATACATTGGTAAAAGGATACAAGGCCTAGACAACATGTCCTATATGGACCAACGCAAAGCCCAGTCTTTAAACTCTATATCCTACAGACTGTAAAGAGGTGATCTGTGTCTCGGATACAAGGCATCCTCTGACCCATTACTGATGGATTTACTACACGTTAGTAAGTTAAATGACATCAGAAATACTTGGTCTAGGGATCTAAACTTCTTCTGCAAGATCAACAGAATGGTTTGGAGGGACAGGAATATCTTGCAGATGATACCACCACCACTCTGGACTCCCCATCCAAATAAAACAAAGCTCATCCCTGTCTATACTCAAGTGCAATTTAGATCTATGGATGGAAAACTGTAAAAATGTACCCCAGGATTGTCCCCTGTAATAGTAATGGACAGAGGCAACTCATAATGCTTTATCCCATGCATGATTCCCGTTAAACTATCTATGACACGATATTCTCATTAGGGGTTATGTATAATTATCGACCATATGATGGGTAAAGCCAGTCTATAACCAAATGAAAGCAGTTATTTCAAGAATAAAACACTGTTAGCTATGTATATAGCAACAACTTATTTTTTCAGTTGTATTCAGATTTAAGTAAATGAGAACATAATAGACTTATTTTAAATAGAAATATAAATCAAAATGTGTATAATACTATTCTTGTGTACTAATACTAATTCTTGTGTATTAATACTATTCAATCTGTTATATTAAGTGTGCTACACCATAATTTTGTTAGATTGTATAACTCAAATGTCAACTGAGTGTGTAAACTTGGCTAAATGTGTATTTGTGTCATGTTTGCTGTTGTAATTATCTTTGGAGCTTTTCTCCCCAGGCCTCCACTGAAAATGGACATGTACCCAGTCGGACTATCCCGGTCAACAAATGTAAAATAAAATAAAATAAAATAGAAATAAGTATAAGAGAAATATAGCAACAACTTCTATGTGTGTGCATATTCAGTTATGTGTAATAATATGCTTAGCCAGAAGATGGCAGTGTTTTCTGGTGGATACTTACAGTAATGGTGCAGCGGTAGCGTTGTTGCCTCACAGCAAGAGGTTCTCCTGTTCGATTCTCGGCTGGAGCGCCTTCTGTGTGGAGTCTGCATGCCCTCCCTGCGGTCCAGTGGCGTTTGAAAGACATGCGTAGAATGGGCGTGCCTTTGTTGAAGGTTGGGCGTTTAGCTGGCACCTCAGCACCCATAAAAAAATCTACTGCCAATCATTAGCAGACCAGAGTTCCACTGTGGCAACCCCTAACCGGGAAAAGCCGAAAGAAGAATAACAACTTACAGTAATGTGCTTGATGTAATTTCCTGTTTCTTCTGCAGTATGTTTTCATGACATTAAAAAAAATAAATGTATCTCAGTTTAGACTACATTCAGGATCTAAGCATCTATTTGCTGTGCCCAGAAGGGCAATTTGCTAAGCTTAAAATGGCCCACAAGAACAGCTAGCCTGGTACATACCTATAATTTATTTATTTGCAGTTTGTTAAATGGGAAAGTCCAGTGGGCTGAGATGAGCCCTTTTTCAATGGAGGCCCGAAGAGAAATGCTCCATGTACATACATTCAAATAAAAATCAACAAAATTTGCAACAGAATTAATCCAAAATTTTACAAACGCAAAAACCAGCAGAAGTTAATACAAAGTATTACACAATACAAAATATTACATAGCTTAAAAATTTGATGAAGGCATATTGATGTTGTGGTAGTAGTAGCAAGAGGATTTGTGTAGTATAAACCTGTAAACAAGCTATATTACAATTTTTACATTATGTTTCTGTAATTGTTCTTACATTTGTTGCAGTAACAATCACCAGAATTTAAGAAAGGAATGCAAAACCACAAATAAATTAATTGTTTTTCTATTTTTACTCTCAATGAAGGATGCACCATAAAGCAAGACAGTGATATACTGGCTATTTATTTTTATTTATCATTTATTTAGGTTAGTCCCACTAGGCTAGTGGCCTCTTTTTGGGGGAAACTCAAGATGGTATTTATATTGCTAGGGAAAATTTTGCCTGAGCATCTGGAAATTTCCCCTGCTTTTTTGACAGGTGCTGTGGGATCTTTTGCATCCACCTAAGCTACCACCAACTCTGGCAGATGAGGCCTTGGTTTAATGTCTCATCTGAAGGAAGACAGATTCAGAATTGCAGCAATCCCCACCACCCACCCCCATCGCTGCACTGCAGTGTCAGTAGTCCAATTACCTGGCTGTGAAATCCAACCAATAGCCTTTTGGTCTTCCATCACTAAATGAGAGTGTGTGACCTGCTGTGTTCCTGACACTGCTAATATAGCTGTACACTGTGAGTGTGCGACCTGCTGTGCTCCTGAAACTGCTAATATAGCTGCACACTGTGAGTGTGCAACAAGCTGCGCTTTTGACACTGCTAATAAAGTTGTACGCTGGGAGTGTGCGACCTGCTGCATTCCTGTCACTGCTAATATAGCTGTATGCTGTGAGTGTGTGACCTGCTGTGCTCCTGACACTGGTAATTTAGCTGTACCCTGTGAGTGTGTGACCTGTTGTGCTCCTGACTCTGGTAATATAGATGCACCTTGCGAGTATGCAACTTGCTGCACTCCTGACACTGCTAATACAGTTGTACACTGTGAGTGTGCGACCTGCTGTGCTCCTGACACTGCTAATATAGCAGTACACTGTGAGTGTGCGAAATGCTGCGCTGCTGACACTGCTAATATAGCTGTACACTGCGTGTGATCTGCTGCACTCCTGACATTGTAATATAGCTGTACACTGTGAGTCTGTGACCTGATGTGCTCCTGGCACTGCTAATATAGTTGTACACTGACAGTGTGCAACCTGCTGCGCCCCTGACACTGTTAATATAGCCGTAAACTGTAGTGAAGTTTAGACCACAGAGTTCTTTTAAACTTTTGTTTGTTGTTTTTGGATGCTACTGTTGAATGTATCCTGCCTAAAGCAATAGCAGCATTGGAATATTTCTGTTCTTTGACAACTTGTATCTTTGTAGCTTCAGCTAGATTTTTTTTATATGGTTCTATGTTCATTTCCACTGTGTATTCTGCATTACAATATTTTAGTGTTCTGCCAAAAATCACAAAGTTCTGATTAACAGATGATCTAGCTTTTACTGGATTTTGGATTTTCTCCTTTGTTTATACTGCACTTCCTAACCTCCCTAACTCCACAGGAGCTTCATAATTACAGCACTACCTGCACCTGACTGGCCCATCCGTTCCAAGGAGTGGAAGCAGAGCATCCCCAAGCTAGACAAGAACCCACAGCCCATTTGTTGCAGTCCAAGAAGACTTACTGGTCTATCCTTTCACCCAGTGCGAAAAGTGGGGTGGTAAGGAGTGGCCAGCTGTTAGTCTTGTGTGGCCACTTGTCCTTCACCCCCCTTTTCTCCTCAGGTCTGCATGTAGTTTTGCTACATCTGTCCAGTCAGGGAGAAGAAGCATGTGTGCTCCCACATGCACTTCCTGTTTCCCTGCCTTAGCAAGAAAGTCACTGCCCAGTGCAGCATGTCCTAACAAGGTCTTTGCAGGTGGGCAATATGCCCATCCACCTCTAGTTGTCACCAATGCCACAGGCCTAGCAGCTTCTCTTCGCCCTGTATGAGGAAGTTGATGTTGGGCACTTACACTCACCCCCATCCTCCAGTTCTTCAGGCGCCTATGCCACTAATCAAACACTGGCCACTTAATATGTAGTCAGGGCTTCATCAGGAGTAACCACTGGAAATGTTGGGACTGAATGGGCGAAAGAACAGACTTACATATACTGAATCTGAGATGCCATTTCACAGACTATTCCCTATTCTCTGAGATATGGTGATCTTGGAGTTGGTATATATAAGTTCAGGGAGTGTGGGGGGCTTTTCCCTCATATTGGGAGTGCAAGGGGGGGGGTTGTCCCCTGCAAAAAGAAGTTATAAGGCGAAGAGTGATTTTTGAGATTCTCTCTTTAGGTTTTTGGTCTTTTTTTTTTTGCTCACATTTCAATAGAGAGCCCTTCATCCCACTATGTTGCAAGCTCGGGCTTCAGCTATACTGTTTTTTCTGTTTTCCCACTGATTGCAGCTTCTAGCTGCCTGCTGTGTTGGTTCTTCCTCTTGCAGTTTCAAGTTCCAGGATTTTCGATAACGCCAGCGTTCAGTAAGAAACTTTCGTTTATCTAATATAGACCCAGTACAATACCCCCTTTGGTCTGTACCTAACCTGGCATATCCAACAACTGAAATGCTCACAGAGGTTCCTTACTAAAAGAATACACGGTGTAAGTAACATGTGCTTTGCAGACCGCCTCAAGGCCCTATACCTGTATTTTGTCTGCTACAGGCTGTTGATGGAAGATCTATGCCTGGCATACAGGACATTGCCAGACACCATTCTGATGGACCTCCTGCATATCCATAGAACAACCAGCACCAGAATTACCCATTCTAAAGACATAAACCTTGCCTGTGATATAAGTAGGACCTGCTGGAGAGACAGGTATGTATCCCAGAGACAACCTCTTTTCTGGAACAGGCTCCCCATCCATGTGAAGCAGAATTCCTTACTAACTGAACGTGGATAATTTGATGAGAAACAAGAAATTCATCCCTAGTTTGGCACCTATGTCTCTAATGAATACAGGTAGCCTGTAAATAGCTAATTTCTCAGGCCCCTGCTTATAAATGCTTTATCTCCCAAGCCCCTGCTTACACTCATCAAGGGTACCAGAACATGTTGGAGATTTGGGATGCATGGCTAGGTTTAAAAAGGTCCTTCTGGTTGTTAGCCTAGTAAACATCTATGAACCTATGAACCTAAAAGTTTCTGGATCTGCAGAGATCATGGATCAGTTGGTGATGAAGAGTTTTGCCCTTTAGGAACACTCCCTCCCAGCCGTTCAGAAAGGATAAGGAAGAAGCAGAACCACCAGGGAGTGAGGCGGGAAGAACACTGGAACATTCCTGGTTGGGAAAATCACCAGAATTCTTCCAGACATGGTTGGAGCAAGAGAAAGAATTGAGTTTTTCTGCATCTTTTAGTTTTGTGGATTCCTTGGAGAATACAGGTTCATGTTTGGTGCATAACACCACAGATTGTATTCTGAAGATTTTGCGAGGCGAATGCCGACAAAAGCGCTCAATAAAGTGTCTTCGAGGATCTACCAGAGTGTTTCCTTGCTTCTACAACTTTCTTGTATCTGTATAGATATTCACAAGGTGCTGTGGTTTCCTGATTTTATATGATTAAGTTGCAAATCTCCACTTCTGGTACCCTTTTCCATTGTTTCACGGTTACAGGCTACCACCATCAAAACAACATAAGAATAAAAATTAATTATGCCCCATGGCTAACCAAAGATATTAAAATTACAATGAAAGAAAGGTACAAGGCCTGCATGTAATTTCATAACAACAAAACCACTACTTTGAGACAAATCTATCTAGAACTCCGCAACAAAGCCAAAAAATAAAGTAAACTTGACAAAACTAATTGCTATAAAAACATGCAAGAAAAATATGCTCATAAATTCTGGGCCACAATAAATGGTATACTGCACCCGGGCAAATCCACTACTCCAACCCCTGTGTTACCAAACAACCATGATAACATTCCCCACACAATTTAACAAATACTTTACCAAAACAGTCCAAACCCTTGCCAATGCCCAAATTAGTACTAGTAGCTCCATACCAACAGCTACCCTAACCCACCCCAATACACAAAACAATACCTTCAGCTTTTCCCTGCACCCAGTGCCCACTAAGGTATTTTCTAAACTCCTTAAGAAACTTAAACCTATCACACTAGCAGCTGATAACCTACCAGCAGATTACCTTCAGACATCTGCAAAGGCTATAGCCTATCCTGTGTCTATTCTCATAAATAGGTCACTATCAGAGAGCAAGGTACCTACTTCATGGAAAACATCACATACTATTCCACTGCACAAAGGAGGTAACTCCTTAGAGCTCACCAACTGTCACCCAATCGTGATTCTATCACCTTTATCCAAAATATTAGAAAGAGTTGTTCATTCTCAACTAATGCAGTACCTCCTAAAAAAACAACCTACTTTCCTAATCACAGCATGGCTTTAGACCCTCCCATAGTACCACCACGACACTGCTATCTTTTACCAACAAAGTTAACCACCACAGAAACAAGGGTCTATTCGTATCTTCCATATTCGTAGACTTATCAAAGTCCTTTGACATGGTAAACCACAATATGCTTCTTGAGACTCTGTCTACCATAAACATTAGCTCCTCCTTCATAACAGTTACTTATCAGGCCGTCAGCAAGCAGTCCTATGGCAAGACCAATTGCCCCCCCCTCCCCCGTTACCAGTATCCATAGGCTCAAGGGTCCATCCTCGGCTCATTGCTGTTCTCTCTATTTACCAACCAGATCTCTTCTTCCTACCCTACTGCCTCAGGAGTACAATATGCAAATGACACCACCCTTATATGCGCCACCCCCACCTTAAATGAACTGCAAACCTTAACCCAAAATAACTTTACTCTAGCCAAAACATGGTTCACTAACATCAAACTTATTCTTCATCCCCCAAAAAACAAACTAATTCTTTCAGCCCTAGTAGATCCCCTCCTCTAAACAATAATTTTACCATAAACTCCAAAGATAATATTCAAATCGCTCCAACCACACACACTAAACTGCTAGGTGTAGAAATTGACAATCACCTGAAATTCGACATCCACATAGCACAAACCATCAAGAAAGTAAACAAAAATCTACATAACCAGAATAAAAGTTTTCTGCAAAAAATTAACTTTCCAGAATTAGAAGAGAGCCTGCAAAGTGACCTGATTAAACCTATTTCTAAAGAAGAAATAGTATATACAATTCAACATATTAAAGCACATAAGTCGCCAGGGCCTGATGGTATTACAGCTGAATTTTACAAAGAGTTTGCTGATAGTTTGGGAAAAGAATTGTCTCATGTATTTAATTATATAACTAAAAATAAAATTAGTGACCCCCACCTCAATGCGTCAAAAACAATTTTCATACATAAAACCAATTCAGATCCCCTTAACCCAGATAATTACAGACCAGTAGCACTAATGAATGTGGATATGAAAATTTTAACATCAATTATAGCATCGAGACTAAAGAAGGTTTTGATATATCTAATTTCTAAGGAACAAGCTGGATTTATGGCAACTAGACAAACTAGCGATAACACACTTACACTGCATAATATGATGACGTATGCTAAACAAAACAACTTTAATATCTATGCTCTTATAATAGATGCCCAGAAAGCATTTGATAGAGTAGACATAAAGTTTTTGTTTGATGTGTTACCCTATTTTAACTTGCCCCAAGAATTCATTCAGATACTACAAATATTATATAGTAATCCATACACTACGCTATACATCAATAGGACTTATTCTAACAGAATACAGATTAAAAATGGTACTCGTCAGGGTTGTCCCATGTCCCCCTTATTGTTTAACCTATATCTAGAACCCCTATTTTTATATATCAAGCAAAATTTGTATCATAATGCACCAATAATTTATAGGAATAAAATATTAATGTCAGCATTACGATGATCTTATTATTTATTGTACAACCCCAATTTCGGACAGTGAAAAGATATTAAAGCTCATAAACGAATTTTTGGTAGTTTCTAATTATAAAATTAACTTACAGAAAACAAATATCTTCCCGTTAAGAACCCCAAAACCTTTTTCATTAATGGCCCTGATGGGGAAGTTAACACGTAAAGAAAATATTAAATATTTGGGTATCAACTTCTCTATGGATAATAAGGACTTTTATAACAATAATGTTAAATGAGTATGGGAACACATAATAGCTGATTGTGACAGATGGAAGAATTTAAAACTACCGGTATTAGCAAAAGTATCAATAGTGAAAATGAATATACTACCACGAATGTTATACATATTTAGGTCTGCCCAATTATCAATTTCAAAAACAGTTTTTAAACAAATGCATAAAGATCTAGCTAAATTTATCTGGAACCCAAAAAGAACTAGAATATCTTATGAGAAATTAATGACCCCTAAAACAAGAGGGGGACTTGAGCTACCAAACTTTGAAGCATATTATTTGATTGTAAACGCTAATCAAATTTTAAGAATTGCTAACTATGATGTAACGAATACAAAATGGATACCAGCTTGGGTGGTCTTGAATCATAAGCATATTTTGGATAGGAAAATAAATCCTAAAGCATTACCCTTTATGGACAAAATTAGTCTGATAAAATATGGGGTCATGGACCACATAATAACCTGTGTCTCATCTTTGCAAACTTTATTTCAGTCCGTAGATTTATTGCAATATATGATGATTCTTCAACCTTTCCACAGGAATCCTAATTTTAAACTAAATAATCAGCTGATCGATCTCAGCAAATTTCCATTAATAGTTAATCTGACTCTATTTGATGTTTTTAATAAACTTGACTTATCGGCTTTACAAATTAGACAGGAAATGAATCTACCTAGAAGTTACATTGTTATAATGAGACAAGTTAAAGAACTTGCCTTGAGCTATTTTAGGAACTTTAAACCTGCAGCCGGATTTGTGGATAAGTGCTCTGAATTGTGGCAAGCTATCCAACAAGACACTAAATTTATAGCAACTGCATACAAATTAATTAAGGATTTGAAATTTAAGGACAAAATTTTGCTTTCAGAGTATTGGGTAAACAAAGTAACAGTAACAGACAATCAGATATTAAAAGCAATTGATATAACTAGGAAATCAGTTTCTTTTCAAAAACTGATGTACACGCAATTGATGATTTGGAACAATGCATATTACACACATCTTAGATTACATAAATTTAACCCTAGGAATTCTCCAATTTGTCCATACTGTGCAGATCAAACAGCGGATCTTCTTCATATGTTCTGGAGTTGTAAATGCGTATATAAACTTTGGAACTCTCTTAAAGTACAACTGCAAAAGATGGGTTATCAAAGTTCTACACTGTCATGGGAATTTATGATTCTACATATTCCTCTAAGAGAGCTTTCCAGATCGCAAACTATTATTTGTATGAATATTTTTTTGCTGATGAAACTCTATATAGCCACAAATTGACTAGAACCACATAAGACATCATGGAATAATTTTAAGCTTGTGGCTATAAAACATATACTAGCACATAAATTACTTCTGAAACAAACTAACAAAAATATTAATAACCCGAAAATATGGGAAAAGGTCTTCAATATTATATTAGCATGATACTGATTTTAGGAATATATTAAATATAGGAAGCATTTCATGTAGATATTGTATAAATGGTTTGTAGTAGTTATAGTGTATTATGTGTATGTGATGTTTATTGTATTTTTGTAATGTTTTTGGAAAATATATTTCAATAAAAATTTATTATGGAAAAAAAAAAAAGAAAGTAAACAAAAAGCTTGGGCTCATCTATAGGAACAAACGGTTTATCACTAAACATACCAAAGTCACAATTGCAAGGACTCATCTCTTATCCATCCTTCTCTATGCCTCCTCTATCTTGACTAATCTCCACCAGGCCGATCTAAACAAAATGGAATCTTGTTATAACAAGATTTCCAAGTTTGCTACTGAAGCCTCATATAGGTCCCATCACTGTACTTCCCTTAAGCAGCTCACCTGGCTGGAGCTGCCTCAACTACTGTTACTCAATCAACTCTCAATAGCACACAAGCTCTACTACCTTCCTGATAAAACCCCAGCACTCCTGCATCTAATTCAGCCCCACACTACCACTAGAGCCTTAACATCTAGTAACCAGAACCTCATAAATGTCATCAGATATAAAAATGATGCTGGTAAATCTCTCTTTGTCTGTACTATTGCCAGAATCTGGAACTCACTACCAAGCCACATAACTTCTACTATTCAATTTAAAAACTCCTGAAAACACACTATTTAAACAACTGGCTTTGTTTCTGCTACTCTCCAGGCTAATCCACACCTATGAACTGTCACAAGAATTATGCTAAGTGACACCAGTTTCTTTAACCTGCAGTATTTGTTAAACTGTTGATTGTTACTGTACAGAACTAATATCTATGTTCTATAATACTGGCAAACATTACCTGTTGCCTCAACCAAATATCTTATGTGAATAAAAATTATCACTAGCCTGATTTTACCCTTCATATCATCTGTGCCTAAACTGCAATTTTATTTTTTTATTTTATTATTTTACATTTGCTGACCAGGATGATCCGACTGAGCTGAATAGCCCTTTTTCAGCGAGGCCCAGGGAGAAAAGCTCCACAGTATACAGGTCATTAAAAGCATTCGAATTTCACAGTAGTTACATAGAAAGTATATTAGTTAATACAGAGGTAATTACTTAAGAAGTTTCATTGTTTTGAAATGTAAGCATTAAACAATATAAGACAATAATTCATAAAAAGCAGCGATACTTATAGGTGACTGTAGATGTTTCTAATAAATGATTGAAATCAGAAGAGGAAATGATACCTGTAGATGTGAAGGTAGATAGTATGCAGAGGTTATAGTTCATCATCAGAGGTAAGAGAACATACTGATGATGAATCGTAAGGTAGCGTTTAGCAAGTGGACTAAATGTAGTTTATGGAGGATGATAACAAGGGCAGGACCAGTGTGCTTTTACGTATTCTTTGGTTGCAGTTTTGAATTGATTAGTTTGTGTAAGACACCTGATTTCTAATGGAAGTTTATTCCATGCTATAGAAGCATTGGAGCTATAGAGATTGGATCCAAATTTATTTTTAGCTTTGTATATTTGTAATAGGTTTTGTTCAGAGCTACATAAGGACCTGGTAGGGGAGTATTGGGAGATTAAAGAGGATAGGCTAGGACAGAAGGATTGCTGGTTTAGAATTATATGGATTATCTGCAGTTGGGAGTGAAGGAGTGAGTGGTGTAGTTCAAGCCAGTTTAAGTATCTTAGTGAAAGACAATGGTGAGATTTATAAGTTTGTTGGGAAGCAAATCTTGCAACCTTGTTATAGGTGGATTCTAGTTTTGCTAAAAGTGTGGATTAGTAAGAATTTGACAGCTATACAATAGACTGGGTAGTGAGTATGAGTGAGAGAGGGTAACTCTTGCTTTATTTGAAAGAAAACTTTTGTTTCGAAAGAGAAGGCCCACTTTTTGCTGTGTCTTTTTAATACAGTAATTTATATGCAGGTCGATTTAAGGTGGGTGAGGTTTTCTGGAAGAAAGAGTAAGGAGTTTTGTTTCTTTAGGGTTAAGAATAAGCTGGTTGTTACAGAGCTAGGATTCTATTGCATTGAAAGATGCTTGAGTAGCAGAGATAAGGTCATCAGAAGAATCTTCAATGGTGATGACTGTAGAATCATCTGCATATTGAATAAGGGATGACAGAGGACAGGAGGTATGTATTAGATTAGTGAAGACATTAAAAAGTAATGGGCCAGACTGTAGAATAATCTGCATATTGAATAAAGGATGACAGAGGACAAGAGGAATGTAGTAGATTAGTAAATATATTAAAAAGTAATTGGCCTAAGTGTAGGATCATCTACATACTGAATAAGGGATAACAGAGGACAGGAGGTATGTAGGAGATAAGTGAAGATGTTAAAAAGTAATGGACTTGACTGCAGAATCATCTGATGACTGAATAAGGGATGACAAAGGACAGGAGGTATGTAGGAGATTAGTGAAAATATTAAAAAGTAATGGGCCTGACTGTAGAATCATTTGCATATTGAATAAGGGATGACAGAAGACAGGAGGTATGTAGGAGATTAGTGAAAATATTAAAAAGTAATGGGCCTGACTGTAGAATCATTTGCATATTGAATAAGGGATGACAGAAGACAGGAGGTATGTAGGAGATTAGTGAAAATATTAAAAAGTAATGGGCCAGACTATAGAATCATCTGCATGTTGAATAAGGGATGACAGAGGTCAGGAGGTATGTAGGCGATTAGAGAAGATATTAAAAAGTAATGGGCCTGCCTGTAGAATCACTTGTATATTGAATAAGGGATGACAGAGGACAGGAGGTATGTAGACAATTAGTGAAGATATTAAAAAGTAATGGGCCTGACTGTAGAATCACCTGCATATTAAATAAGGGATGATAGAGGGCAGGAGGTATGTAGGCGATTATCGAAGATATTAAAAAGGAATGGGCCTAACTGTAGGATCACCTGCATATTAAATAAGGGATGACAGAGGGCAGGAGGTATGTACAAGATTAGTGAAGATAATAAAAGGAATGGGCCTGACTGTGGACTCATCTGCATATTGATTAAGGGATGACAGAGGACAGGAGGTATGTAGAAGATTAGTAAATATATTAAAAAGTAATAGGCCTGACTGTAGAGTCATCTGAATATTATATAAAAGATGACAGAGGACAGGAGGTATATAGAAGATTGGTGAAAATATTAAAAAGTAATGGGCCTGACTGTATAATCATGTGCATATTGAATAAGGGATGATAGAGGACAGGATGTATGTAGCAGATTGGTGAAGTTATTAAAAGTAATGGGCTTGAATGTAGAATCGTCTGCATATTGAATAAGGGATTACAGAGGGCAGGAGGTATGTAGTAGATTAGTGAAGATATTAAAAAGTAATAGGCCTGACTGTAGAATCATCTGTATAATGGATGACCGAGGAAAGGAGGTATGTTGAAGATTAGTAAAGATATTCAAAGTAATGGGCCTGACTGAAGAATCATCTGCACACTAAATAAGGGATGACAGACAAAAGGAGGTATGTAGTAGATTAGTGAAAACATTAAAAAGTAATGGGCCAGACTGTAGAATATTCTGCATATTGAATAAAGGATGACAGAGGACAGGAGGAATGTAGTAGATTAGTAAATATATTAAAAAGTAATTGCCCTGAGTGTAGAATCATCTGCATACTGAATAAGGGATAACAGAGGACAGGAGGTGGGTAGGAGATTAGTGAAGATATTACAAAGTAATGGGCTTGACTGTGGAATCATCTACATCTTGAATAAGGGATGACAGACAACAGGAGGTATGTAGAAGATTAGAAAAGATATTAAATGCAATGGGCCTGACTGTAGAATCATCTGCATATTGAGTAAGGGATAACAGAGGACAGGAGGTATGTATGAGATTAGTGAATATATTAAAAAGTAATGGGCCTGACTATTGAATCATCTACATATTGAATAAGGGATGACAGAGGACAGGAGGTAGGGAGGACAGGAGGTAGGGAGGAGATTAGTGAAGATATTACAAAGTAATGGGCTTGACTGTGGAATCATCTACATGTTGAATAAGGGATGACAGACAACAGGAGGTATGTAGAAGATTAGAAAATATATTAAATGTAATGGGCCTGACTGTAGAATCATCCGCATACTGAGTAAGGGATAACAGAGGACAGGAGGTATGTATGAGATTAGTGAAGATATTAAAAAGTAATGGGCCTGACTGTAGAATCATCTGCATATTGAATAAGGGATGACAGGACAGGAGGTATGCAGGAAATTAGTGAAGATATTAAAAAGTAATGGGCCTGACTGTAGAATTATCTGCATATTGAATAAAAGATGACAGAGGACAGGAGGTATGTAGGGGATTAGTGAAGATATTAAAAAGTAATGGGCCTGACAGTGGAATCATCCACATATTGAATAAAGGATGACAGAGGACAAAAGGTTTGTTGGAGATTAGTGAAGACATTACAAAGTAATGGGCCTGACAGTGGAATCATCTGCATATTGAATAAAGGATGACAGAGAACAGGAGGTATGTAGAAGATCAGTGAAAATATTATAAAGTAATAGGCCTGACTGTAGAATCATCTGCATATTGAATAAGGGATGACAGAGGAGAGGATGTATGTAGACAATTAGTGAAGATATTAATAAGTAATGGGCCTGCCTGTAAAACCATTTGCATATTGAATAAGGGATGACAGAGGACAGGAGGCGTGTAGGCGATTAGAGAAGATATTAAAAAGGAATGGGCCTGACTGTAGAATCACCTGCATATTAAATAAGGGATGACAGAGGGCAGGAGGCATGCAGGAGATTAGTGAAGCTATTAGAAAGTTATGGGCCTGGCTGTGAAACCATCTCCATATTGAATAATGGATGACAGGGCAGGAGGTATGTAAGAGATTAGTGAAGCTATTAAAAAGTTATGGGCCTGGATGTGAAACCATCTCCATATTGAATAATGGATGACAGAGTACAGTAGGTATGCAGGAGATTAGTGAAGATATTAAAAAGTAATGGTCCTGACTGTAGAATCATCTGCATATTGAATAGGGGATGACAGAGGACTGGAAGTATGTACAAGATTAGTGAAGATAATAAAAGGAATGGGGCTGACTGTGGACTCATCTGCATATTGATTAAGGGATAACAGAGGACAGGAGGTATGTAGGAGATTAGTGAAGATATTAAATAGTAATGGCCTGACTGTAGAATAATCTGCATATTGAATAAGGTATGACAGAGGACAGGAGGTATGTTGGAGATTAGTGAAGATATTAAAAAGTAATGGGTCTGCCTGTTGAATCATCTCATATTAAATAAGCGATGAGAGAGAACAGGAGGTATGTAGGAGATTGGTGAAGATATTAAAAAGTAATGGGCCTGACTGTAGAATCATCTGCATATTGAATAAGGGATGACAGAGGACAGGAGGTATGTAGACGATTAGTGAAGATATTAAAAAGTAATGTGCCTGACTGTGGTATCATCTGCATATTGTATAAGGGATGACAGAGGACAGGAGGTTTGTAGATGATTAGTCATGATATTAAAAGTAATGTGCCTGACTGTATAATCATCTGTATATTGAATAAGCAATGACAGAGGACAGGAGGTATGTAGAAGATTTGTGAAGATATTAAAAAGTAATGGGCCTGACTGTAGAATCATCTGCATATTGAATAAGGGATGACAGAGGACAGGAGGTATGTAGACGATTAGTGAAGATATTAAAAAGTAATGTGACTGACTGTGGTATCATCTGCATATTGTATAAGGGATGACAGAGGACAGGAGGTTTGTAGATGATTAGTCATGATATTAAAAGTAATGTGCCTGACTGTATAATCATCTGCATATTGAATAAGCAATGACAGAGGACAGGAGGTATGTAGAAGATTTGTGAAGATAAGTAATGGGCCTGACTGTAGAATCATCTGCATATTGAATAAGGGATGGCAGAGGACAGGAGGTATGTAGTAGATTAGTGAAGACGTTAAAAAGTAATGGGCCTGACTTTGGAATCATCTGCATATTGAATAAGGGATGACAGAGGACAGGAGGTATATAGAATATTAGTGAAGATATTAAAAAGTAATTGAACTGACTGTAAAATCATCTGCATATTGAATAAGGGATGACAGAGGACAGGGGGTATGTAGAAGATTAGTGAAGTTATTAAAAAGTAATGGGCCTGACTGTAGAATCATCTGCATATTGATTAAGGGATGACTGAGGACAGGAGGTATGTACAAGTTTAGTGGAAATAATAAAAGGAATGGGCCTGACTGTGGATTCATCTGCATATTGATTAAGGGCTGACTGAGGACAGGAGGTATGTAGGAGATTAGTGAATATATTAAAAAGTAATGGGCCTGACTGTAGAATCATCTGTATATTGAATAAGGGATGACAGAGGACAGGAGGTATGTAGGAGATTAGTGAATATATTAAATAGTAATGGGCCTGACTGTGGAATTTTCTGCATATTGAATAAAAGATGACAGAGGACAGGGGGTATGTAGGGGGTTAGTGAAGATATTAAAAACTAATGGCCCTGACTGTAGAATCATCTGCATATTGTATACAGGATGACAGAGGCCAGGAGGTATGTAGTAGATTAGTGAAGATATTAAATGTAATGGACCTAAGTATAGAATTGTCTGCATACTGAATAAAACATGACAGAGGACGGGAGGTATGTAGGAGATAAGGGAAGATGTTAAAAAGTAATGGGCCTGAGTGTAGATTCATCTGCATATTGAATAGGGGATGGCAGAGTACAGGAGGTATGTAGGAGATTAGTGAAGATGTTAAAAAGTAATGGGTCTCATTGTAGAATCATCTGCATATTGAATAAGGGATGACAGAGGACAGGAGGTATGTAGTAGATTAATGAAGATATTAACAATTAATGGACCTGACTGAGGAATCATCTGCATATTGAATAAGGGATGACACAGGACTGGAGGTTTGTAGGATATTAGAGAAGATATTAAAAAGTAATGGGCCTGACTGTAGAATCATCTGCATATTGAATAAGGGACGACAGAGGACAGGAGGTATGTATAAGATTAGTGAAGACATTAATACAGGATCACAGTGGACAGGAGGTATGAAAGAGATTTTTGAAGATATTAAAAAGTAATGGGCCTGACTGTAGAATCATCTGCATATTGAATAAGGGATGACAGAGGACAGTAGGTATGTAGACGATTAGTGAAGATATTAAAAGTAATGGTCCTGTATGTAGAATCATCTGAATATTGAATAAGGGATGACAGAGGACAGGGGTTATGTAGGAGATTAGTGAAGATATTAAAAAGTAATAGGCCTGACTGTGGAATTATCTGCATATTGACTAAGGGATGACAGAGGTCAGGAGGTATGTAGAAGATTAGTGAAGGTATTAAAAAGTAATGGGCCTGACTGTAGAATCATATGCATATTGAATAAGGGATGACAGAGGACAGGAGGTATGTAGATGATTAGTGAATATATTAAAAAGTAATGTGCCTGACTGTGGAATCATCTACATATTGCATAAGGGATGACAGAGGACAGGAGGTTTGTAGATGATTAGTGAAGATATTAAAAGTAATGTGCCTGACTGTGAAATCATCTGCATATTGAACAAGGGATGACAGAGGACAGGAGGTATGTAGAATATTAGTGAAGATATTAAAATGTAATGGGCCTGACTGTAGAATCATCTGCATATTGAATAAGGGATGATTGAGGACAGGAGGTAGGGAGGAGATTAGTGAAGATATTAAATAATAATTGCCTGACTGTAGAATAATCTGCATATTGAATAAGGTATGACAGAGGACAGGAGGTATGTAGAAGATTAGTGAAGATATTAAAAAGTAATGGGCCTGACTGTAGAATCATCTGCATATTGAATAAGGGATGACAGAGGACAGGAGGTACTTAGCGGATTGTGAAGATATTAAAATGTAATGGGCCTGACTGTAGAATCATCTGCAAATTCAATAAGGGATGACAGAGTACAGGAGGTATGTACACATTTAGTGAAAATAATAAAAGGAATGGGCCTGACAGTGGACTCATCTGCATATTGATTAAGGGATGACAGAAGACAGGAGTTACGTATGAGATTAGTGAATATATTAAAAAGTAATCTCCTGAATGTAGAATCATCTGAATATTGAATAAGGGATGACAAAGGACAGGAGGTATGTAGGGAATTAGTGAATATATTAAATAGTAATGGGCCTGACTGTGGAATTATCTGCATATTGAATAAAAGATGACAAAGGACAGGAGGTATGTAGGGGATTACTGAAGATATTAAAAACCAATGGGCCTGACTGTAGAATCATCTGCATATTGCATACAGGATGACAGATGACAGGAGGTATGTAGTAGATTAGTGAAGATATTAAAAAGTAATGGCCTGATTGTGGAATCATCTGCATATTGAATACAGGATCACAGATGACTGGAGGTATTTAGGAGATTAATGATGATATTGCAAAGTAATGAGCCTGACTGTAGAATCATCTGCATATTGAATAAGGGATGACAGAGGAACGTAGGTATGTAGACAATTAGTGAAGATATTAAAAGTAATGGGCCTGACTGTAGAATCATCTGAATATTGAATAAGGGATGACAGAGGACAGGAGATATGTAGGAGATTAGTGAAGATATTAAAAAGTAATAGTCCTGACTGTGTAATCATCTGCATATTGAATAGGGGATGACAGAGGACAGGAGGTATGTAGAAGATTAGTGAAGATATTAAAAAGTAATGGGCCTGACTGTAGAATCATCTGCATATTGAATAAGGGATGACAGAGGACAGGAGGTATGTAGATGATTACTGAAGATATTAAATGTAATGTGCCTGACTGTGGAATCATCTCCATATTGAATAAGGGATGACAGAGGACAGGAGGTATGTAGAATATTAGTGAAGATATTAAAAAGTAATGGGCCTGACTGTAGAATCATCTGCATATTGAATAAGGGATGACTGAGGACAGGAGGTAGGGATGAGATTAGTGAAGATATTAAATAGTAATGGCCTGACTATAGAATAATATACATATTGAATAATAGATGACAGAGGACAGGATGTATGTAGTAGATTAGTGAAGATATTAAATAGTAATGGCCTGACTGTAGACTAATCTGCATATTGAATAAGGTATGACAGAGGACAGGAGGTATGTTGGAGATCAGTGAAGATATTAAAATGTAATGGGCCTGACTGTAGAATCATCTGCAAATTGAATAAGTGATGACAGAGTACAGGAGGCATGTACACGTTTAGTGAAGATAATAAAAGGAATAGGCCTGACTGTCGACTCATCTGCATATTGATTAAGGGATGACAGAGGACAGGAGGTACGTAGGAGATTAGTGAATATATTAAAAAGTAATGTCCTGAATGTAGACTCATCTGGATATTGAATAAGGGATGACAATGGACAGGAGGTATGTAGGAGATTAGTGAATATATTAAATAGTAATGGGCCCGACTGCGGAATTATCTGCATATTGAATAGAAGATGACAGGGGACAGGAGGTATGTAGGGGATTAGTGAAGATATTAAAAAGTAATTTGCCTGACTATGGAATCATCTGCATATTGAATAAGGGATGACACAGGACAGGAGGTTTGTAGTATATTAGAGAAGATATTAAAAAGTAATGGGCCTGACTGTAGAACCATCTGCATATTGAATAAGGGATGACCAAGGACAGGAGTATGTAGAAGATTAGTAAATATATTAAAAGTAATGGGCCTGACTTTAGTATCATCTGCATATTGAATAAGGGATGACAGAGGACAGGATGTATGTAGGGGAAAGTGAAGATATTAAAATTAATGGGCCTTACTGTGGAATCATCTGCATATTGAATAAGGGATGACAGAGGACAGGAGGTATGTAGGATATTAGTGAAGATATTAAAATGTATTGGGCCTGACAGTAGCATCATCTGCATATTGAATAAGGGATGACAGAGGACAGGAGGTATGTTGACAATTAGTGAAGATATTAAAAAATTAATGGGCCTGCCTGTAGAATCACTTGCATATTGAAAAAGGGATGACAGAGGACAGGGGGTATGTAGGTGATTAGCGAAGATATTAAAAAGGAATGGGCCTGACTGTTTAATCACCTGCATATTAAATAAGGGATTACTGAGGAAAGGAGATATGTAGGAGATTAGTGAAGCTATTAAAACGTTATGGGCCTGGCTGTGAAACCGCCTCCATATTGAATAAGGGATGGCAGGACAAGAGGTATGTAGGACAGTAGTGTAGATATTTAAAAGTAATGGGCCTGACTATAGAATCATCTGCATATTGAATAAGGGATGACAGAGGACAGGAGGTATGTAAGGGGAAGTGAAGATATTAAAAATTAATGGGCCTTACTGTGGAATCATCTGCATATTGAATAAGGGATGACAGAGGACAGGTGGTATGTAGGAGATAAGTGAAGATGTTAAAAAGTAATGGGCCTGAGTGTAGATTCATCTGCATATTGAATAAGGGATGGCAGAGTACAGGAGGTACTCAGCGGATTGTGAAGATATTAAAATGTAATGGGCCTGACTGTAGAATCATCTGCAAATTCAATAAGGGATGACAGAGTACAGGAGGTATGTACACATTTAGTGAAGGTAATAAAAGGAATGGGCCTGACTGTGGACTCATCTGCATATTGATTAAGGGATGACAGAAGACAGGAGTTATGTAGGAGATTAGTGAATATATTAAAAAGTAATCTCCTGAATGTAGAATCATCTGTATATTGAATAAGGGATGACAAAGGACAGGAGGTATGTAGGGGATTAGTGAATATATTAAATAGTAATGGGCCTGACTGTGGAATTATCTGCATATTGAATAAAAGATGACAAAGGACAGGAGGTATGTAGGGGATTAGTGAAGATATTAAAAACTAATGGGCCTGACTGTAGAATCATCTGCATATTGCATACAGGATGACAGATGACAGGAGGTATGTAGTAGATTAGTGAAGATATTAAAAAGTAATGGCCTGATTGTGGAATCATCTGCATATTGAATACAGGATCACAGAGGACTGGAGGTATTTAGGAGATTATTGATGATATTGCAAAGTAATGGGCCTGACTGTAGAATCATCTGCATATTGAATAAGGGATGACAGAGGACAGGAGGTATGTTGGAGATCAGTGAAGATATTAAAATGTAATGGGCCTGAGTGTAGAATCATCTGCAAATTGAATAAGTGATGACAGAGTACAGGAGGCATGTACACGTTTAGTGAAGATAATAAAAGGAATGGGCCTGACTGTCAACTCATCTGCATATTGATTAAGGGATGACAGAGGACAGGAGGTAGGGATGAGATTAGTGAAGATATTAAATAGTAATGGCCTGACTATAGAATAATATACATATTGAATAATAGATGACAGAGGACAGGATGTATGTATTAGATTAGTGAAGATATTAAATAGTAATGGCCTGACTGTAGACTAATCTGCATATTGAATAAGGTATGACAGAGGACAGGAGGTATGTTGGAGATCAGTGAAGATATTAAAATGTAATGGGCCTGACTGTAGAATCATCTGCAAATTGAATAAGTGATGACAGAGTACAGGAGGCATGTACACGTTTAGTGAAGATAATAAAAGGAATGGGCCTGACTGTCGACTCTTCTCCATATTGATTAAGGGATGACAGAGGACAGGAGGTACGTAGGAGATTAGTGAATATATTAAAAAGTAATGTCCTGAATGTAGACTCATCTGTATATTGAATAAGGGATGACAACGGACAGGAGGTATGTAGGAGATTAGTGAATATATTAAATAGTAATGGGCCCGACTGCGGAATTATCTGCATATTGAATAAAAGATGACAGGGGACAGGAGGTATGTAGGGGATTAGTGAAGATATTAAAAACTAATGGGCCTGACTGTAGAATCATCTGCATATTGCATACAGGATGACAGATGACAGGAGGTATGTAGTAGATTAGTGAAGATATTAAAAAGTAATTTCCTGATTGTGGAATCATCTGCATATTGAATAAGGCATGACAGAGGACAGGATGTATGTAAGAGATTAGTGTAAATATTAAAAAGTAATGGGCTTGACTGTAGAATCATCTGCATATTGAATGATGGATGACAGAGGACAGGAGGTATGTAGAAGATTAGTGAATCTATTAAAAAGTATTTGGCCTTACTGTAGAATCATCTGCATAGTGAATAAAGGATCGCAGAGGACAGGAGGTATGTAGGAGATTAGTGAAGATGTTAAAAAGTAATGGACCTGACTGTAGAATCATCTTCATATTGAATAAGGGTTGACAGATGACAGGAGGTATGTAGGAGATTAGTGAAGATATTAAAAAGTAATTTGCCTGACTATGGAATAATCTGCATATTGAATAAGGGATGACACAGGACAGGAGGTCTGTAGTATATTAGAGAAGATATTAAAAAGTAATGGGCCTGACTGTAGAACCATCTGCATATTGAATAAGGGATGACCAAGGACAGGAGTATGTAGAAGATTAGTAAATATATTAAAAGTAATGGGCCTGACTTTAGAATCATCTGCATATTGAATAAGGGATGACAGAGGACAGGATGTATGTAGGGGAAAGTGAAGATATTAAAAATTAATGGGCCTTACTGTGGAATCATCTGCATATTGAATAAGGGATGACAGAGGACAGGAGGTATGCAGGATATTAGTGAAGATATTAAAATGTATTGGGCCTGACAGTAGCATCATCTGCATATTGAATAAGGGATGACAGAGGGCAGGGGTATGTTGACAATTAGTGAAGATATTAAAAATTAATGGGCCTGACTGTTTAATCACCTGCATATTGAATAAGGGATGACTGGGAAAGGAGATATGTAGGTGATTAGTGAAGATATTAAAAGGAATGGGCCTGACTGTTTAATCAGTGAAACCACCTCCATATTGAATAAGGGATGGCAGGACAAGAGGTATGTAGGACATTAGTGTAGATATTTAAAAGTAATGGGCCTGACTATAGAATCATCTGCATATTGAATAAGGGATGACAGAGGACAGGAGGTATGTAGGGGAAAGTGAAGATATTAAAAATTAATGGGTCTTACTGTGGAATCATCTGCATATTGAATAAGGGATGACAGAGGACATGAGGTATGTAGGAGATAAGTAAAGATGTTAAAAAGTAATGGGCCTGAGTGTAGATTCATCTGCATATTGAATAAGGGATGGCAGAGTACAGGAGGTATGTGGGAGATTAGTGAAGATATTAAAAAGTAATGGGCCTGACTATAGAGTCATCTGCATATTGAATAAGGGATGCCAGAGTACAGGAGGTATGTTGTAGATTAGTGAAGATATTAAAAAGTAATGGACCTGAGTATAGAATCATCTGCATACTGAATAAAAGATGACAGAGGACAGGAGGTATGTAGGAGATTAGTGAATATATTAAAAAGTAGTGTGCCTGACTGTAGAATCATCTGCATATTTAATAAGGGATGACAGAGGACAAGAGGTATGTAGAAGATTAGTGAAGATATTACAAAGTAATGGGCCTGACTGTAGAATCATCTGCATATTGATTAAGGGATGACAGGACAGGAGGTATGTTGGAGATTATTGAATATATTAAATAGTAATGGGCATGTCTGTGGAATTATCTGCATATTGAATAAAAGATGACAGAGGACAGGAGGTATATAGCAGATTAGTGAAGATATTAAAAAGGAATGGGCCTGACTGTCGAATCATCTGCATATTGAATAAGGGATGACAGAGGACAGGAGGTTTGTGGTAGATTAGTGAAGATTTTAAAAAGTAAGGGCCTGATTGTGGAATCATCTGCATATTGAATAAGGGATGACAGAGGACTGGATGTATGTAGGAGATTAATGTAGATATTAAAAAGTAATGGGCCTCACTGTAGAATGATCTGAATATTGAATGAGGGATAACAGAGGACAGGAGGTAAGTAGATTAGTGAAGCTATTAAAATGTAATTGGCATAACTGTAGAATCATCTGCATATTGAGGAAGGGATGACAGAGGACAGGAGGTATGTAGAAGATTTGTGAAGATATTAAAAAGTAATGGGCCTGACTGTAGAATCATCTGCATATTGAATAAGGGATGGCAGAGGACAGGAGGTATGTAGTAGATTAATGAAGACGTTAAAAAGTAATGGGCCTGACTTTGGAATCATCTGCATATTGAATAAGGGATATCAGAGGACAGGAGGTATGTAGTAGATTAGTGAAGATATTAAAAAGTAATGGGCCTTACTGTAGAATCATCTGCATATTGATTAAGGGATGACAGAGGACAGGAGGTATATAGAAGATTAGTGAAGATATTAAAAAGTAATTGACCTGACTGTAGAATCATCTGCATATTGAATAAGGGATGACAGAGGACAGGAGGTATGTAGAAGATTAGTGAAGTTATTAAAAAGTAATGTGCCTGACTGTAGAATCATCTGCATATTGAATAAGGGATGACAGAGGACAGGAGGTATGTTGACAATTAGTGAAGATATTAAAAAATTAATGGGCCTGCCTGTAGAATCACTTGCATATTGAATAAGGGATGACAGAGGGCAGGGGGTATGTAGGTGATTAGCGAAGATATTAAAAAGGAATGGGCCTGACTGTTTAATCACCTGCATATTAAATAAGGGATTACTGGGGAAAGGAGATATGTAGGAGATTAGTGAATCTATTAAAAAGTTATGGGCCTGGCTGTGAAACCACCTCCATATTGAATAAGGGATGGCAGGACAAGAGGTATGTAGGACATTAGTGTAGATATTTAAAAGTAATGGGCCTGACTATAGAATCATCTGCATATTGAATAAGGGATGACAGAGGACAGGAGGTATGTAGGGGAAAGTGAAGATATTAAAAATTAATGGGTCTTACTGTGGAATCATCTGCATATTGAATAAGGGATGACAGAGGACAGGAGGTATGTAGGAGATAAGTAAAGATGTTAAAAAGTAATAGGTCTGAGTGTAGATTCATCTGCATATTGAATAAGGGATGGCAGAGTACAGGAGGTATGTGGGAGATTAGTGAAGATATTATAAAGTAATGGGCCTAACTATAGAGTCATCTGCATATTGAATAAGGGATGCCAGAGTACAGGAGGTATGTTGTAGATTAGTGAAGATATTAAAAAGTAATGGACCTGAGTATAGAATCATCTGCATACTGAATAAAAGATGACAGAGGACAGGAGGTATGTAGGAGATTAGTGAATATATTAAAAAGTAGTGTGCCTGACTGTAGAATCATCTGCATATTTAATAAGGGATGACAGAGGACAAGAGGTATGTAGAAGATTAGTGAAGATATTACAAAGTAATGGGCCTGACTGTAGAATCATCTGCATATTGATTAAGGGATGACATAGGACAGGAGGTATGTTGGAGATTATTGAATATATTAAATAGTAATGGGCATGTCTGTGGAATTATCTGCATATTGAATAAAAGATGACAGAGGACAGGAGGTATATAGCAGATTAGTGAAGATATTAAAAAGGAATGGGCCTGACTGTCGAATCATCTGCATATTGAATAAGGGATGACAGAGGACAGGAGGTTTGTGGTAGATTAGTGAAGATTTTAAAAAGTAAGGGCCTGATTGTGGAATCATCTGCATATTGAATAAGGGATGACAGAGGACTGGATGTATGTAGGAGATTAATGTAGATATTAAAAAGTAATGGGCCTCACTGTAGAATGATCTGAATATTGAATGAGGGATAACAGAGGACAGGAGGTATGTAGATTAGTGAAGCTATTAAAACGTAATTGGCATAACTGTAGAATCATCTGCATATTGAGGAAGGGATGACAGAGGACAGGAGGTATGTAGAAGATTTGTGAAGATATTAAAAAGTAATGGGCCTGACTGTAGAATCATCTGCATATTGAATAAGGGATGGCAGAGGACAGAAGGTATGTAGTAGATTAATGAAGACGTTAAAAAATAATGGGCCTGACTTTGGAATCATCTGCATATTGAATAAGGGATATCAGAGGACAGGAGGTATGTAGTAGATTAGTGAAGATATTAAAAAGTAATGGGCCTTACTGTAGAATCATCTGCATATTGATTAAGGGATGACAGAGGACAGGAGGTATATAGAAGATTAGTGAAGATATTAAAAAGTAATTGACCTGACTGTAGAATCATCTGCATATTGAATAAGGGATGACAGAGGACAGGAGGTATGTAGAAGATTAGTGAAGTTATTAAAAAGTAATGTGCCTGACTGTAGAATCATCTGCATATTGATTAAGGGATGACTGAGGACAGGTGGTATGTACAAGTTTAGTGGAAATAATAAAAGGAATGGGTCTGACTGTGGATTCATCTGCATATTGATTAAGGGATGACTGAGGATAGGAGGTATGTAGGAGATTTGTGAATATATTAAAAAGTAATGTGCCTGACTGTAGAATCATCTGTATATTGAATAAGGGATGACAGAGGACAGGAGGTATGTAGGAGATTAGTGAATATATTAAATAGTAATGGGCCTGACTGTGGAATTTTCTGCATATTGAATAAAAGATGACAGAGGACAGGGGGGTATGTAGGGGGTTAGTGAATATATTAAAAACTAATGGCCCTGACTGTAGAATCATCTGCATATTGTATACAGGATGACAGAGGCCAGGAGGTATGTAGAAGATTAGTGAAGATATTAAAATGTAATGGACCTAAGTATAGAATTGTCTGCATACTGAATAAAACATGACAGAGGACAGGGGGTATGTAGAAGATAAGGGAAGATGTTAAAAAGTAATGGGCCTGAGTGTAGATTCATCTGCATATTGAATAGGGGATGGCAGAATACAGGAGGTATGTAGGAGATTAGTGAAGATATTAAAAAGTAATGGGTCTCATTGTAGAATCATCTGCATGTTGAATGGGGTATGACAGAGGACAGGAGGTATGTAGAAGATTAGTGAAGCTATTAAAAATTAATTGGCCTTACTGTAGAATCATCTGCATATTGAATAAGGGATGACAGAGGACAGGAGGTATGTAGTAGATTAATGAAGATATTAACAATTAATGGACCTGACTGTGGAATTATCTGCATATTGAATAAGGGATGACACAGGACTGGAGGTTTGTAGGATATTAGAGAAGATATTAAAAAGTAATGGGCCTGACTGTAGAATCATCTGTATGTTGAATAAGGGACGACAGAGGACAGGAGGTATGTATAAGATTAGTGAAGACATTAATACAGGATCACAGAGGACAGGAGGTATGAAGGAGAGTTTTGAAGATATTAAAAAGTAATGGGCCTGACTGTAGAATCATCTTCATATTGAATAAGGGATGACAGAGGACAGTAGGTATGTAGATGATTAGTGAAGATATTAAAAGTAATGGGCCTGTCTGTAGAATCATCTGAATATTGAATAAGGGATGACAGAGGACAGGGGTTATGTAAGAGATTAGTGAAGATATTAAAAAGTAATAGGCCTGACTGTGGAATTATCTGCATATTGACTAAGGGATGACAGAGGTCAGGAGGTATGTAGAAGTTTAGTGAAGGTATTAAAAAGTAATGGGCCGGACGGTAGAATCATATGCATATTGAATAAGGGATGACAGAGGACAGGAGGTATGTAGATGATTAGTAAATATATTAAAAAGTAATGTGCCTGACTGTGGAATCATCTACATATTGTATAAGGGATGACAGAGGACAGGAGGTTTGTAGATGATTAGTGAAGATATTAAAAGTAATGTGCCTGACTGTGAAATCATCTGCATATTGAATAAGGGATGACAGAGGACAGGAGGTATGTATAATATTAGTGAAGATATTAAAATGTAATGGGCCTGACTGTAGAATCATCTGCATATTGAATAAGGGATGATTGAGGACAGGAGGTAGGGAGGAGATTAGTGAAGATATTAAATAATAATTGCCTGACTGTAGAATAATCTGCATATTGAATAAGGTATGACAGAGGACAGGAGGTATGTAGAAGATTAGTGAAGATATTAAAAAGTAATGAGCCTGACTGTAGAATCATCTGCATATTGAATAAGGGATGACAGAGGACAGGAGCTACTTAGCGGATTGTGAAGATATTAAAATGTAATGTGCCTGACTGTAGAGTCATTTGCAAATTCAATAAGGGATGACAGAGCAAAGGAGGTATGTACACATTTAGTGAAGATAATAAAAGGAATGGGCCTGACTGTGGACTCATCTGCATATTGATTAAGGGATGACAGAAGACAGGAGGTACGTAGGAGATTAGTGAATATATTAAAAAGTAATCTCCTGAATGTAGAGTCATCTGTATATTGAATAAGGGATGACAAAGGACAGGAGGTATGTAGGGGATTAGTGAATATATTAAATAGTAATGGGCCTGACTGTGGAATTATCTGCATATTGAATAAAAGATGACAGAGGACAGGAGGTATGTAGGGGATTAGTGAAGATATTAAAACAATGGGCCTGACTGTAGAATCATCTGCATATTGCATACAGGATGACAGATGACAGGAGGTATGTAGTAGATTAGTGAAGATATTAAAAGGTAATGGCCTGATTGTGGAATCATCTGCATATTGAATACAGGATCACAGAGGACTGGAGGTATTTAGGAGATTATTGATGATATTGCAAAGTAATGGGCCTGACTGTAGAATCATCTGCATATTGAATAAGGGATGATAGAGGAACGTAGGTATGTAGACAATTAGTGAAGATATTAAAAGTAATGGGCCTGACTGTAGAATCATCTGAATATTGAATAAGGGATGACAGAGGACAGGAGATATGTAGGAGATTAGTGAAGATATTAAAAAGTAATAGGCCTGACTGTGTAATCATCTACATATTGAATAGGGGATGACAGAGGACAGGAGGTATGTAGAAGATTCGTGAAGATATTAAAAAGTAATGGGCCTGACTGTAGAATCATCTGCATATTGAATAAGGGATGACTGAGGACAGGAGGTAGGGATGAGATTAGTGAAGGTATTAAATAGTAATGGCCTGACTATATAATAATATACATATTAAATAATAGATGACAGAGGACAGGATGTATGTAGTAGATTAGTGAAGATATTAAATAGTAATGGCCTGACTGTAAAATAATCTGCATATTGAATAAGGTATGACAGAGGACAGGAGATATGTTGGAGATCAGTGAAGATATTAAAATGTAATGGGCCTGACTGTAGAATCATCTGCAAATTGAATAAGGGATGACAGAGGACAGGATGTATGTAGGGAAAGTGAAGATATTAAAAATTAATGGGCCTTACTGTGGAATCATCTGCATATTGAATAAGGGATGACAGAGGACAGGAGGTATGCAGGATATTAGTGAAGATATTAAAATGTATTGGGCCTGACAGTAGCATCATCTGCATATTGAATAAGGGATGACAGAGGACAGGAGGTATGTTGACAATTAGTGAAGATATTAAAAAAATTAATGGGCCTGCCTGTAGAATCACTTGCATATTGAATAAGGGATGACAGAGGACAGGGGGTATGTAGGTGATTAGCGAAGATATTAAAAAGGAATGGGCCTGAATGTTTAATCACCTGCATATTAAATAAGGGATTACTGAGGAAAGGGGATATGTAGGAGAATAGTGAAGTTATTAAAAAGTTATGGGCCTGGCTGTGAAACCACCTCCATATTGAATAAGGGATGGCAGGACAAGAGGTATGTAGGACATTAGTGTAGATATTTAAAAGTAATGGGCCTGACTATAGAATCATCTGCATATTGAATAAGGGATGACAGAGGACAGGAGGTATGTAGGGGAAAGTGAAGATATTAAAAAGTAATAGGCCTGACTGTGGAATTATCTGCATATTGACTAAGGGATGACAGAGGTCAGGAGGTATGTAGAAGTTTAGTGAAGGTATTAAAAAGTAATGGGCCGGACGGTAGAATCATATGCATATTGAATAAGGGATGACAGAGGACAGGAGGTTTGTAGATGATTAGTGAATATATTAAAAAGTAATGTGCCTGACTGTGGAATCATCTACATATTGTATAAGGGATGACAGAGGACAGGAGGTTTGTAGATGATTAGTGAAGATATTAAAAGTAATGTGCCTGACTGTGAAATCATCTGCATATTGAATAAGGGATGATTGAGGACAGGAGGTAGGGAGGAGATTAGTGAAGATATTAAATAATAATTGCCTGACTGTAGAATAATCTGCATATTGAATAAGGTATGACAGAGGACAGGAGGTATGTAGAAGATTAGTGAAGATATTAAAAAGTAATGAGCCTGACTGTAGAATCATCTGCATATTGAATAAGGGATGACAGAGGACAGGAGCTACTTAGCGGATTGTGAAGATATTAAAATGTAATGTGCCTGACTGTAGAGTCATTTGCAAATTCAATAAGGGATGACAGAGCAAAGGAGGTATGTACACATTTAGTGAAGATAATAAAAGGAATGGGCCTGACTGTGGACTCATCTGCATATTGATTAAGGGATGACAGAAGACAGGAGGTACGTAGGAGATTAGTGAATATATTAAAAAGTAATCTCCTGAATGTAGAGTCATCTGTATATTGAATAAGGGATGACAAAGGACAGGAGGTATGTAGGGGATTAGTGAATATATTAAATAGTAATGGGCCTGACTGTGGAATTATCTGCATATTGAATAAAAGATGACAGAGGACAGGAGGTATGTAGGGGATTAGTGAAGATATTAAAAACGAATGGGCCTGACTGTAGAATCATCTGCATATTGCATACAGGATGACAGATGACAGGAGGTATGTAGTAGATTAGTGAAGATATTAAAAGGTAATGGCCTGATTGTGGAATCATCTGCATATTGAATACAGGATCACAGAGGACTGGAGGTATTTAGGAGATTATTGATGATATTGCAAAGTAATGGGCCTGACTGTAGAATCATCTGCATATTGAATAAGGGATGATAGAGGAACGTAGGTATGTAGACAATTAGTGAAGATATTAAAAGTAATGGGCCTGACTGTAGAATCATCTGAATATTGAATAAGGGATGACAGAGGACAGGAGATATGTAGGAGATTAGTGAAGATATTAAAAAGTAATAGGCCTGACTGTGTAATCATCTACATATTGAATAGGGGATGACAGAGGACAGGAGGTATGTAGAAGATTCGTGAAGATATTAAAAAGTAATGGGCCTGACTGTAGAATCATCTGCATATTGAATAAGGGATGACAAGGGACAGGAGGTATGTAGATGATTACTGAAGATATTAAGTGTAATGTGCCTGACTGTGGAATCATCTCCATATTGAATAAGGGATGACAGAGGACAGGAGGTATGTAGAATATTAGTGAAGATATTAAAAAGTAATGGGCCTGACTGTAGAATCATCTGCATATTGAATAAGGGATGACTGAGGACAGGAGGTAGGGATGAGATTAGTGAAGGTATTAAATAGTAATGGCCTGACTATATAATAATATACATATTAAATAATAGATGACAGAGGACAGGATGTATGTAGTAGATTAGTGAAGATATTAAATAGTAATGGCCTGACTGTAAAATAATCTGCATATTGAATAAGGTATGACAGAGGACAGGAGATATGTTGGAGATCAGTGAAGATATTAAAATGTAATGGGCCTGACTGTAGAATCATCTGCAAATTGAATAAGGGATGACAGAGGACAGGATGTATGTAGGGGAAAGTGAAGATATTAAAAATTAATGGGCCTTACTGTGGAATCATCTGCATATTGAATAAGGGATGACAGAGGACAGGAGGTATGCAGGATATTAGTGAAGATATTAAAATGTATTGGGCCTGACAGTAGCATCATCTGCATATTGAATAAGGGATGACAGAGGACAGGAGGTATGTTGACAATTAGTGAAGATATTAAAAAAATTAATGGGCCTGCCTGTAGAATCACTTGCATATTGAATAAGGGATGACAGAGGACAGGGGGTATGTAGGTGATTAGCGAAGATATTAAAAAGGAATGGGCCTGACTGTTTAATCACCTGCATATTAAATAAGGGATTACTGAGGAAAGGGGATATGTAGGAGAATAGTGAAGTTATTAAAAAGTTATGGGCCTGGCTGTGAAACCACCTCCATATTGAATAAGGGATGGCAGGACAAGAGGTATGTAGGACATTAGTGTAGATATTTAAAAGTAATGGGCCTGACTATAGAATCATCTGCATATTGAATAAGGGATGACAGAGGACAGGAGGTATGTAGGGGAAAGTGAAGATATTAAAAAGTAATAGGCCTGACTGTGGAATTATCTGCATATTGACTAAGGGATGACAGAGGTCAGGAGGTATGTAGAAGTTTAGTGAAGGTATTAAAAAGTAATGGGCCGGACGGTAGAATCATATGCATATTGAATAAGGGATGACAGAGGACAGGAGGTTTGTAGATGATTAGTGAATATATTAAAAAGTAATGTGCCTGACTGTGGAATCATCTACATATTGTATAAGGGATGACAGAGGACAGGAGGTTTGTAGATGATTAGTGAAGATATTAAAAGTAATGTGCCTGACTGTGAAATCATCTGCATATTGAATAAGGGATGATTGAGGACAGGAGGTAGGGAGGAGATTAGTGAAGATATTAAATAATAATTGCCTGACTGTAGAATAATCTGCATATTGAATAAGGTATGACAGAGGACAGGAGGTATGTAGAAGATTAGTGAAGATATTAAAAAGTAATGAGCCTGACTGTAGAATCATCTGCATATTGAATAAGGGATGACAGAGGACAGGAGGTACTTAGCGGATTGTGAAGATATTAAAATGTAATGGGCCTGACTGTAGAATCATCTGCAAATTCAATAAGGGATGACAGAGTACAGGAGGTATGTACACATTTAGTGAAGGTAATAAAAGGAATGGGCCTGACTGTGGACTCATCTGCATATTGATTAAGGGATGACAGAAGACAGGAGTTATGTAGGAGATTAGTGAATATATTAAAAAGTAATCTCCTGAATGTAGAATCATCTGTATATTGAATAAGGGATGACAAAGGACAGGAGGTATGTAGGGGATTAGTGAATATATTAAATAGTAATGGGCCTGACTGTGGAATTATCTGCATATTGAATAAAAGATGACAAAGGACAGGAGGTATGTAGGGGATTAGTGAAGATATTAAAAACTAATGGGCCTGACTGTAGAATCATCTGCATATTGCATACAGGATGACAGATGACAGGAGGTATGTAGTAGATTAGTGAAGATATTAAAAAGTAATGGCCTGATTGTGGAATCATCTGCATATTGAATACAGGATCACAGAGGACTGGAGGTATTTAGGAGATTATTGATGATATTGCAAAGTAATGGGCCTGACTGTAGAATCATCTGCATATTGAATAAGGGATGACAGAGGAACGTAGGTATGTAGACAATTAGTGAAGATATTAAAAGTAATGGGCCTGACTGTAGAATCATCTGAATATTGAATAAGGGATGACAGAGGACAGGAGATATGTAGGAGATTAGTGAAGATATTAAAAAGTAATAGGCCTGACTGTGTAATCATCTACATATTGAATAGGGGATGACAGAGGACAGGAGGTATGTAGAAGATTAGTGAAGATATTAAAAAGTAATGGGCCTGACTGTAGAATCATCTGCATATTGAATAAGGGATGACAGAGGACAGGAGGTATGTAGATGATTACTGAAGATATTAAATGTAATGTGCCTGACTGTGGAATCTTCTCCATATTGAATAAGGGATGACAGAGGACAGGAGGTATGTAGAATATTAGTGAAGATATTAAAAAGTAATGGGCCTGACTGTAGAATCATCTGCATATTGAATAAGGGATGACTGAGGACAGGAGGTAGGGATGAGATTACTGAAGGTATTAAATAGTAATGGCCTGACTATAGAATAATATACATATTAAATAATAGATGACAGAGGACAGGATGTATGTAGTAGATTAGTGAAGATATTAAATAGTAATGGCCTGACTGTAGAATAATCTGCATATTGAATAAGGTATGACAGAGGACAGGAGATATGTTGGAGATCAGTGAAGATATTAAAATGTAATGGGCCTGACTGTAGAATCATCTGCAAATTGAATAAGGGATGACAGAGTACAGGAGGCATGTACACGTTTAGTGAAGATAATAAAAAGAATGGGCCTGACTGTCGACTCATCTGCATATTGATTAAGGGATGACAGAGGACAGGAGGTACATAGGAGATTAGTGAATATATTAAATAGTAATGGGCCTGACTGCGGAATTATCTGCATATTGAATAAAAGATGACAGGGGACAGGAGGTATGTAGGGGATTAGTGAAGATATTAAAAACTAATGGGCCTGACTGTAGAATCATCTGCATATTGCATACAGGATGACAGATGACAGGAGGTATGTAGTAGATTAGTGAAGATATTAAAAAGTAATTGCCTGATTGTGGAATCATCTGCATATTGAATAAGGCATGACAGAGTACAGGATGTATGTAAGAGATTAGTGTAGATATTAAAAAGTAATGGGCCTGACTGTAGAATCATCTGCATATTGAATGATGGATGACAGAGGACAGGAGGTGTGTAGAAGATTAGTGAAGCTATTAAAAAGTATTTGGCCTTACTGTAGAATCATCTGCATATTGAATAAAGGATGGCAGAGGACAGGAGGTATGTAGGAGATTAGTGAAGATGTTAAAAAGTAATGGACCTGACTGTAGAATCATCTGCATATTGAATAAGGGTTGACAGATGACAGGAGGTATGTAGGAGATTAGTGAAGATATTAAAAAGTAATTTGCCTGACTATGGAATCATCTGCATATTGAATAAGGGATGACACAGGACAGGAGGTTTGTAGTATATTAGAGAAGATATTAAAAAGTAATGGGCCTGACTGTAGAACCATCTGCATATTGAATAAGGGATGACGGAAGACAGTAGGTAAGTATAAGATTAGTGAAGATATTAAAAAGTAATAGGCCTGGCTGTTGAATCATCTGCATATTGAATACAGGATCACAGAGGACTTGGAGGTATGTAGAAGATTAGTCAAGACATTAAAAAGTAATGTGCCTGACTGTAGAATCATCTGCATATTGAATAAGGGATGACAGAGGACAGGAGGTATGTAGTAGATTAGTGAAGATATTAAAAAGTAATGTGTCTGACTGTGGAATCATCTACATATTGAATAAGGGATGACAGAGGACAGGAGGTATGTAGAAGATTAGTGAAGATATTAAAAAGTAATGGGCCTGACTGTAGAATCATCTGAATATTTAATAAGGGATGACAGAGGACAGGAGATATGTAGGAGATTAGTGAAGATATTAAAAAGTAATAGGCCTGACTGTGTAATCATCTGCATATTGAATAAGGGATGACAGAGGACAGCAGGTATGTAGCAGATTGGTAAAGATATTAAAAAGTAATGGGCCTGACTGTAGAATCATCTGCATATTGAATAAGGGATGACAGAGGACAGGAGGTATGTAGACGATTAGTGAAGATTTTAAATGTAATGTGCCTGACCGTGGAATCATCTCTATATTGAATAAGGGATGACAGAGGACAGGAGGTATGTAGAAGATTAGTGAAGATATTTAAAAGTAATGGGCCTGACTGCAGAATCATCTTCATATTGAATAAGGGATGACTGTGGACAGGAGGTAGGGAGGAGATTAGTGGAGACATTAAATAGTAATGGCCTGACTGTAGAATAATCTGCATATTGAATAATGGATGACAGAGGACAGGATGTATGTAGTAGATTAGTGAAGATATTAAATAGTAATGGCCTGACTGTAGAATAGTCTGCATATTGAATAAGGTATGACAGAGGACAGGGGGTATGTTGGAGATTAGTGAAGATATTAAAAAATAATGGGTCTGCCTGTAGAATCATCTGCATATTAAATAAGCGATGAGAGAGTACAGGAGGTATGTAGGAGATTAGTGAATATATTAAATAGTAATGGCCTGACTGTAGAATCATCTGCATATTGAATAAGGGATGACAGAGGACAGGAGGTATGTAGGAGATTAGTGAAGATATTAAATAGTAATGGCCTGACTGTAGAATAATCTGCATATTGAATAAGGTCTGACAGAGGACAGGAGGTATGTTGGAGATTAGTGAAGATATTAAAAAGTAATGGGTCTGCCTGTAGAATCATCTGCATATTAAATAAGCGATGACAGAGAACAGGAGGTATGTAGGAGATTGGTGAAGATATTAAAACGTAATGTGCCTGACTGTGGTATCATCTGCATATTGTATAAGGGATGACAGAGGACAGGAGGTTTGTAGATGATTAGTCACGATATTAAAAGTAATGTGCCTGACTGTGGAATCATCTGCATATTGAATAAGCGATGACAGAGGACAGGAGGTATGTAGGAGATTAGAGAAAATATTAAAAAGTAATGGGCTTGACTGTAGAATCATCTGCATATTGAATAAGGGATGACAGAGGACAGGAGGTATGTGGGAGATTAGTGAAGATATTAAAATGTAAGGGGCCTAAGACGGATCCTTGGGGACACCCATCTTCACTGATAAAGGTGGGGATAAAGCAGAGAGTCATTTCACACATTGCAGACGGTCAGTGAGATAGATGGTAAACCAGTTAATAGTAGAGGTACAGAAGTTGAGGTTTGGCAGTTTGAATAGTAGGAGAGGGTGAGAGACTGTATCAAAGGCTTTGGAGAGGTCCAGGATTAGGCAAGAAATAAGTTTATTGTTATCCCTGGCTTGTGTGATAGTGTTAGTGAAGGATATTAGAGCAGTCAAAGTGCTGTGCCTATGGCGAAATCCATGCTGGGTTGGTGTGAGCAAGGATTTCTGTAGTAGGTATTACATGATCTCCTTATGTATGCATTTTTCCAGTATTTTTGATAGTGGAGAGATGATAGTGATATGTCTGAAGTTTGAAATGTGAGTAGACTTACCTCCCTTGTGTATAGGTAAGGTGTATAATTCTCTCCAGATCGAAGAGACTTTTGATTCTGAGATAGATCGATTTATTAGGATAGCTACAGTAATAGCAATGGACTCTGCTCTACTTGTGGGAAATAGGGAGGCAGATGGTCAGCCAAGGAAGAGCAGGGTTTAAGTTTAGTGAGTAAGGATTTGATATAGTTAGCAGGTACTTATTTAAGAGAGAGCGAATTTGGACAAGGAGAGGGTTTGGGAGAGTTGTCTATGTTGGTAGTGGAGGCAAAGGTGTTAATCATCTTTGATATGGATTCAATAAAATAGGTATTGAATATGGTAGCTGCTTCTTCTGCAGTATTGTTTGGGCAGGGTTTGGGAGAAGAAAGGTTTCCAGAATGCAAGATTTGTTTAATGGAGTTCTAGAATTTTTTGAGGTCTGACCTTTGGGCCCAAGGTTAGCCAGTTGATATTTACATCCTCAAGAATGATGGTTTCATTGTGAAAGTTTAGAGAAAGGTAGGAGAGACTGCTCTCTAGCAGGGTAAGGTTATCCCCTGGTGGAATGTAAATAGCTACAACGGTGATAGTAGTATAATCATTAAGTTTAAAGTTAGCCATCAGGTGTTCAGCAGGTGAGGAGGGAGTGGGTATAGGACTTCAAGGGGTAAGATGGCTAGAGTAGACTATAGCCACACCACCATCCTTTTTTCTTTTGTCTATCTTGTCAAAGTATGCTATATCCGGAAGGGATAATACCTCTGTCAGAGTTTTGTGGCTTCAACCAGGTTTCATTTTGGGTGATTATGTCAGGGGTATGGTTTGTCATCCAGGCATGGAATTCACTTATTTTGTTTAGGACACTTCTAAGACTCATAGAGTAAAATGACAGTTGTTTATTGGTGGGGCTAGTGCTGGCAGAGTTTGGGCAGTTTACCAATTGGCTAGAGAGGGGAGAGTAGGACCTGGGTTCAGATGTACATCACCTGTTTCAATGTTGACTTATGTACTTTATGTAACATTTACTTTGAGTTTGTTAATCTCTACTTTACTGTATGCTTATATGTATGTTTACATTTCTCACATGCATTGTATTGTATTTTGGAGCTTTTCTCCCCGGACCTCTTCTGAAAATGGACCTGTGTCTAGTTGGATTTTCCTGGTAAACAAATATAAAATAAAAAATAAAATACAATAAAAAAATAACATGGCACACCAAAATTACAGTTACAGGTTACCCAGTAAATGAGCCCAGCCATTAAGTACCTGTACGGTAGCAATAGATCTGAACAATCACTCTTGAAAAGGCAGATGCCGTAGTTAGTACATAACTGACTTACAAGTGACATTTAGGCACATTAATAAATCATGCACCACAAGCTTATAAATCAGTATGAAATTCTTTACATAAAAAAAATAAAAACTAGGGAATAAACCTAACTGAGCATTAAATAAGTCAATGTCAAAGTAAACTTTACTGTCTATCAGATATACACAGCAGTCCAAGCTGAATGAATTTACGTTGCTTTGGTCCCAGTGCAAGACATAAGAACAAACACATAGTTTGAATAACAGTAAGACTAATGCACATACAGTAATTAAAATATTAACACAATAAATTACCACCATTGGAGAGGAAGACATTAGACACTATTATATTAGTAAGTATTGCAAAGACTGACTTCACATTGTGATTGTAGATATTGCACCTCATCAGTTGTAATACGATATATTCTGATGTTCATATTGCAAATGCATAGTGATGACTCATTCCTGACTATTGCACATTCAGGAAGTAATAGCATAAGAAATCAGGCTGACTGTACCAGTTATTGAAGCGATTTGCCAGAGTGATTACTATAGATGATACTTCACAGCGAGTGGCATATTGATCTAATATTCGCTGTTATGGCTGGCATTCAAGTTCAGTAGCCTTATGGATAGAGGGAAGAAGCTCCTGTTCAGTCTAGATGTTTTGCAGTGTAAGCTGTGATACCACATACCCAAAGAAAGGTGAACATACAAGCCATGGGCAGGGTGAGTGGGATTATCTTCCTAGCCCTTCCCACACACAGAGTCTCATGCAGATCATCCATGGAGGCGAGTGAGGAACCAATGACTTTTTCTGCTGTCATCACTACCCTCAGGAGAGTCTTGTAGTCAGATGCTTTGCATTTACCATACCAAACTATGATGTTATTTGTGAGGATGGACTGACAGGTTTGTCTTTCTCAATTTCCGTAGAAGGTACAGACATTGGTGTTCCTTCTTCACTGTGGCTAATAACAGTCAGCCAGGATAGTTCATCTGAGATGTCCCCCCAGGAACTTGGTGCATAGTTCATCTGAGATGTCCCCCCAGGAACTTGGTGCATAGTTCATCTGAGATGTCCCCCCAGGAACTTTGTGCATAGTTCATCTGAGATGTCCCCCAGGAACTTGGTGCATAGTTCATCTGAGATGTCCCCCCAGGAACTTGGTGCATAGTTCATCTGAGATGTCCCCCCAGGAACTTGGTGCATAGTTCATCTGAGATGTCCCCCCAGGAACTTGGTGCATAGTTCATCTGAGATGTCCCCCCAGGAACTTGGTGCATAGTTCATCTGATATGTCCCCCCAGGAACTTGGTGCATAGTTCATCTGAGATGTCCCCCCAGGAACTTGTTGCATAGTTCATCTGAGATGTCCCCCCAGGAACTTGGTGCATAGTTCATCTGAGATGTCCCCCCAGGAACTTGTTGCATAGTTCATCTGAGATGTCCCCCCAGGAACTTGGTGCATAGTTCATCTGAGATGTACCCCCAGGAACTTGGTGCATAGTTCATCTGAGATGTCCCCCCAGGAACTTGTTGCATAGTTCATCTGAGATGTCCCCCCAGGAACTTGGTGCATAGTTCATCTGAGATGTCCCCCCAGGAACTTGGTACATAGTTCATCTGAGATGTCCCCCCAGGAACTTGGTGCATAGTTCATCTGAGATGTCCCCCCAGGAACTTGGTGCATAGTTCATCTGAGATGTCCCCCCAGGAGCTTGGTGCATAGTTCATCTGAGATGTCCCCCCAGGAACTTGGTGCATAGTTCATCTGAGATGTCCCCCCAGGAAGTTGCTGCTTTTGATTCTTTCCACTGCCACCCCCTTAATTTCCAGAGAGTGATGTAACTGCTGAGTCCTCCTGAAGTCCACTATTAATTCTTTACTCTTAATTGCATTTAAGGCCAGATTGTTGCTGTCACACCAGCCTATTAGATACTCCACTTCAGCCCTGTACGTTTCCTCACAATTTCTGACAAGAGCTACGACAGTAGTATCATCTGCGAAGTTGATGATTTTGTTGGATTCATGCCTGGCCATGCACTCGTGCATCCTCAAGATGAACAGCAGAGAACTCAGGGCACAGCCCTGAGGGATCCCCATGCTCGTTGTAATACTGATTTAACTATTTCCCACATACTTTTTGGGGTCTCTTACAATATGCTGTCAATTACAAGTTTTCCTAAGAAATATAAAAGCTTTGAAGAAAGAGCTGGAATAAAAAATATCAGCTAACCTCCTCTTATTACTAATTTTAGATGAAAATTTACTGTATCCTACTGACCACTAACTTGAAGTCCAAATAATGTTATAGAAAACTCACAGGCAATAATTTTGCAGCCTGAGCTGTGTTTCAGAATGCTGCCCTTGTGTGCAGACTCTGTAAGACAAGCACAGATTAATTACCTTTTCAACAAGTGCCCCCTAAACTTGGAGAAGTCCCAGTACTGTTAAATGTCCAGAGAGATGCCCAGAGACCATGCAATGCTGAAAAGCATGCAGATGGCACAGTCCATTGGACAACTCCTCCCCTCCTAGAGACTGAGGTACTCTGGTGTGGCTGTCCTTGGTTAACATTTCCTAGAGGAATTTTTTTTTTCTTTTCTTTCTTTTAAACAAAGTTGCTTTCAACACAAAAGATCCTGTCATATAAGGTAACACACCTTGTGAGAGATAAGGAATACTGAACTCTGCAAATGTACGACAATATAAAATCAGTTTTACATTTAACAGCTTTGCTGTATTTCTGTTGAAAGCAATTGCATATTTTGTACAGTCTAATTTTTTACATTACTTTCTTTGACATTTATCTTCTAAAGATAACTCACATTTTTTAAAAAAATTCACTTCAGCTTAGTTCACTTTTCCTGCGGGATGTTTCTGAAAAAAATAAAACTGCATTTTCCTTACGGCATAAATGAGAACCTTTTCACACCTTGCCTCATTGTGTAACTTGTGGAGAAGTATAATATGGATGCGAGATAATGACTGTCGAAATGAATGATGGACCCTGAGTATACAACATCTGCCATCAGAAAGGCCATTATCTTTTGGGGCGTGGCCAAGGATGAACACAGGATAGCAGCAGATTTCTTCAGCTCCACCAATTTCATTACATTGACAGGAATTAATTACTTAAAAAATTAATTTTTGAAGTAATTTTCTTTCTAAATATGTTTGTTTTATATAGTTCTTGAACTATATCTAAAAAAGAATGGAAATCTTAATAATATTCCTGTCAGAAATTACTTTGGAAATTTTCCTGTCAGTTTATCAGTCTGAAATGAGTTCCAGTAAGACAAATTCTCAAGACTCCAGCATCAAGAAAGAACTTCAGTCTCTGATAATTATAGTCCAGCAACGTACTGCTAAGATGGATAAAATGGATACTAAAATAGACACTTTCATAGAAAAAACTACAAAACAAATAGACTTGTTACATATGGACCTGCAACAACAGAAGATCCAGATGACAGGCATAGAAGAAGCTGTGAATGACATGGAAAATAGAATACAAGAAGAGGAAATCAACATTGAGTTTCTGCTGAAACAAAATACACATTTACAAACAAAGCTGGATGACCTGGAAAATAGATCTAGGCGCAATAACATTAGGATTTTGGACTGCCAGAAAATATTGAAGGTAACAATATTACTTCTTTTTAACAACATGGCTCCCTAAAACTTTAGATTTACCAGAAGCATTCTCTTTTGGTATCGAAGAGCACATAGATCTATAGCTAATACTAACTCTAACAAAAACTATCCTAGATCAGTTATAGTTAGATTTCTATCATCTTTGATAAAGAGATGGTTCTTAAATCTGCTTGGGCTAAAGCTCCTGTTAAGATTAATGAAACAACTGTGCGTTTTGACAATGACTATTCTTCCATGGTATTAGCTAAAAGAAAAGTTTTTCTGCCACTAATAAGGGAGCTTAAAAAGCACAGTTTAAAACATATCTTCTGTTTCCTGCCAAGCTTAAAATCTTCCTTCCTGATGGTCCTAAAATTTTTGATGACTTAGACTCTGCTTTACTGTTTATCAAAAAAATAAGATTTTGGAAAAATAGAAGAAATGGAATGGGCTAGTCCTTCGTTAAAGAGACTGGCAACTGAAACTTCGTGGAAGACTTCAGAGAAGAAGAAGAGACTAAAAACAAATGATTTGTACTATGTTTTTTTTCTCTCTCATCATTTTATTTTATTATTAATCTTTTTAAATATAGTTCCTGCATTTCCAGAAGCAACAAATATTTTGAAAAGATTTAATCAAAGTTATTCTCTGTGTGCAAAGAAATGTTTTGTTTCATAACTAGTCAAAATATCTGGAGATTTAATGGCAAGCTGTGATTTAACTTGTTTCTCTTTCTGAAGAGGAAAAATAAGGTCAGTAATTTGATACATTTTTTTTTCCTTTAAAAGTTTATATGTTCTTCAAATGCTATTCCTAATTATACTTTCTTGATTACACTGCTTATGCTTGTTTGTAAATAATCTGTCATGCTTTAACTAATAATAATTAGAACTAAATAATAGTAAATAATATGTTTTATTTTTAACTCTATTAATATAAACAGTAAGTAACATTCTATTGTATATACTTCTTATAGCTTTCTCTTACATTTTTTTATTTCTGCCTTACACCCTTTTACTTTCTACTCTCTTTTCTTTTCTTTATTAATATATAGAAATGCTTTTGATCATATAGACACAGTAAATAATAAGATTTACATAGGAGTTGAGTTGGGACAAAATGTTGAGTTTTGTTACTTATTAATAATTTTGGGCTTGATTTCACTTACATAGAGTCTGTAATAACCTGTAGAATGCATTGTGAAGGTTTTGTCATGTTTAGATGCATTTACACTGCTAAATGAATGTTTGTCACTAGTTTTAATAAGTTTCCGCCAAAATGTTAAGAGAGACAATCTGGGATGTGGGCTGTCTCATGCACAGTGTCCATGAGCTACTTCAAAAGCTTCAAATCTCAGAATTCTCACAGAGAAGCTGAAAGCAGCTAGTCTCACCTTTGACCTAGATATCACACTGACACATCACAGATACAGGAATGACACTACCTAATTATACTTTCTTGATTACACTGCTTATGCTTGTTTGTAAATAATCTGTCATGCTTTAACTAATAATAATTAGAACTAAATAATAGTAAATAATATGTTTTATTTTTAACTCTATTAATATAAACAGTAAGTAATATTCTATTGTATATACTTCTTATAGCTTTCTCTTACATTTTTTTTATTTCTGCCTTACACCCTTTTACTTTCTACTCTCTTTTTCTTTTCTTTATTAATATATAGAAATACTTTTGATCATATAGACACAGTAAATAATAAGATTCATAGGAGTTGAGTTGGGACAAAATGTTGAGTTTTGTTACTTATTAATAATTTTGGGCTTGATTTCACTTACATAGAGTCTGTAATAACCTGTAGAATGCATTGTGAAGGTTTTGTCATGTTTAGATGCATTTACACTGCTAAATGAATGTTTGTCACTAGTTTTTAATAAGTTTCCCGCCAAAATGTTAAGAGAGACAATCTGGGATGTGGGCTGTCTCATGCACAGTGTCCATGAGCTACTTCAAAAGCTTCAACTCTCAGAATTCTCACAGAGAAGCTGAAAGCAGCTGGTCTCACCTTTGACCTAGATATCACACTGACACATCACAGATACAGGAATAGCAGATTAATAATATGTGTCCTATGTCCCAAACATATACATTACTATAACTCATTTAATTCATCTGATTGACAAGCATAAATAATTTTATAACTCTATACTGGAAGAAATTGTCATGTGATATATTTTAAAGCAGTAGTATAGCATGTTTGTAAAATCTGGTTACTAAAATGTGTTTGCTGTGCATTATTTTGTATAAAGCAGACATATTTATTGAAGGGACAGCAATGTAAGATGGTGCTCAATAAAGATACAACTCAGTGAGATCATATATATATATATATATATATATATATATATATATATATATATATATGTGTGTGTGTGTGTGTGTGTGTGTGTGTGTGTGTGTGTGTGTGTGTGTGTGTGTGTGTGTGTGTGTGTGTGTGTGTGTGTATGTGTGTGAGTGTATGCATGTGTATATATATATATATATATATATATATATATATATATATATGTGTATATGTGTATATGTGTGTGTATGTGTGTATGTATATATATATATATATATATATATATATATATATGTGTGTGTGTGTGTGTGTGTATGTGTGTGTATGTAGATATGTATATAAATGTTTTGAGAATCTGCTTAACTATGAAGTATGATTTATAACAATTTCTATGAATACAATATTTTATTCTATTGGCAATAATGAGTTTGAGTAAATGCTCATATACAAGCAAGTCAAGGTTCATGTTGGAAGCTGGTAACTGTATTTACATGACAGAAAATAGATGCATCCTAATATATGTAATGTCTGAATCATATTAGCCAAAGTTTTTGATTTAAATGAATGTTAGAACTTATTTTTCTCTCCTCTTGATTTCTAACATCAAGATTATTTGAATGCTATTTGAATACAAGTGTTTTATATTACATGGATGTATATAGTAGTATGAACAGTTTAAAAAAAAAAAAAAAAAAAAAGGTTTATTTTAGTTTATATGATGCTGTTTTACCAAATGTGTAGTCTTGTCTTGCTAGATAATTGAATTGAAAACTGTTAACTTCAGTTAAATATAACTAGTATTAAATTGATAAGGTGGTAGCTGACGTACTGCTGCTTAGGGTAGGGGTTAACTTGAGTGGTAAATACTACTCTAAGTTGGAGTTTACAACCTCAGGCTGGATGCAAGGTTTAATCCTTACATTATTTTCACTTGTTCATTGTTATTTGTATATAGTTTTGACATCCACAATATATTTTGTACATTCATTGTCACTACAAACAAAATTGAATCCTATACGAAATCCCATAAAAGATTCAATAAATACAGCTATATTTAAAGGTACACCTAAAGGAGGAGATGTAACATTACTTATCTTGTTATTTGTTATTTTGATCATAAGATTCTTAAGTTTTAAAAATGCCAAATGACATCTTTAAAAGGAATTTCTTTAAACATTAATGGATTGAATAATCCATGTAAAAGGGCAAGCCTAATAAGATACATTAATTTACATAAGGCCAACTTAGTCTTCCTACAAGAAACCCATCTTTTCAAAAAAGATATTGATAAACTAGCCACAAACAAATATACAGTATTGGTTAGTTCAGAGCACACTCAGAAAAAAAGAGGAGTGGCTATTTTATGGAATAAAAGTATGCCCATTCCTAAAACCATTAAGTCTTATCAGGATGACAAAGGAATGTTTTGTATGGTTACAATACAAATTAATGGGAAGACTTACACTTTAATTAATGTATATTGGATACCTGGAATTGGTATTAATACAGTGAAACATCAGCTTGATAAGATCATATCATTCTCTATAGGAGATATTATTTTAGCTGGTGACTTTAATTGTATACTACATGAAAGTGATACTACCACCATAGGAAAGAGAAGAATTACATCTAATGCAAAACATTTAAAGGATTTTGCTAATTCTTATCATTTGAATGATATTAATAATCAGATAGATTCAAAATCATTACCATACACCTTTTTTTCTAACAGATACAAAACTTATTCAAAAATAGATAGGGTCTTTATTTCTAACCAGATGGTAACAGATTTAATTAATTCCAAAATCATTTCATGTCCTATATCTGATCATAATTCAATTGTTTTTGAATTCAGATAAAAAATACTCATAATGTTCAGATCAAAAGGATACAGCATACTTAACTCAACTAAAAGACTATAAAGACTATATACTTTCAGAAGTAAAACATTTTTTAGTCATAAATAACACTCCTGAAGTCTCCATTGTTTATGTTTGGGATGCCTTAAAATCATATCTATATGGACAAAGTATCAGATGGTATAATAATAAAAGGAAATCTTGGGATAAGGAATTGTTAGATATTCAAAGTAAATTAGACTCTTATAAACATAATAATAAAGAAAATATTATGGACAAGAAAGTTATTGAAGAAATAAACAAACTAAATGAGAAATACAAAGAAATTTTAACTCATAAAGTTAAAATAACTTTAGAGAAATACAAGTTTTGTCTTATTCAATAAGCCCCAAATACTTACATAGACTTAAAAATAAAACAAAAGGTTGAATAAACAAAACCATATCAAAGAAATCTTTTCTCTAAGGAAAAGAAGAATGTTTCTAGTATACCAGAAATACTAGATGAATTTAGAAATCACTTTCACAAAATTAACCATAATAATATTAACATGGAACCTAAAGATAAAATAAAGGAGTTTATAACCACAAATATGAATAAAAAGCTTAATAAACAACAGATTAAACTATTGGGCAAGAGTATTTCATATACAGAAGTTATTACACAAAAAAATAAGCTTAAATCAAACAAAGCACCGGGTAATGATGGTATTATACCAGAGATATATAAAATCATTTCTAAAAATACATATTCATTAATACATAAGGTTTTATTTTGGCCCAAACTGAGTTAATAACCCCCATCTTGGCAATATACATTTATTTCGCCAATTTTAAAACCTAATAAAGATCCAACTAGATGTTCTTCATATCGGCCCATCTCATTACTTAATGTTGATTATAAAATGTTTATGAATATCTTTGCTGATAGATTGAAGACAATCATTCCGGCATTATAGATATAGATCAGACAGGCTTCATTGTAAATAGAAATACTTTTGATAATATAAGAAGAACTTTAACATTAATAGATTTTGCAAATAGGAAAAAGAAAGATTTAACACTTATTAGTCTTGATATAAGTTCAGCATTTGATTCAGTAAGTTGGGACTATCTGTTTACCTTAATGAAGTGCACAAACTTCTCGGATGCATTTGTAAATCTAATTGAACATTTATACAAAGGAACATTGGCTTATATTAAGGTAGGAACATATGTTTCACAAAAAATACCCATTCTTAAAGGTACAAAACAAGGATGTCCACTTTCTCCACTATTATTCACTTTAGTAATGGAGCCTTGGGCTAATTTGATCAGAAACAGTACTGACATAGAGGGTTTTGAAATAGATGAAAATACAACATCCAAAATTCAACTTTTTGCAGTTGATCTAATTACATCAGCAGGATCTAATTCTTCTATACAGTCTCTATTTGATAACATGATGAATTTTAAAAGTATTTCTGGTTTAATATTCAATGAAGAAAAAACTAAAATACTACCTATATATACACGAAAAAATATTCTCATTAGTGATTTTACTAAATATGTACCCAATTCAGGTCAGATAACTTATTTAGGTATAATACTATCTAAAGATATTAAATCTATTATATATAATAATTATAATACCTGTTTTCTTAATATACAAAATCTTTTTAATACCTGGAATAATATGTTTTTTACTATGGAGGAGAGACTTACAATTATTAAAATGATAATATTCCCCAACAGTTTATACTTAATACAATCAATAATACTTCCACCTACAAAAATAATTATCAAGAAACTGAACACACTAATGCTAAATTTCTTATGGGCACCTAATAGACCTAGGATTGCATTAAAGAAACATACTAATAGCTGGTCTCAAGGGGGTATTTCTTTTCCAGACTTTAATTTATATACTATCTCTTCTATTGTAAAAGTTATTACTTTATTAATAGATCAGTCATATGTCACAAAATGGAAAGATTATTGGGAGCTAATTAGTATACACTTCATGAAAATCTCCTTAACACATAAAAATATGATTGTAAATAACTCCATGTTATGGTTACTAAAGGAATTTTGTACTTCACCTATTACACCTAAACATATGGTTTGTTACCCATTAAATATTATTATTAGTTATCGTAACTTTATATTCATGCACCCTAAGTATAGGGAATGGAATTTTATTGTATTTCCTATAATGTATACTCAGGGTATGCTTTTGTCATCTACTTCTGAAGGAACTCATTTAGCTATAGATAATGATCTAAAGTACTGGTATCAGTCGATATCTGATAATAAAGTTAAAAATCTAGATTTCTTAAAACAAGAATTTGATCTAAGAGAAACTTGCTGGTTAGAGGTTCAGACCTTTAGACAACATCTCATTAATAAAATAGATTTAATGTCTATAACTGTTAAAGAATCTATTCCAACACTGATTGATTACTTGATATTAAATTTACAACATAAAGTTTCTGATAAAGGTAAACTTTCATACATACATAAAGTTATCAGACAAGAAACTTATTACAGTGTAGATTCATACTGGAATTATTTCACTTCTATTAATGGGGACCCACCAAATCAACAAGATAAACGATATATATTGGAATCTGCTTATAGAATTACGTCTTCCATTGTCTGGAGACTTTATACATGGAAATTTTAACATAGATCTTTTTATACACCTTTGATGATGAATAAAATAAATAATAAAGATAATCTATGTAAGAGATGTAATGTAGAAATTAATGCTGACTGGGATCATATGTTTTATGACTGTATAAAATTGAAAGAATACTGGAAGTCAATTAATGAATTTTTGCAGGCTCTTTTTACAGATAATTTCATTATTTCTAAATCTATTATATTATTCAACACACCTGTACCTCAAAGTGTTAAAAAGGTTAAGCTTCCCTTGTTATGGTCTATTCTAGCAGTGGCTAGGAAAATAATAACTAGAAATTGGATTTCAGATACACCTCCTTCGTTCAATGAATTTAAAAATGTTATGAATATAGTGTGCCATATGGAAATAAACACAATTAGGACTAGAACAAATAGAAAAACATCTTATTTTACTGTATGGGATAATTTACAAAATTTGTTAAAAAAATTTTAATTTCAATAGCATGGTATTTTAGTTTAATTAATTGATCTGATTGTAGTGGATGCCTTTGTAAATACTTTAGTTGTTTTGTTGAATATTATAATAATACCTATTTTTAATTACTTGTATAAAATTGTTATGATATTTCTCTTATATGTTAAAACAATAAACCTGTTTTGAAAAAAAAAAAAAAAAAAAAGAAAGGCCATTATCTGAAGGCACATTCCAGAAATTAACTTAAAAACTATATAATGTATACAATAATGACACTATTTCATAATCATTCATAATCATCTGGTGCTCTTTCTCTCTCTATCTTTCCACACACACACACACACACACACACACACACACACGCACGCACGCACGCACGCACGCACGCACACACACACACACACACACACACACACACACACACACACACACACACATGCACACACACACTCACATAGATATATTATGTGATAATAATCCCTTTTGGTGTCCCTGTTATTTTTCCTGTATTACTTTAAGTAAGACAGAAAAGAATGTATAAGCTGTGCAGCAGCAGTCAGAAGACAGACTGTGCAGTAGATGACTAAACAGTGGGCAGCTGGGTGGTAACCTCTCCATCAAGAAAGGGGACACAGGTGAGTCACAGCACAAAATGTGCCACTGGCCAATGTGCAACAACACATGACATGAAGGAATAAATGTATCTGTATATTAGGAATGCATGATGTAAGGAAGTACGGAGTTACTGACAAAAGCAGCATACGTTATGGACTGACAGACCAAATAAGAAAATGATAAAATCCATGCTACAGCAGGAAGCAGCAAGGAGCTGTAGGGCTCTTACAGCCTCTCTCCACATTTAGGTACGTGAGCAGGGCTACAAAGGTTGGCCTTAAATATAGCATGAAGAGGTATGCACTAAACCTGTGATAGTATCCAACAAATGCTACAAATCCAAATCAAAGGTAGGTGTGATAGACAGATATAGTCATCAGTACATAGCACAGTATGACATTTGCATTTTTCTAATTTGCAGGCTGAAGGAATGAAAGTAGCAAAGAATATAAAAAGTGTTATCCTAGACCCTGTTTCAAAAGGCAAAGGTATGTTCAATTTTTATCCATCTAGAGGTATGTTAAACTATATCTGTCATGTTGAAATACTTCTTTATAAAATAAAAACAGTGGTTTACAAGGCCACAAGTTTTAGGTCATTATTACTCAATCATTAAGGCAGAGTCAGATGTGTATATATGGCGATTTACACCTGTCTCATGTAGTAATTTCAGGAATTGTATCCAGGTACATTAATCTCATGTAAGGTAGATACAATATACATATGTCATAACCAGAGGTGTCATACCATATTTAAATATGGGTCTGTATATTTATTTAAAATTCACTTCTCATCTGCTGTATAAATTACACTCCACAGCTGTGGGCTTGTTTCAGGATTTTCTTTAGTCTTCAGAAATATTGTCAAGATTTTAGAAGACAAATATACAGACAGGCTGAAGGACAATTCCTAAAGTCACTGAAGACAGACTGGTAAAGCCAAAATATGGACTATCAAATGAAGTTTAGTTTTTGGAAATTAAACTAAATTACATCCATACTAGTATGAAGGCGGAGAAGAGGCGGAAGACATGGCCAAAGGCAGGAGGAGAGGAGAAAGGCTAGGACTGTGGTAATGAGGGTCGGAACTTTGAATGTTGGCAGTACGACTGGTATAGGGAGAGAGCTAGCTGACATGATGGACAGAAGGAAGGTTGGTATATTGTGTGAGCAAGAGACCAGATTGAAGGGGAGTAAGGCTAGGTGTATCGGAGGTGGGTTCAAATTGTTTTATCGTGGTGTGGATGGGAGGAGAAATGGCATAGGAGTTATTCTGAAGGAACAGTATGCTGAGAGTGTTTTGGAGGTGAAAAGAGTGTCGGATAGAGTGATGTTTATGAAGATGGAAATTGATGGTGTAATGATGAATGTTGTTAGTGCGTATGCTCCACAAGTTGGGTGTGCAATGGATGAGAAAGAAAAATTTTGGAATGAGTTGGATGAAGTGGTGATGATTGTACCCAAGGGTGAGAGAGCAGTGATTGGAGTAGATTTCAGTGGGCATGTTGGTGAAGGGAACAGAGCGGATGAGGAAGTGATGGGTAGGTATGGTGTTAAACAAAGGAATGCAGAAGGTCAGATGGTAGTGGATTTTGCGAAAAGAATGGACATGGCTGTGATGAATACGTATTTTAACAAGAGGGAGGAGCATAGGGTGACATACAAGAGTGGAGGAAGATGCACACAGGTGGATTATATCTTACGTACGAGGGCCAGTTTGAACGAGATTGGAGACTGTAAAGTGGTGACTGGGGAAAGTGTGGTTAGGCGGCATAGGATGGTGGTTTGTAGGATGACACTGGTTATCAAGAAGAGGAGGAGGAGTGTGAGGGCAGCACCAAGGATCAAGTGGTGGAAATTGAAAAAGGGTAATTGTGAGGTGCAGTTCAGGGATGAGTTAAGATAGCCACTGGGTGGCAGTGAAGAGTTACCAAATAGCTGGGTAATTACAGCAGAACTAGTAAGGGAGACTGCTAGAAAGGGGCTTGGTATCACATCTGGACAGAGGAAGGATGACAAGGAGACATGGTGGTGGAATGAGGAAGTACAGAAGAGTATACAGAGAAAGAGGTTGGCAAAGAAGAAGTGGGATTGTCAGAGAGATGAAGAAAGTAGACAGGAGTATAAGGAGATGAGGTGCATGGCATAGAGAGAGGTGACAAAGGCTAAGGATAAGGCATATGGAGAGTTGTATGAAAGGATGGACACTAAGGAGGGAGAAAAGGATCTGTACTGATTGGCTAGACAGGGGGACCGAGCTAGGAAAGATGTGCAGCAGGTAAAGGTGATAAAGGATAATGAGGGAAACATACTCACAAGTGAGGAGAGTGTGTTGAGGAGATGGAAAGAGTACTTTGTGGGGCTGATGAATGAAGAGAATGAGAGGGAGAGAAGGTTGGATGATGTAGGGATAGTGAATCATGAAGTGCAATGGATTAGCAAGGAGGAAGTAAGGATACCTATGAAGAGGATGAAGAATTGAAAGGCTGTTGGTCCAGATGACATATCTGTGGAAGCATGGAGGTGTTTAGGTGAAATGGCAGTGGAGTTTTTAACCAGATTGTTTAATGAAATCTTGGAAAGTGAGAGGATGCCTGAGGAATGGAGAAAAAGTGTTTTGGTACTGATTTTTAAGAATAAGGGTGATGTGCAGTGCTGTAGTAACTACAGAGGGATAAAACTGATCAGTCACAGCATTAAGTTATGGGAAAGAGTAGTGGAAGCAAGGTTAAGAAAGGGAAATGATGATTAGTGATCAGCAGTATGGTTTCATGCCAGAAAAGAGCACTACAGATGCGATCTTTGCTCTGAGAGGGTTGATGGAGAAGTACAGAGAATGTCGGAAGGAGTTGCATTGTGTTTTTGTAGACTTAGAGAAAGCATATGACAGGGTGCCTAGAGAGGAGTTTTGGTATTGTATGAGGAAGTCAGGAGTGTCAGAAAAGTATGTAAGAGTGGTACAGGATATGTACGAGGGTAGTGTGACAGTGGTGAGGTCTGCGGTGGGAGTGATGGATGCGTTTAAGGTGGAGGTGGGGTTGCATCAAGGATCAGCTCTGAGCCCTTTCTTATTTGCAATGGTGATGGACAGGTTGACAGATGAGATCAGACAGGAGTCCCCGTGGACTATGACGTTTGCAGATGACATTGTGATCTGTAGTGAGAGTAGGGAAAATGTGGAGACCACCCTGGGGAGATGGAGATATGCTCTAGAGAGAAGAGGAATGAAGGTCAGCAGGACTAAGACAGAATATATGTGTATGAATGAGAGGGAGGATAGCGGAATGGTGAGGATGTAAGGAGTAGAGGTGGCGAAGGTGGATGAGTTTAAATACTTGGGGTCAATAGTTCAGAGTAACGGTGAGTGTGGAAGAGAGGTGAAGAAGAGAGTACAGGCAGGATGGAGTGGGTGGAGAAGAGTGTCAGGAGTGATTTGTGACAGACGAGTACCTGTAAGAGTGAAAGGGAAGGTCTACAAGAGGGTAGTGAGACCAGCTATGATATATGGGTTGGAGACAGTGCCATTGACAAAAAGGCAGGATGTGGCAGAATTAAAGATGTTAAGATTTGCACTGGGTGTGACGAGGGTGGACAGGATTAGAAATAAGTATATTAGAGGGTCAGCCCAGGTTGGAAGGTTTGGAGACAAATCCAGAGAGGCACGGTTACATTGGTTTGGACATGTGCTGAGGAGGGATGCTGAGTATATTGGGAAAAAGATGCTAAGGATGAAGCTACCAGGTAACAGGAAAAGAGGAAGGCCTAAGATAAGGTTTATGGATGTGGTGAGAGAGGACATGCAGGTGGTTGGTGTGACAGAGCAAGATTTAGAGGACAGGAGGAAATGGAAACAAGTGATCTGCTGTGGTGACCCATAACGGGAACAGCCGAAAGAAGATGATGATGACTAGTATGACCTCACAGAAAGAACAAAACTATGTCAAAAATGTGGTTCTTACATCTCGCAATAGATTCCGAATACTTTTTTATGTGTTCTGCTGTTGTTTTCATGGAGATGGTGTTCAAGACCACAGAAAGCTATTTAAGTTACATATATTCTGGAGCCTCATTTCACAATCTGAGTTACAGGTTTGTAATGTAAGCCGCTGTAGTCCATACTACAGGGCAATGCTAATGTATAACAGAGACAAACTGCCATACAACTATTCCTCTGTTATCCTCTTCTAACCTGTCGACCAGTGCAGTAAAATCTCAACAGGGACTTAAGTAACAGCAGATAGTTCCTGTCTATAATATAGCACACATAGAATGCAAACAGTAACCACATGAAATTGTGATTATGGTAACTGTGGAGGCCCATATACGCATATTCATGGAAGTAGGTATTTTACAACAACACAGGTAATCGGTATAGACTTGGGTAAGGTTAAGGGGAGAGGGGGACTGCAAATAGAACTAAAAAAACTGTTTTAAAATCCCCTTTTACAGCCAAGGTTTTTTCTAATTAAGGTGCTTGCACTTTCAACAGGGCACCACCTGGAATCACTTTCCAGTCATAGGCACACACATGTATGTATAATATAGAAATAAAACATAAAACAAACGATATTCACTGCTCGGAATCCATCATAAACAGACATGCTCTTACAACACATTGAAACAAATTCTGTGATAAAACTAGTTTATTTCATGAAAATAAACACAGTCATATAACTAAAATCAAGTTAAATGTCTTGGCTATGCATTAATGCATAAAAGAATAATGCAACATATTTGAATGTCTTAGCAGGACATGTCTGACAACAAAGCATTATTCAGCAAATGAGTACACTGATGTATGTGACCATACTTCGAGGGGAAAAAGAAAACCATATAATGTGAAATAAATCCTTAACATGGGAGTAAAACCATACAATGTGAATTAAATCCTTAACATGGGAGTAAAACCATACAATGTGAATTAAATCCTTAACATGGGAGTAAAACCATACAATGTGAATTAAATCCTTAACATGGGAGTAAAGCAGACTCAGTCACATATTATGTTAATGATTGTGCGTCAATAATGGCTGAACAGGTAGACCAATCACATTTGATTCTTGGAAGTTCCCAAGGCTATAGGTTTCATTCCTAACAGTTACTTGTACTGAGAATAGAAATGCAGCATAAGGGGGGCTGCTGCAGTCCTGAGGGGCTATCCTTCAGATGAGACAATAAGCTGACATCAGAATTGCTTATGCTGGTGGTAACTCAGATAGATTTTAATGATTTTGTTGCTCTTTTTGAAATAAATTAAAAAAAAAAACATCAGGACTTTTTATTGCAGGCCCGATCATACGACACCAACATCACAACAGTAACACAATGATTTTAAATTTCTGACAAAAATAAAATATCACAACACATTTCAGCACAGTGCTGTTTCTTATTTTGCAATACAAGCCTTATCAAGCACCTAATTTTTATTACATATACAGCTGTATTGCACTACATTGTAAACCAGGAGTATTCATACATAAATATCCATAACTTAGGACTTCTTTAGATTGTCTTGGGAAATAAAATTATATTGACATCCTATAAAACAATATTGTATGTTAAATAAAAAATATTTTACCCAACTATATTTTTGAAAAAGCACATTCTAAAATTATCACAACCTCAAAAGCATTCTTTTCATTCATAACATTTATACTTCATATGACCCTTAACAGGCCATCCTCTCAGAGCTTACCGAAATGGGCTAGGATTGAAATGGATTACAAGCTGGCCTACTACTTACGTATGAGCCTATGAATCTATGTAAAGTCTTATAAATAAGGATAGATCCTGTAGCAGTCTGACCCTGCTCAAGGCATAACTGAACTTCTTTGTCCAGTACATCCCACCCATTTAAAACATGTATGCGCAATATCACTTTGCACTATAAATCTCTTACTTCCCACTCATTTAAAAATTTTTACCACCAAACCAAGTATCAAAATAACCAGGTACAGTGTCCGAGTGCTATACATACTATCTCTGAGCTTACCAACAAACCAAGTATCAAAAGAATGAGATACAGTGTCCGAGTGCTATAGATACTAACTGTGAGGTTAACACCAACAAACCAAGTATCAAAATAACCAGGTACGGTGTCCGAGGGGTAAACTTATACATACTAAGCCTGAGGTATCCAGCAAACCAACTCAAAATAACAAGGTTCAGTGTCCGAGTATTTTAAATACTAACTGTGAGGTAACCAGCAAACCAAGTATTAAAATAACCAGGTACAGTGTCCGAGTGTTATACATACTCACTGTGATGTTACCAACAAAGCAAGTATCAAAATAACCAAGTAAAGTGCCCAAGGTTTATAGAAACTAACTCTGAGGTTACCAACAAACCAAATATTAAAATAACCCCTGTACAGTGTCTGAGTGGTATACATAGTAACTCTGAGGTTACCAGCAAGCCAGGTATTAAAATAATCAGATAGAGTGTCCAAGTGTTATACATACTAACTCAGAGGTACCGGCAAACCAAGTAATAAAATATCCAGGTACAATGTCCGAGTGCTATACATACTAACTCTGAGGTTACCAGGAAATGAAGTATTAAAATAACCAGGTACTGTGTCCGAGTGTTATACTTATACAAACAAATTATTTGGTTACCAGCAAACCAACTATCAAAATAACTAGGTACAATGTGTAAGTAGTGTACATTATAACTGCAAGGTTACCAGGAAACCAAGTATTCAAATAACCAGTTACAGTGTCCAATTGTTATACATACTAACTCTGAGGTACCGGCAAACCAAGAAATAAAATATCCAGGTACAATGTCCGAGTGCTATACATACTAACTCTGAGGTTACCAGCAAACCAATTATCAAAATAACCAGGTAGACTCTACAAGTGTTATACATTCTAACTGTGAATAACCATAAAACTAAGTATCAAAATAACCCAGAAGAGTGTCTGAGTGTTATATATCCTAACCCTGAGGCTACCAACAAAGCAAGTATCAAAATAACCCAAAACAGAGTCTGAGTGTTATGCATACTTTCTCTGAGGTTACCAGCAATCTAAGTATTAAAATGACCAGGTACAGGGTCCGAGTGTTATACATAGTCACTCTGAGGTTACCTGCAAACTGAGTATTAAAATAACCAGGTATAGTGTTTGAGTATTATACATACTAACTGTGAGGTTACCAGCAAAGCAACTATCAAAATAACCAGGTACAGGGTCCAAGTGTTATACATACTAACTCTGAGGTTACAAGCAAACCAGCTATCAATATAACCAGGTACAGTGTCCGAGTTTTATACATATGAACTCAGAGGTTACCAACAAATCGAGTAGCAAAATAACCAAGTACAATGTCCGAGTGTTGTACATAGTAACTCTGAGGTTACCAGCAAACCAAGTATCAAAATAACCCAGAACAGTGTCCAAGTGTTATACATACCCACTCTGATGTTGCCAACAAAGCAAGTATCAAAATGACCAGGTACAGTGTCCGAGTGTTATACATACAGACTCTGCAGATTCCAGTGATCCAAGTATTAAAATGACCAGGTACAGTGTCCGGGTGTTATACATACAAACTCTGCAGATACCAGCAATCCAAGTATTAAAATAACCAGGTACAATGTCCAAGTGTTATACAGACGAACTGTGAGGTTACCACCAAACCAACTATCAAAATAACCAGGTACAGGTTCCAAGTGTTATACATGCTAACTCTGAGGTTACCAACAATCCAAGTATTAAAATAATCAGGTACAGTGTCCGAGTGTTATACTTATACATATGAACTCTGAGAGCTACCAACAAACCAAGAATCAAAATAGCCAGGTACAATGTCCAAGTAGTGTACAGAAATGTGAGATTACCAAAAACCAAGTATCAAAATAACCAGGTACATTGTCCGAGTGCTATACATACTAACTCTGAGGTTACCAGCAAACCAAGTATTAAAATAACCAGTTACAGTGTCAAGAGTGTTATACATATTAACTTTGTGGATACCAGCAAAACAGTATTAAAATAACCAGGTACAATGTCCGAATGTTATAGATACTTACGTACAGTGTTAAGTGTTATACATACTAACTTTGAAGTTAACAACAAACCAACTATCAAAATAACCAGGTACAGTGTCCGAGTGTTAAACTAATATATACAAACTCTGAGGTTACAAACAAACCAAGTATCAAAATAACCAGATCTAATGTCCAGGTGTTGTACATACTAACTCTGAGGTTACCAGCAAACTAAGTATTAAAATAGCCTAAAACAGAGCCAGAGTGTTATACATACTAACTCTGAAGTTACCAGCAAAACTAGTATCAAAATAACCAGATACAATGTCCGAATGTTATAGATACTTACGTACAGTGTTAAGTGTTATACATACTAACTTTGAAGTTAGCAACAAACCAACTATCAAAATAACCAGGTACAGTCTCCGAGTGTTATACTCATATATACAAACTCTGAGGTTACAAACAAACCAAGTATCAAAATAACTTGATCTATTGTCCAGGTGTTGTACATACTAACTCTGAGGTTACCAGCCAACCAACTATGAAAATAACACAGAGCAGTATCTGAGTGTTACACATCCTAACTCTGAGGCTACCAACAAAGCAGGTATCAAAATAACCATGTACAATGTCCGAGTGTTATACATACTAACTCTGATGTTACCAGCAAACCAAGTATCATAATAACTAGGTACAGTGTCCCAGCGCTATACATGCTAACTCTGAGGTTACCAGCAAAACAACTTTCAAAATAACCCAAAACAGTGTCTGAGTGTTATGCATACTTTCTCTGAGGTTACCAGCAATCTAAGTATTAAAATGACCAGGTACAGTGTCCGAGTGTTATACATACTAAGTGTGAGGTTACCAATCAAAATAACCGGGTAGAGGGTCCAAGTTTTATACATACTAACTCTGAGGTTACAAGCAAACCAAGTATTAAAATAATAAGGTACAGTGTCCGAGTGTTATACATATAAACTCCGATGTTACAAACAAACTGAGTAGTAAAATAACCAAGTATAATGTCCGAGTGTTGTACATAGTAACTCTGAGGTTACAAGTAAACCAAGTATCAAAATAACCCAGAACAGTGTCCGAGTGTTCTACATACCCACTCTGAAGTTGCCTACAAAGCAAGTATCAAAATGACCAGGTACAGTGTCCGAGTGTTTTACATACTAACTCTGTAGATACCAGCAATCCAAGTATTAAAATAACCAGGTACAATGTCCAAGTGTTAAACATACTAAATGTGAGGATACCAACAAAGTCGTATCAAAATAACCAGGTACAGGGTCTGAGTGTTAAACATACTAACTCTGAGGTTACCAACAAACCAACTATCAAAATAACCAGGTACAGGGTCCGAGTGTTATACATACTAACTCTGAGAGTTAACAACAAACCAAGTATAAAAATAACCAGGTATATTTTCTGACTGCTATATTTTTTTATTTATTTTACATTTGTTGACCAGGATAGTCCGACTGGATGCATGTCCATTTTCAGTGGAGGCCCGGGGAGAAAAGCTCCAAGGGCAAGCAGATACAGCATTACATAATATCAGCATTACATATTACAAACAGACTATTTACAGAGATTACATAAATAAGCAAGTTAAACAAGTTCCACAGGTTACAGTTAATCCTGAGCGCAAATCAGGATTAAATTAAATTACACAGTAAACTGGTTAACAGATTTTTACACATTCTAGAAAGAGTTAGCCAGGCTTGATACACTGACATAGCCAGTTAAGTGACAAATGTTTGAGTCTAGTTTTAAATTGACCTAAGGTGGAAAGTAAGGTAATATCAGCTGGAAGAGAGTTCCAGGATCTACTTACAGAGTTTGCAAAGAGAGAGTCACCGGCTGTGTTATTAATTTTGCTAGTCTGAATTAGTAGTTTGTTAGAGGATTGAAGCGGTCTAGGATTGTTATAGGGGGTGATAATATTTTTAAGTGCAGGAGTATTGTCCGGATTATAGAGGATTTTATAGGCCATAATCAGTTGGTTATACTGGATTAGGCTGGGCAGTTCAAGCCACCCAAGCTGATTTAGATTGATGCAATGATGTATCCTAAAAGGCAGCCCAGTGGCAAAACTAGCAATGTGGTTGTAGCAAATTGAGAGTTTGTTAAGGACAGTCTTGTTTATATTCGAGAGTAGAGGGGATGCATACAGAAGGGTTGAAAGAAGGTGAGAGCGAGCTATGGCAATTTTAGCTGGAGGGATTAGGAAGGCTTTTATTCTGTAAAGTGACCCTAGTTTTTTATTGATGGTTTTGATAGTTTGGTTAACATGTAGGTCAAATTTTAGATTATTGTCTATGATGACACCTAATAGTTTTGTAGATGGGTCAGGGGAGATTATTGTGCCATCATTTGATTTTATGGTAAAGGTGAAAGTGGTAGACCTACATGTTGGTGAAAATAACAGCATTTTAGTTTTTTTGGGATTTAGGATCAGACGATGTACAGAAAGCCAGTTTCCTATTGTATTAAAGGTGGTCTGGGTAGCTGACCATAACTCTACTGGAGATGTGGCTGAGAAAATCAGAGTAGAGTCATCAGCATATTGGATACAGCTGACTTTTGGGATGACAGTATAAAAGTCGTTAATGAAGATGGAGAACAGCAACGGCCCTAGTATAGAGCCTGGTGCTACTCCAAGGGTGTTAGGCAGAAGGTTAGAGAGTTTGTTCTGCCAGAGGACAGCCTGCTGTCAACCATTCAGGTAGGATTGAAACCATTGAAAGGCTCTAGTATCTAGACAGAATGTTTGCAGGGTGTGGAATAAAAGTTGGTGATCAGCCATATCAAATGCCTTGGAAAGATCCAAGAAGAGGGTTAAGGATATATAATTATTGTTGCAATTATGGTTTATGGTGTTGGTAAAGGCTAGGAGGGCTGAAGTAGTGCTGTGATGAGGATGGAAGCCATGCTGAGTGTCTGCCATAAAGTGATTCTGGATTAGGTGGTGCATGAGTTGTCTATGAATACATTTTTCCATAATCTTTGCAAGTGGAGAGAGTATAGCTATTGGCCTATAATTGGAGAATTCAGTAGAGCTGCCCCTTTGTGAAGTGGGATTACATAGGATATTTTCCAGATGGTGGGAATTTTAGCTTCTACTATGGTTCGATTGATTAGTATTGAGACGGGGTAAGCAATAGCATTAGCTGATTTTTGTAAGTACTCGGCAGGGAGTTGATCAGCAGAAAGTGTAGTGGGTTTTAATTTTTTGATCAAGGTACGGATAAGTGAAGTGGCGACTGGTTGGAAGCTGAATGCGAGTAGGTTTCTAGGGGTGCTACTTTCAGGACCAAGGGAGCTAGGAGGTAGTTGGCTAGCTAGGGCTTGAATTGTCTCAGTAAAGAATTGGTTAAAACTGTCAGAAACATCTTCAGGGGTTTTATCAATAGTAGCAGCAGGGATTGGGGTTGAAGTTTGTCCAGGATGTAGTAGATTATTTAAACCTGCCCAAAACTTCTGAGGGTTATTTTGATTTACTGTCTGTAAATTACAGTAGTATTGTTTTTTGTCTTGTAAAAATTTTTTTTTTTCGTTCCTGGATTGCCTGTATTTAATGTGATCTTGAGGGCCTTTAGAAGAACGCCATAAAGCCCATGCTTTGTTTTTAAGGGTAATTCTGAGTTTAGACTCTTTAGAAAGCCATGGCGCAGTTTTTGCCTTGGTTCTCTTTGAACGAACAGGTGCATGCAAATCAAGGATCTCAAGGAATTTGTTGTTAAAGTATGCTACTGCTTCCTCTAAGGGGAGGTGTTTTAGAATAGACCAATTACATGAGCTTAGTTCTTGTTGGAATTTGACAGGGTCAATGTTTTTATTGTTTCTAACCTTTCTGAGTAAGGGTTGTTGAGAATTAATGGTTTTGTGCTTAATTACATATGTGAGAAGGTGATCACTTAGACCATCAAGGAGGGTACCAAAGGTGTACAGTTGGGGGGTGACTATTTATGAGTACCCAGTCAAGTATGCTTTCTTTTTGGTTGGGTTTACCTATCCTGGTAGGCGTGGATATAATTTGTGTAAATGCAAGCAGGTTAATATGGGTGGTTGGGGATTCAGAGGAACAGGTGCCCCAGTCTATGTTAAAGTCTCCAAGTAGTAGGGTTTCTTGGGGGTAGTGACATGATAGCCAGTGCAGGATATCTTCAAGTGTAGATATATTGTTACCTGGGGGAATGTACATACAGATGATATTAATGCATTTATTTTTATTAAGTTGCAATTTGGTGGCAAGAATCTCTGAGTTGTTAATCTGAGGTGGTTGTATTACATCTATGGTGACATTCAACTCAGATTTATAGAGTACAGCTACCCCACCCCCCTTCCTTGAAGCACGATCCAGCCTGTGTATGTTGTACCCAGGTGGTAACACTTCATTGTCTTTAGTGTTAGGTTTTAACCAGGTTTCAGATAAACAGAGAATCTCAGGGGAGTGGACTTCCAGAAGTGCATGCAATTCATGTACCTTGTTATTAATGCTTCTAATATTGAGATGACAGACTAGGAGAGAGTTAGTTGGCCTATTAATTGTAGGTTTGTAGCTCAGATTGCAAGTAGAGGGGTATGTGTATCTGAAGTGGGTGGGCCAGGGTTGGGGTAAATATCACCAAGAAGTATTAGGCTGAGTCTATACTTGGTGATGAACTTCAGGAATTTGTTTATTAGTTTGTGGTAGTGTTTAGATCTAGAGCTAATGTGCCTGGGATTGAGATGTTGATAGACTGAACAAGATGTTGGATAGGTTCTAGTACTGTAAGTATGGTTGAAGGTGGAAGGATTTACAGCTGGGGTGATAGTATGGCCTTTTGGGACCTGAAATCCCGTGAGAAACTGTTTTTCATACAAGGTAAGGAGGTATGGTGTGAACAAGAGGGGTAGTAAAGAGTATATCATTATCTGTGATTCAGCTAGTGAGTTAAGGAACTGTTTTACCTGGTGATGCAACACCAGAAGATAGAGTGGTGAGGTAAAGGTACTGGAAGGGGGAATGGGAGAATGCCAGATGAAAGCTAATAGGTGCTATTAAAATGTAGGTAGAAGAATGGGGGTGGGAGGAATTATCCCAGATGAAAGCAGATAGGATCTAGAAAGTGGGGGAGTGGCTATAGTACTTTAAATTTAGAGGTACTAGGGGGCGGGAGGTAATTGGGGGCAGGGAGGGGAGCGAAGACAGCCCGAGCATAGCGTAGTATGTGCTATACATACTAACTCTGAGGTTACCAAAAAAACAAGTATCAAAATAACCCAGAACAGTGTCTGACTGTTATACATACTCACTCTGATGTTACCAAAAAAGCAACTATCAAAATAACCAGGTACAGTGTCGGAGTGTTATAAAAACTAACTCAAGGGTTACCAACAAACTAAGTATTAAAATAAACATGTACAGTGTCTGAGCGGTATACATACTAACTGTGAGGTTACCAACAAACCAAGAATCACAATAACCAGGTGCAGCGTCTGAGTGCTATACATACTAACTCTGAGGTTACCAGCAAATGAAGTATTAAAATAACCAGGCACAGTGTCTGAGTGTTATACTTATACAAACTAATTCTGAGGTTACCAGCAAAGCAACTATCAAAATAACTAGGTACAGTGTCCAAGTGTTATGCATACTAACTCTGAGATTAACAACGAACCAGCTATCAAAATAACCAGGTACAGGGTCCGATTGTTGTACATAGTAACTCTGAGGTTACAAGCAAACCAAGTATCAAAATAACCCAAAACAGTGTCCAAGTGTTATACATACCCACTCTGATGTTGCCAACAAAGCAAGTATCAAAATGACCAGGTACAGTGTCCGAGTGTTATACATACAAACTCTGCAGATACCAGCAATCCAAGTATTAAAATAACCAGGTACAATGTCCAAGTATTAAACATACTAAATGTGAGGTTACCAACAAAGTTGTATCAAAATAACCAGGTACAGGGTCTGAGTGTTAAACATACTAACTGAGATTACCAACAAACCAACTATCAAAATAACCAGGTACAGGGTCTGGATGTTATACATACTAACTCTGAGGTTACCAGCAAACCAAGTATTAAAATAACCATGTACAGTGTCTGAATGTTATACATATGAACTCTGAGAGTTACCAACAACCCAAGTATCAAAATAACCAGGTACAGTGTCTGTGTTGTACATGCTAACTGTGAGGTTACCAACAAAGCAAGTATCAAAATAACCCAGAACAGTGTCCGAGTGTTATACATACTCACGCTGATATTCATAGGTTCATAGGTTCATAGGTTTATACTAGGCTATCTGCCCTGAGGCATTTATAAGCCTAGCCCAAATTTTTGTGGCTTACGCCACCCCTTATATGAAAAAATACTGTGCCCATTAGTTTGTTGTGCCTCTGTCCAGCAGTGACACAGAGATGATTCCCGGGGTAAACCTACGATCTCCCATCCACAGGTCTAGATTTCTCTTGAACAGAGTCAGCGAGGTGCTCTGCCTCACATGGACCGGGATTTTATTCCACAGCATAGGGAGTCTCTGAGTGATAAATTTATCCCTCCATCATGTCCTATTTATATCCATGCTAAGGTTTAAGTCGCTTGCTCTAGTGGTTTTGGTGGATTTGGATTTTTTGAGGTGGAGCATGTCCATTAATTCCGGGTTGGACATGGCCTTGTATGTCAGGCACATGTCACCTCTGAGCAGACAGTATGCGACTGAATAGAGCTGGAGTTTCTTCAATCTGGCAGCATATTACAGATTTTGGAGTCCCTTTATCCTTTTGGTGAGGAACTTTTGGGGTCTCTCCAATTGCTGCAGATGTCGGGTGAGATACATCCCGAATGGGGCATTGTACTCGATCATTGGTCTGATAAGTGAAGAGTACAGGGGAACAATGACCTCACTAGATCTGGATGTGAATCCCTTCATGATCAGGTGGGCAATGTAGAAGGTCTTTCTAACCACTTTAGCAATGTGAGTGTCAAAGAAAGGCCACTGTCAACCTGGGTCCCCAGGTCCCTGATAACCTCTTCTGTGCTTAGTGGATTGCCACCTATATGGTAGCTTGGGGTTACCTTGTTTTTCCCGAAGGGTATGACTATACATTTTTGGCGTTTAACTTCAGGCCATGGCTCTGGCATCAGCTATCTGTTTCCGTGAGTCCCTTCTGAAGGATATCCGTGTCCGATGCACTTTCCACTATGGCCCAGTTTGCAGTCGTCTGCAAACTTTGTCAGCCAAAGTCCTCCCATGTTGGCCTGTACTTCTGAGAAGTAGATGCCAAACAATAGGGGGCCAAGGACCGAGCCCTGTGGGACACCACTTGTGACCGGCTTGGAGTCTGACATAGCGCCAGCAACTCTAACCCTGTGGGTTCTGTCCTTAAGCCAGTTTGCAACCCATCTTGTGACATATGGGTTTACATTTAAGCTGGCAAGTTTTTCTACATTACCCGAGTGGGGTATTGTGTCGAAAGCCTTTGCAAGGTCAAGGTAGGCTGTATGGACTGCCTTTCCCTCATCAATGGCCTTGGTGACTGTTTCGAAGAAGTCGACCAAGTTCAAAAGGCATGATCTTTCCTTGACAAAGCCAAACTGGGTCGGGTCCAATGTCTGCAAGTCCCCTATATCTTTGTTTATGAGCTCCATTATGATCCTCTCCATAGCTTTGCAGACTAGACTTGTTAAGCTTATGGGGCGGTAATTACCAGGGTCCGTAGAGGCGCCGCCTTTGTGGAGTGGGACCACAGTTGCCGTACGCCACTCCTTAGGCATGTATCCTGTGGTAAGGCTGAGATTAAACAGCTGCCTTATGTGCGGGTTTAATTCCTCATTTAGCTCATGTAGCACACAGCCAGGGAAACCATCCAGTCCCATTGATGCTGTGTTTTTAGCTTTAGAGAGAGCAGCTTTCACCTGCGCATTTGAGATGTCCGGGAGGCTACACTCGGCTGGGATAGTTATCTCTCCTTTAGGGGATGAGAGAGGGGTGAAGTTTGCACTGAACCTGTCTGCCAGTATGTTGGCAATGTCTGTGGGTTCAGTGATTTTTGTATCATTTTGGACTAATTCTGAGCATATCTGGGAGTTTCCACCCAGGTTCCTAACATAGCTGAAAAAGGCCTTATGATTGTCCTTTGAATCCATGGCAATTTTTCTCTCATAATTGCCCTTAGTTGATTTTATGAGTGCTCGTATTTTTTTACTAATAATGATCAGGGGTGATTTCCCTTTTATGGATTTTGTTCTATCATGTAATAGCTTTCTCCTCTTATTGTAAAGTTTGTTAATGGCTGGGGTCCACCAGACTGGATGTTTGCTCTTTGTGGAAAGAGTCTTGGTTTTATTTGGGATTGCCTGATCCATGCAGTCCTGGAGGTGTTCATAAAAGGCATTTGTAAGGGCTTCCGCAGCTTGGGTTGTGGTTTCCACTGGCTCAGGAGCCTTGAAAGATACCACACCAGTCTTGAGTAGTGTGAAGTTTGCTTTAGAGAAGTTCTTCACTATGGTCTTTTTTGTTTGGGGTGGGGGCGGGATGTGGATTTCCAGTGAGATTAGTTTATGATCAGATCTCACCAATGAGGGATATACTTCCGGTGTGGAGCATTTTGTCCCCATGTTTGTGACAATGAGATCTAGTATATTTTCTCCTCTCGTGGGAATAGTGACTAGCTGTTCCATGGCATTTGAATTTATGAACTCCAGGAACCGTTGGGCTAGAAAGTTAGGGCTTGAGTAATTTTCCCAGTCTATATTCGGGTAGTTGAAGTCACCCAATATGATGGTATTTGGAGATACATTTATACCCTCCAGTGTATTCAGGAAGGCTGTGTGGGGTTCCTGAGTTTGAGAGGGTGGCCTGTAGCATGCTACAATTTGTAGAGCAGTTTTGCCTATGGTTAGTTGCACCTAGATGGTTTCCGAAGCTTCGTGCGTTGCCACCAACCTGGAGGTGTGGGTATCCTTTATGAATATGGATACACCCCCCTCCTTTTGTGGTGTGGTCCGGGTTTTGGGGCCAGAACGCATGATATGAGGTAAAACCTAATAGTGCCGGGGTGCTCTCAGGAGCCTTGAACCAGGTTTCAGTTACAGCACAGACATCGATGTTCTCCATACTGAGAAGGGCCTCGAGTGCGTGCATTTTGAGATTTAGACTTCTGGCATTGAGCAGCATTACCCTCAGTTTCTTCCCATTTTTGTTTTATAGGGTGGTAGGTTTAGAATTTGAGCCTTGCCTAAAAAGGCACTATGGGGGTGGCAAGAGCCTTAGCCAATATCTGGAATCCCAGGGTGACAGGTGCAAGCCGTCCCTTGAAGCAGCGTGGCTTGTCAAGCATGTCATCCCAGGCAGACAGACACTGGATCCCCTTTGAATGACACCAGACATTAAGCCAATTGTTAAAGCTGATCATCTTGTCTCTATATTGTGGCATCATTCTTGGTGAAGGAAGGATACTGCTCAGGGTTAGGGTCATACCTGCCTGGGCTACATAATCAGAGAGCTCCTCTATGTCTCTTTTCATGTAGTCCAGGGAGGTACGTCTCAGGTCGTTCACACCAGCATGGACAATGACTGTGTCATATTTGTACTTGCCGTGGAGTGACCCGAGTGCTTGTGTTATGTGGCGGATTCTAGCGCCCGATAGGCAGCTTACTGTGACCCTCTCCTTGTTCAGCCTGGTGAGTGGGACGTCAGTGTGTCTGACTATGGAGTCACCTATGACAAGTATGTTTGGTGCCAACAAGACAAGTATTAAAATAACCAGGTACACTGTCTGAGTGGTATACATACTACATCTGAGGTTACCAACAAACCAAGTATCAAAATAACCAGGTATATTGTCCGACTGCTATACATGCTAACTCTGAGGTTACCAAAAAAACAAGTATAAAAATAACCCAGAACAGTGTCTGACTGTTATACATACTCACTGTGATGTTACCAACAAAGCAACTATCAAAATAACCAGGTACAGTGTCGGAGTGTTATAAAAACTAACTCTGAGGTTACCAACAAACTAAGTACTAAAATAAACACGTACAGTGTCTGAGTGGTATACATACTAACTGTGAGGTTACCAACAAACCAAGAATCACAATAACCAGGTGCAGCGTCTGAGTGCTATACATACTAACTCTGAGGTTACCAGCAAATGAAGTATTAAAATAACCAGGCACAGTGTCCGAGTGTTACACTTATACAAACTAATTCTGAGGTTACCAGCAAACCAACTATCAAAATAACTAGGTACAGTGTCCAAGTGTTATGCATACTAACTCTGAGATTAACAACAAACCAGCTATCAAAATAACCAGGTACAGGGTCCGAGTGTTGTACATAGTAACTCTGAGGTTACAAGCAAACCAAGTATCAAAATAACCCAAAACAGTGTCCAAGTGTTATACATACCCACTCTGATGTTGCCAACAAAGCAAGTATCAAAATGACCAGGTACAGTGTCCGAGTGTTATACATACAAACTCTGCAGATACCAGCAATCCAAGTATTAAAATAACCAGGTACAATGTCCAAGTATTAAACATACTAAATGTGAGGTTACCAACAAAGTTGTATCAAAATAACCAGGTACAGGGTCTGAGTGTTAAACATACTAACTGAGGTTACCAACAAACCAACTATCAAAATAACCAGGTACAGGGTCCGGGTGTTATACATACTAACTCTGAGGTTACCAGCAAACCAAGTATTAAAATAACCATGTACAGTGTCTGAATGTTATACATATGAACTCTGAGAGTTACCAACAACCCAAGTATCAAAATAACCAGGTACAGTGTCTGTGTTGTACATGCTAACTGTGAGGTTACCAACAAAGCAAGTATCAAAATAACCCAGAACAGTGTCCAAGTGTTATACATACTCACGCTGATATTACCAACAAGGCAAGTATTAAAATAACCAGGTACACTGTCTGAGTGGTATACATACTACATCTGAGGTTACCAACAAACCAAGTATCAAAATAACCATGTATATTGTCCAACTGCTATACATGCTAACTCTGAGGTTACCAAAAAACCAAGTATAAAAATAACCCAGAACAGTGTCTGACTGTTATACATACTCACTGTGATGTTACCAACAAAACAACTATCAAAATAACCAGGTACAGTGTCGGAGTGTTATAAAAACTAACTCTGAGGTTACCAACAAACTAAGTACTAAAATAAACACGTACAGTGTCTGAGTGGTATACATACTAACTGTGAGGTTACCAACAAACCAAGAATCACAATAACCAGGTGCAGCGTCTGAGTGCTATACATACTAACTCTGAGGTTACCAGCAAATGAAGTATTAAAATAACCAGGTACAGTGTTCGAGTGTTATACTTATACAAACTAATTCTGAGGTTACCAGCAAACCAACTATCAAAATAACCAGGTACAATGTACAAGTAGTGTACACAATAACTGTGAGGTTACCAGCAAACCATTTATTAAAATAACCAGTTACAGTGTCTGAGTGTTATACGTACTAAATCTGTGGATACCAGTAAACCAAGTATTAAAATAACCAGGTATAATGTCTGAATGTTATAGATACTAACTCTGAGGTTACCAGCAAATCAAGTATTAAAATAACTAGGTACAGTGTCCATGTGTTATACATACTAACTCTGAAGTTAACAAACCAGCTATCAAAATAACCAGGTACAGGGTCCGAGTGTTAAACTTATATATTTGAACTCTGAGGTTACCAACAAACCAAGTATCAAAATAACTAGTTCCAGTGTCTAAGTGTTGTACATACTAACTCTGAGATTACCAGCAAATCAAGTATTAAAATAACCAGGTACAATGTCCGAATGTTATAGATACTAACTGTGAGGTTACCAGCAAACCAAGTATTAAAATAACCAGTTACAATGTCTAGGTGTTATACATAGTAACTGTGAGTTTACCAACAAACCAAGTATCAAAATAACCAGGTACAGTGTCCGAGTGTTATACATACTAACTCTGAGGTTACCAGCAAACTATCATAATAACCAGTTACAGTGTCCAAGTGTTATACATACTAACTCTGAGGTTAGCATAAAACTAGCTATTAAAATAACTCAGAACTGTGTCCATGTGTTATGCATATTCACTCTGAAGTTAATAACAAAGCAAGTATCAAAATAACCAGGTGGAGTGTCCGAGTGTTATACACACTAACTCTGAGGTTACCAGCAAACCAAGTATCAAAATAACCTGGTACAATGTCTGAGTGTTATGCATACCAACTCTGAGGTTACCAGCAAACCAAGTACCAAAATAATCATGTACAATGTCCGAGTGTTATACATACTAACTCTCAGGTTACCAACAAACCAAGTATCAAACTTACCAGGTACAGTCAGAGGTGTATGCATATTAACTCTGTGTTTACCAGTAAACCAAGTATCAAAATAATCGGGTACAGTGTCCAACGGTTATACATTGCAACTCTGTAGTTACCAGCAAACCAAGTATCAGTATAAGCAGGTATAGTGTCTGAATGTTATACATAGTAACTCTGAGGTTACCAACAAACCAAGTATCAAAATAACCAGGTACAGTGTGCAAGTGTTATACATACTACCAGCAAACCAAGTATCAAAATAACCAGGTACAGTGTCCAAGTGTTATACATACTAACTCTGAGGTTACCAACAAACCTAGTATCAAAATAACCAGGTAGAGTATCTGAATGTTATACATACTAACTCAAACAGGAGTGCTGTTTGTCCTTGTTCTGGGGAAGTGATACCTGCTCAGATGGTATTAGCTACAGAGTTTGGTCTCCCAAATCCCACTTACATGTGAAAATGCTTTGAGTTTCATCCTGCTTACATGTGGAAATACTATGGGTTTCATCCCTCGTACATGTGAAAATGCTTTGAGTTTCATCCTGCTTACATGTGGAAATGCTATGGGTTTTATCCCTTGTGCATGTGGAAATGCTTTGATTGTCTCTGTTCAGTCATGTCCCCACAGGAAGATGCCTTCTGTGGTCAGGTATTAACCCTCTCTATATAGCTATCAGTTGTTCTATGTGCTTCAGGTCATCCACAAGATGCTGATAAAATGCCTTCCTTGGTCTCTTTGTAGCCCTTTCACTGCCTTGGTAGTACTGACTGATTTATTTCTTAGTTTGCATCAGTGTATGCTTCCACCCTCAGAAAAAAGGAACACTACCACCCTAGTTTCTATGTATTTAAATAATTACAAATATCCCGAAAGATTACCTAACCTGTGAGGAGATAAAAAGCCTTGGTTGACATTTGAACCTGCTCTGTATAGTATCATAGGAGGTTACTAGGCCAACAGCTGCAAGGCCCTCACAAGCCTTGCCAAGTTCAACCCATGTTCCCAGGGGTGCCTGGTTGAAGGAGCCACTAAAATCAGCACCTATTATCCCTATGCAAGAGGAAGTCAGTTGGAACCCCTGGACCAAATTTCCAGTTACCCATCCAGTTGTCCAAATTATGCTTAAATAAGGCCAATGAGTGGCTTTTTTTAACCTGAATAAGAAGCTTGTTCCAAAAGCAGGGCAACTTTTGTGAGACAAAGCTGTCTTCCCAACACTTTCTGTTGATGTCACATACCAGGTTAAGGTCCTTTGAGTGCGTGAACATTTCCATTAAAGCTGGATCAATGATTGCTCTATATGCAAGGCACAGGTCACCTCTAAGCAGTCGGTATGACTGCATGACACAGCGTATACTGAAAAGGATTTCAATCTGTCCACATAAGACAGATCTGAAGACCCTGAATTTTCTTTGTAAGGAATGTTTGCAGTCTCTCCAATTGCTGAAGGTGTTTGGACAGGAACATAGCAAAGGTAGAACTTGACTCTATTATTGTCCTGAAGAGGGAAGAGTACGGGGGGGTTATAACCTCTTTTTTTCTGGAGGCAATGCCCTTATTTATGAGATGAGCAATATAAAATGCCCTTCCTACCACTGTGGAGACATGGTGTTTGAAGTTAAAGTTGCTGTCAACCTGTGTGCCCAGATCTCTCACCACTGACTGTGTGCTTAGGGTATTGCTATTGATGTAGTAGTTTGCAGGAACATCACCCTTGCTCAAGTGGATGATAATGCATTTTTGGCATACAGTTTAAGACTGTGACTTTAACACCAGTCTGCAGGATGTTGACATCGCTAGGGCTTTTAATGATCGCTCCTAGTTTGCAGTCCTCAGTAAACTTTGTCAGCCACAGTCCTTTAGTTTTAGTCTCTACATTGGAGAAGTAGATTTTGAACATTATGGGTCCTGGAACCAAGTCCTGTGGAACACCACTGGTTACAGTTCTGCTGGATGAGGTGGAGTCCCCTATTTTTACCATATGAGTTCTACCAGTGAGCCAGTTTGTAACCCACCTGATAATATATGGGTTGAAACCTGAGTGGGGGATTGTGTCAAAGGCCCTGGCTAAGTCTATGTAGGCTGTATGCACAGATTTGTTCTTGTCTAGGGTTTTGGTGACGGTCTCGAAGAAGCCCACCAAGTTTAACAGGCATGATCTCCCATTGACAAAGCCAACCTGGCTTAGGTCGAGCATTTGGAGATTTCCTATATATTTGTTAATAAGGCCCATCATGATTTGTTGCATGGCCTTGCAGATAAGGCTGGTCAGGCTAATGGGTCTATACTTCTCAGGGTCCATGGCTGCACCCCCTTTGTGCAAAGGGATGATGGTAGCTGTCTTCCATTCCACTGGGATGAAGCCAGTGCTTAGGCTGTGATTGAAAAGTGTGCCCATTGGTGATGCTAATACCTGTTTTAACTTATGTAGAGCACAGCACAAGATGTTGTCTGGTCCCATAGAGGCTGAGTTTTTGGCCTTGGAATGGGCATTTAAGAGCTGCTCCTCAGAGATACTAGGTGGGGGACAGGTGTTAGGGATGCTTTGGGGTATATGTGGCAGGGATAGGGCAGTGAAGTTTTCACTTAACCTGTCAGCCAGCAGGTTTGCTATATCCACAGGTTCTGTATATGTAATACCATTAACTATGAATTCAGTGCAGATCTGGGCCTTACCTTTGAGGTTACAAATGTAACTAAAGAATGCCTTGTGGTTATCCATAGTTTGGGAAGCTAGTTTGGATCCATAGTTGGCTTTGGAGTACTTCAGTTGGAGTCTTATTTGCTTGTTTCAGTCAAGGAGGGAGTGTTTTCAGTTTTAAGACCATTCTTTCCTACTCTTAGACAGCAATCTTTTCTCCTACTGTATAGCAGTACTGACATAAGATTTAGTTCATAGGTTCATAGGTTCATACTAGGCTATCTGCCCTAGGGCATTTATAAGCCTAGCCCAGAGTTTTGTGGCTTTCGCCACCCCTTTAGTTTGAAGGATACTATGCCCATTATTTTGCTGTGCCTCTGTCAAGCAGTGACACCGAGGTTATCCCTGGGGTATACCTGCGATCTCCCATCCATTGGTCAAGATTTCTCTTGAACAAGGCCAGCGAGGTGCTCTGCCTCACATGTACCGGGATTTTGTTCCACAGCATAGGGAGTCTCTGGGTGATGAATCTGTCCCTCCAGAACTTCCTATTAATAGCCGTGTTAAGGTTTAAGTCTCTTGCCCTTGTAGTTCTGATGGATTTAGATTTTTTGAGGTGAAGCATGTTCATTAATTCTGGGTTGGACATGGCCTTGTATGTCAGGCACAGGTCACCTCTGAGCAGATGGTAAGCGACTGAATAGAGCTGGAGTTCCTTCAGTCAGGCAGCATAAGACATATTTTTGAGACCCTTTATCCTTTTGGTGAGGAACTTTTGGGGCCTTTCCAATTGCTGCAGGTGTCGGGTCAGATACATTCCAAATGGGGCATTGTACTCAATCATTGGTCTGATGAGTGATGAGTACAGGGGAATGATGACCTCCCTTGATCTAGATGTGAATCCCTTCATGATCAGGTGGGCAATGTAGAAGGTCTTCCTAACTACTTTGGCCACGTGAGTGTCAAACGAAAGGTTACTGTCAACCTGGGTCCCCAGATCCCTGATAACCTCTTCTGTGCTTAGTGGATTGCCACCTATATGGTAACTAGGGGTAACCTTGTTTTTCCCGAAAGGTATGACTATGCATTTTTTGGCATTTAACTTTAGGCCATGGTTCTGGCACCAGTTATCCGTTTCTATGAGACCCTTCTTAAGGATGTCTGTGTCAGATGGGTTTTCAACTATGGTGCCCAGTTTGCAGTCATCTGCAAACTTTGTCAGCCATAATCCTCCTGTGTTTGCTTGTACTTCTGAAAAGTAGATGCTGAACAAAAGTGGGCCCAGGACTGAGCCCTGTGGGACACCACTTGTGACAGGCTTGGAGTCTGACATGGCGCCAGCAACTCTGACCCTGTGGGTTCTGTCACTTAACCAGTTTGCAACCCATCTAGTGACGTATGGGTTTACATTTAAGCAGGTGAGTTTTTCAATGATACTCGAGTGGGGTATTGTGTCGAAAGCCTTTGCCAGGTCAAGGTAGGCTGTGTGGACTGCCTTGCCCTCGTCAATGGCCTTGGTGACTGTTTTGAAGAAGTCAACCAAGTTTAAAAGGCATGATCTGCCCTTGACAAAGCCAAACTGAGTTGGATCCAAAGTCTGCAAGTCCCCTATGTCTTTATTTATGAGTTCCATTATGATCCTCTCCATAGCTTTGCAGACCAGGCTTGTCAAGCTGATGGGACGGTAGTTTCCGGGGTCGGTGGAGGCACCTCCTTTATGAAGTGGGACCACCATTGCCGTACACCACTCCTTGGGTACGTATTTTGAGGTGAGGCTAAGATTAAACAGCTGCCCTAGCTGCGGGTTTAATTCCTCATTGAGTTCGTGGAGCACACAACCGGGGACACCATCTGGTCCCATGGATGCTGTGTTTTACGCCTTGGAGAGAGCAGTTCTCACCTGAGCATTTGAGATGTTTGGGGGACTACAGTCCTCTGGTATAGATATCTCTCCTTTTGGGGGGGAGAAATTTGCACTGAACCTGTCAGCCAGTATGTTGGCAATGTCTGTAGGTTCAGTGATTTTTACATCATTTTGAACTAATTCTGAGCATATCTGGGAGTTTCCTCCCAGGTTTCTAACATAGCTAAAAAAGGCCTTATGATTGTCTTTTGAGTCCTTAGCGATTTTTCTCTCAAAATTTGCCTTGGATGCTTTTATGAGAGATCTCAGTTTTTTACTTATAATGATCAGGGGTGTCTTCCCTTTTACGGATTTTGCTCTGTCTTTAGTAGCTTCTTCCTTTTGTTGTAAAGCTTGTTTATGGCTGGGGTCCACCAGACTGGATGCTTGCCTTTGGTACAAAGAGTCTTTGTTTTGTTTGGGATTGCCTGGTCCATGCAGTCCTGGAGGTGCTGGTAGAAGGCATTTGTAAGTGATTCAGCGGTTTGAGTAATGGTTTCTGCTGGCTCGGGGGCCTTGAAAGAGACCACACCAGTCTTTAGGAGTGTGAAGTTGGCTTTTGAGAAGTTCTTCACTGTGGTCTTTTTTATCTGGGGTGGGGGCAGGATGTGGACTTCCAGTGAGATTAGTTTATGATCTGATCTCACCAATGATGGGTATACTTCTGGTGTTGAACATTGTGACCCCATGTTTGTGATGATGAGATCTAGTATGTTTTCTCCTCTTGTGGGGATGGTGACTAGTTGTTCCATGGCATTTGAGTTTATGAACTCTAGGAACCTTTGGGCTAGAGTGTTGGGGTTTGAGTAGTGATCCCAGTCTATATTTGGATAGTTGAAATCACCCAGTATGATGGTGTTTGGAGATATATTTATCCCCTCCAGTGTTTTCAGGAAAGCTGTATGAGGTTCCTGAGTTTGAGAGGGTGGCCTGTAACAGGCTACAAACTGCAGTGCAGTCTTGCCTGCGGTTAATTGCACCTGGATGGTTTCCGATGCATCGTACGTTGCCACCAACCTTGAGGTGAGGGTGTCCTTGATGAATATGGACACCCCCCCTCCTTTCTTGGTGTTGTCCGGATTTTGGGGCCGGAACGCATGATATGAGGTAAAATCTGATAGTGCCGGGGTGCTCTCAGGAGCCTTGAACCAGGTTTCAGTCACAGCACAGACTTCAATGTTCTCCATACTGAGAAGGGCTTCGAGTGCGTGCATCTTGAGGTTGAGACTTCTGGCATTGAGCAGCATTACCCTTAGTTTTTTTCCTTTTTTGTGTTCTAGGGTGGTAGGTTTAGAATTTGAGCCCTGCCTAAAAAAGGTACAATGGGGGTGTCAAGAGCCTTTGCCAAAATCCGGAAGCCCAGGGGTGACAGGTGCAAGCCGTCCCTTGCGAAGCAGCGTGGCTTGTCCAGCATGTCATCCCAGGCAGACAGACATTGGATCCCCTTTGAATGACACCATAGTTTAAGCCAATTATTAAAGCTGATCATCTTGTCTTCGTATTGTGGCATCATTCTTGGTGAAGGTAGGATACTGCTCAAGGTCAGGGTCATATCTGCCTGGGCTACATAATCAGAGAGCTCCTCTGTCTCTTTTCATGTAGTCCAGGGAGGTACGTCTCAGGTCGTTCACACCAGCATGGACAATGACTGAGTCATACTTGTACCTGCAGTTGAGTGACCTGAGTGCTTGCATTATGTGGAGGATTCTAGCACCCGATAGGCAGCTTACTGTGACCTTCTCCTTACTCAATCTGGTGAGCGGGACGTCAGTGTGTCTGACTATGGAGTCACCTATGACGAGTGTGTCTGGCATTGTGTTTGGCCTTAAGGGCTGTGACTGTTTGACACACTGACTCTGTGGTCTATGTGTTTAATGTGCTGTGCCCTGTGGAGGCAGTTGTTTGGGTGTCTGCTTTGGTGGCCTCTGCTGTTTTGGTAGATTTTTGATCAGAGCCTCCGAGTATGTCTTTGTGTGTTTATGTGTATGATTTGAAGTTGTGATAGTGCTATGTGAGACTGGGTTTGTGGTGTGTGTGGTTACCTTGTCCTCCTGTCTGGTCTTGCCAGTCCTATGTTGAGAGAGCTCAGCCTCCAGTTTGGCTATAGATTTGCATCTCTTGCATGTATTTGTGTTTTGTGGGAGAAGGAGAGGGTTGTCAGTGTACATGAGGCAATTGTAACATTGCCTCAATATTCCCAGATTCACCAGCTGAGCAGGAGAGGACACTAGCAACTGATCCCTCGCCATGCTAGAAGGAATAGACAAAAACTTTATGTAGATGAGTTTGAAAAAGACTTCGGGGATGTGGTGTTTTTTGGCCGGTGGGGTATGGAAAACAAGAATATTTTTTTGTTTTTTTTCAAGTTTTTTACACAGATAGGACAGAAAACACAGTAAATGCTTTGATTTTTGATTAAATGCTATCAAAAGCTAGTACACTTGAGTGTATTAGCCTGTAGTTTAACTTTTAAGCAAACTTAAACTAGAAAGTGCAACAAACAATTCAAGCTTATAAAAACAGGAAAAACAGGTAGTGGTATGGTGGTATCCTTCACGGTTTGCCAGATTTACCTTTGTCTTAGCTTTGATATTCCTCTGTCTGAGTTTCCACACTTGTTTTAAGAAAATGTAACCTGCATCACATGAAACAGTCATCTCTGGGTATCCCAAGGGAAGTTGGAAAAAGACTGTCTTATTATTACTGTTGATTAAAGGGACAGCACTGACTGCTACTGTATATGTAAAAGCACATCCTGTGTAATGTTTACCTAGTTCAACTACAACATAGCCCTGGAAATGTTCAAGGACATCTGCATTTTTGAACAGATAGTCACAGAAACACTCATTACATCTCTTAGGTTCACTATCATATTACTGTTACACTGTTACACTATCTTGTATATCAATTCAGCTATTCGATTCCCACCCCCAAAATCCAGAACTGTAATTTAATCTGCATTAAGATGATCTGAACAAGTCAAAGAAAATCAAAAATAAAAGTAATGCACCAAACTGAGAGTATAAGTGCAGATATGTACAAGCCAGTAACAATGAGGTACAGAGCACTAGTAATAATGAGGTACAGAGCACTAGTAATGATGAGATACAGACCACTAGTAACGATGAGGTACAGAGCACTAGTAACAATGAGGTACAGAGCACTAGTAATGATGAGGTACAGACCACTAGTAATGAAGTAGACACCACTAGTAATAATGAGGTACAGAGCACTAGTAATGATGAGGTACAGACCTTTAGTAACAATGAGGTACAGACCACTAGTAATGAAGTACACACCACTAGTAATAATGAGGTACAGAGCACTAGTAATGATGAGGTACAGACCACTAGTAACAATGAGGTACAGAGCACTAGTAACGATGAGGTACAGACCACTAGTAACGATGAGGACAGGCCACTAATAATGAAGTACACACCACTAGTAATGATGAGGTACAGAGCACTAGTGACGATGAGGTACAGAGCACTAGTAACGATGAGGTACAGACCTTTAGTAACAATGAGGTACAGACCACTAGTAATGAAGTACACACCACTAGTAACGATGAGGTAAAGAGCACTAGTAACGATGAGGTACAGAGCACTAGTAACGATGAGGTACAGAGCACTAGTAACAATGAGGTACAGACCTTTAGTAACAATGAGGTACAGACCACTAGTAATGAAGTACACACCACTAGTAATAATGAGGTACAGAGCGCTAGTAGTGATGAGGTACAGACCACTAGTAACAATGAGGTACAGAGCACTAGTAATGATGAGGTACAGGCCACTAGTAACGATGAGGTACAGGCCACTAATAATGAAGTACACACCACTAGTAACGATGAGGTACAGAGCACTAGTAATGATGAGGTACAGACCACTAGTAACGATGAGGTACAGACCTTTAGTAACAATGAGGTACAGACCACTAGTAATGAAGTACACACCACTAGTAATAATGAGGTACAGACCACTAGTAATGAAGTAGACACCACTAGTAATAATGAGGTACAGACCACTAGTAACGATGAGGTACATAGCACTAATAACGATGAGGTACAGAGAACTAGTAATGATGAGGTACAGACCTTTAGTAACAATGAGGTACACACCACTAGTAATGATGAGTTACAGAGCACTAATAATGATGAGCTACAGACCACTAGTAACGATGAGGTACAGACCTTTAGTAACAATGAGGTACAGACCACTAGTAATGAAGTACAGATCACTAGTAGTAAAGTACACACCACTAGTAATGGTGAGGTACAGACCACCAGTAACAATGAGGTACAGAGCACTGGTAATGATGAGGTACAGACCTTTAGTAACAAGAGGTACAGACCACTAGTAATGATGAGGTACAGACCTTTAGTAACAATGAGGTACAGACCACTAGTAATGAAGTGCACATCACTAGTAATAATGAGGTACAGACCACTAGTAATGATGAGGTACAGACCACTAATAACGATGAGGTACAGACCTTTAGTAACAATGAGGTACACACCACTAGTAATGATGAGTTACAGAGCACTAGTAATGATGAGGTACAGACCACTAGTAACGATGAGGTACAGACCTTTAGTAACAATGAGGTACAGACCACTAGTAATGAAGTACAGATCACTAGTAGTAAAGTACATACCACTAGTAATGGTGAGGTAGAGACCACCAGTAACAATGAGGTACAGACCACTAGTAATGATGAGGTACAGACCTTTAGTAACAATGAGGTACAGACCACTAGTAATGATGAGGTACAGACCTTTAGTAACAATGAGGTACAGACCACTAGTAATGAAGTACACACCACTAGTAATAATGAGGTACAGACCACTAGTAATGATGAGGTACAGACCTTTAGTAACAATGAGGTACAGACCACTAGTAATGAAGTACAGATCACTAGTAGTAAAGTACACACCACTAGTAATGGTGAGGTACAGACCACCAGTAACAATGAGGTACAGACCAGTAGTAATGATGAGGTACAGAGCAATAATAATGATGAGGTACAGACCACTAGTAATGATGAGGTACAGACCTCTAGTAATGATGAGGTACAGACCACTACTAATGATGAGGTACAGACCTTTAGTAACAATGAGGTACAGATCACTAGTAGTAAAGTACACACCACTAGTAATGGTGAGGTACAGACCACCAGTAACAATGAGGTACAGACCACTAGTAATGATGAGGTACAGAGCAATAATAATGATGAGGTACAGACCACTAGTAATGATGAGGTACAGACCACTAGTAATGATGAGGTACAGACCACTACTAATGATGAGGTACAGACCTTTAGTAACAATGAGGTACAGATCACTAGTAGTAAAGTACACACCACTAGTAATGGTGAGGTACAGACCACCAGTAACAATGAGGTACAGACCACTAGTAATGATGAGGTACAGAGCAATAATAATGATGAGGTACAGACCACTAGTGATGATGAGGTACAGACCACTACTAATGATGAGGTACAGACATTTAGTAACAATGAGGTACAGTCCACTAGTAATGAAGTACAGACCACTAGTAATGAAGTACACATCACTAGTAATGATGCGGTACAGAACAATAGTAATGATTAGGTAGAGGCCACTAGTAATGATGAGGTACAGATCAATAATAATGATAAGGTACAGACCACTAGTAATTAAGTACAGACCACTAGTAATGATGAGGTACTGACCACTAGTAACAATGAGGTACAGACCACTAGTAATGATGAGGTACAGACCGCTAGTAACAATGAGGTACAGATCACTAGTAATGAAGTACAGACCACTAGTAATGAAGTACACATCACTAGTAATGGTGAGGTACAGACCACCAGTAACAATGAGGTACAAACCATTAGTAATGATGAGGTACAGACCACCAGTAACAATGAGGTACAGACCATTAGTAATGATGAGGTACAGACCACTAGTAATGAAATACAGACCACTAATAATGATGAGGTACAGACCATTAGTAACAATGAGGTACAGACCACTACTAATGAAGTATACACCACTAGTAATGATGTGCTACAGAGCACTAGTAACGATAATTTTACTCTCCTTCACCCTAGCTAACAAATGGAATGCCCTGCCCTCTACACTGAGGGCCTCTGACAACCTAAACACCTTTAAAAGACTACTTCACTTCTACCTGTTTCTTCACAGAAAATGTAACTGCACTCTTCACCCCATACCTCCCAACCTCCCCTCTTCCTACTCTCCTGGCTAGCCTCCTTCCCTTTCTAACCTCTCACAGAGACCTAGACTATAAATTGTAACCAATCTCCGCACCCAGCCTCATGCTCTATGCCTCTCATCCTTTCCTAGATAATTTATCTTTAACATCTTAGTTACTAAGTAAATGATACCTGTTCATTCTACTATTCTACTTGCTGTGTTATTGTAAGACTACATATTGAGTGCAATGTAAATTATTTTTCTTTGTTATTTCAATATGTTATGTAACTTTGTAATGTGGTAATTCTATATGTTATGTAACTTGTTTTGTGGTGCTTTTCTCCCCGGGCCTCCACTGAAAATGGACTCTTTTTATTTATTATTTTTTTATTTATTTAACATTTGTTGTCCGGGAATGTCCGACTAGGTTCCACAGGGCCTGTTTTCAGTGGAGGCCCGGGGAGAAATGCTCCAGATGCATGTCTTTGGAATGTGGGAGGAAACCGGAGTACCCGGAGGAAACCCACGCAAACACAGGGAGAACATGCAAACTCCACACAGAAGGTACCCCAGCTGAGAATCAAACCGGAGAACCTCTTGCTGTGAGGCGACAACGTTAACTGCTGCACCACTGTACTCTTGAGCCCAGTGGACCTCCCCGGTCACCAAACTGGAATAAATAAATAAAATAAATAAATAAATAAATAAGGTACAGACCACTAGTAATGATGATACCAGGATGCAAAAAAAAACTCCCTTATCAGCCTCAGTAAGAAGCTGAGATCCCTCATAAAATCCTCCAAAGCTAGTTACAAAAATAAAATTGCCAAAGATTCCAAAGACAACCACAAGGCGTTTTATAACTATGTCAAGAATCTAAATGGCAATGCTCAGATCTGCTCTGAGCTACAACAGAATGGCATTAAATATACTGATCCCAAGGATATTGCCAATATCCTGGCAGATTGATTCAGTGCCAACTTCACCCCGGTCTCACCCCCTAAATGGCCCATCTCAATACCGGAAGATTGCCAAATTCTAGTAATAACGGCCACACAGGTAACAAACGTGCTCTCCAAAGCTAAGAATACAGCATCCATGGGACCAGATGACATTCCAGTCTGTGTACTACATGAACTACAAAATGAACTGGCACCTCACCTAAGTGTCATGTTTAATCATACCCTCATCTCAGGCTTCATGCCCACTGAGTGGCGCACAGCTACAGTTATCCCACTCCACAAGTCTGGATCCACCTTGGATCCCGGGAACTACCGCCCCATCAGTCTGACAAGCCTGATCTGCAAGGCCATGGAATGCATTATCATGGAACTTTTAAACAAATACATTGACAACCTTAAAACACTGGCCCCACCCAGTTTGAGTCCGTGAAGGGCCGATCTTGTCTCCTGAACCTGATTGACTTCTTTGAATCAGTCTCCAGAGCCGTGGACGAGGGTAAGGCAGTCCATACAGCCTATCTGGACCTTGCCAAAGCCTTTGACACCATCCCTCACTCTGTAATCATGGATAAACTTACTAAACTGGGCATTAATCCCTATGTCACTTGATGGGTTGCCGACTGGCTTACTGACAGAACCCACACTGTAAAAGTAGCTGACTCCAAATCCAGCTCCAGACAAGTGACAAGTGGAGTACCTCAGGGTTCAGTCCTGGGACCTCTCTTGTTTGGCATCTACTTCTCTGAAGTACAGGCCAACACTGAGGGACTCTGGCGAACAAAGTTCTCAGATGACTGCAAACTGGGAACCATTATTGAATCACCAAATGATGTTGATACTCTACAAAAGGGCCTTACAGAAACAGATTATTGGTGCCATAGCCATGGGCTTAAGCTCAATGCCAAGAAATGTAGAGTTATCCCCTTTGGGAAAAAAGATGTACCCATGAATTACCACATAGGTGGCAGTACACTAAACACTGAAAGTGTGATAAGAGACTTAGGGACACAGGTGGACAGTGGTCTCACCTTCAATAACCACATTGCCACAACAGTCAGGAAATCCTTCTATGTGGCACACCTCATCACTAAGGGCTTTTCATCCAGAAAAAAGGAGGTCATTGTCCCACTGTACGCATCCATCATTAGACCCATTATAGAATACAATGACCCATTTGGTATGTACCTCTCAAGACATCTGCAACAACTGGAAAGGCTGCAAAAATACCTCACTAAAAGAATCACAGGCCTAAAGCAGATGCCGTATGCTGACCACCTTAAAAAACTCCAGCTATACTCTGTCGCATATTGTCTACTCCGAGGTAATCTCTGCTTAACATACAAGGCCATGTCAAACCCAGAGCTGTTGGACATGCTACACTTAAAGAAATCCCAATCCCCCAGAGCCACACACTCCAGGGATCTAAACCTTGTCATCACTATGAACAAAACATGCTGGAGGGATAGGTTCCTGACCCAGAGACTCCCCAGACTCCAGAATAGACTGCCCATACATGTCAAGCAGAGCACCTCTTTGGTCCTCTTCAAAAGAAACCTTGATGATTGGATGGGAGAAAGGAAATTCACCCCAGGGATCATGTCAGTCGCCCTGTTAGACAGGGGTCCAGGGAAGTAAATAGTGTGGGAAGAAATAGCCAGGGAATTGTTATGGCTAGGCTTGTATAGGCGCTAGGGCAGATAGCCAAGTACCAACCTATGAACCTATGAACCTATGAGGTACAGACCACTAGTAATGAAGTACAGACCACTAGTAATGATGAGGTACAGAGCACTAGTAATGATTCTTATGACATATCTAACTACAGACCAATAGCAATACTATCCCCACTTGCTAAAATATTAGAAAAATGTATCCACCATCAATTAATGACACATCTCATGCATCAAGGGCTCCTATCTCATACACAACATGGGTTTTGGCCAGGACATAGCACCACTACTGCCCTGCTAGCATTCACAGATACCATTAATCACAACAGGAATAATGGTAAACTGTCTTCAGCCCTCTTCCATGACCTATCAAAGGCATTTGATATGGTTAATCATGAGAAATTAATCTCCCATCTTGTAAACCTAGGCCTTGATAACTTATCAGTCTCCTGGTTTAGAGACTACCTTAACAATAGACAACAGGCAGTACTATGGAATAAGAACTTATCTCCACTCTTACCTGTTACACTCGGAGTTCCTCAGGGATCTATACTAGGCCCCTTGCTATTCTCAATGTTTACAAATAATCTCCACTCAGCTACAAAAAGTTCCACCCTTATACAATATGCAGACGATTCAACTATAATATCTAATGCCCCTACTTTACTAGACCTTCACAAAAATGCCCAGGATAACTTTCACTCAGTGGAAACATGGCTCACTGAGAATGGCTTAATCCTCAACCCCCAAAAAAACAAGCTTCTGCTATTCTATCCCTCAACTACAACTGCCCCCACATGCACCTTTACTATCCACTCTAATAACGGTACCTCCATATCACCTGATACCCAGACTAAACTACTTGGCATTACTATTGATAATAAGCTCAAGTTTGATGTACGTATTAATCTGGCCATTAAAAATACTAACAAAAGGCTAGGCAGCCTCTACAAGCACAATGCATTCCTGACCCATAATGCTAGAACTATAATTGCACGCACACACCTTCTCTCAACTCTACTGTATGCCTCACCCATCCTGATTAACTTATCCAAAACAGAAATCAATAAAATGACAACCTGCTACAATCAGATAGACAAATTTGCCAACAACAGCTCATATAGAACTCATCACTGCCTAAACCTAAAGCAATTGGGTTGGATGGAACTACCTAACTTACTTATCTATAGTCAGCTAGTTACTACTCACAAGATACTCTATCAACAAAATATATCTCCTTCACTGGGTAACATTATCCAACAATATTCATGTTCCAGGCAACTCCACTCAACTGATAAACTGCAGTTAGCTGTTACTAGATCCAACAACCATGCAGGAGATTCCCTTTACTCCTCTTATGTGGCCAAAATCTGGAACTCCCTACCCACATCCTTATCCCTAATAACCTCACTGCCTAAATTTAAAAAAACTATCCACAACTTCCTCAGTAACAAATGGTTATGTCCATGCTCTACTCCAGACTAATACCTGCACCACTTCAGTACTATGGTAACTATTGTCCTAAACTAGAGTCATATCTGTTACATGCATATAAACATGTACCATATCAAAGTTATGATAATATTCATATAACAATGTTACTATTAACAATGTAATACTGTTTAATGACTATTGCAACTGTATCCGTCTAGTGTCTGCAGCCCATACCTATATGTGTCAGTAACTAGATACCCTACTGGATCTAGTTGAAATATGTATCTGTCTGTAACTGTAATCTATAAGTGTCTGCAATTTATACCTATAAGTGTCATTAACTAGATACATTAAAGGATCTAGGTGAAATATGTACCCAAGTTTGTCTGCATGTTCAGTTTAATTGTCTCTTTGGAGCTTTTCTCCCCGGGCCTCCACTGAAAATGGACATATATCCAGCTGGACTATCTCGGTTAACAAATGTAAAATAAATAAAATAAATAAATGAGGTACAGAGCACTAGTAATGAAGTACAGACCACTAGTAATGATGAGGTACAGAGCACTAGTAATGAAGTACAGAGCACTAGTAATGATGAGGTACAGACCACTAGTAATGATGAGGTACAGACCACTAGTAATGAAGTACAGACCACTAGTAATGATGAGGTACAGACCACTAGTAACGATGAGGTACAGAGCACTAGTAATGATGAGGTACAGACCACTAGTAATGATGTACAGACCACTAGTAATGATGAGGTACAGACCACTAATAATGACCACTAGTAATGATGAGGTACAGACCACTAGTAATGAAGTACAGACCACTAGTAATGATGAGGTACAGACCACTAATAATGACCACTAGTAATGATGAGGTACAGACCACTAGTAACGATGAGGTACAGAGCACTAGTAATGAAGTACAGAGCACTAGTAATGATGAGGTACAGACCACTAGTAATGATGAGGTACAGACCACTAGTAATGATGAGGTACAGACCACTAGTAACGATGAGGTACAGAGCACTAGTAATGATGAGGTACAGACCACTAGTAATGATGAGGTACAGACCACTAGTAACGATGAGGTACAGAGCACTAGTAATGATGAGGTACAGACCATTAGTAATGAAGTACAGACCACTAGTAATGATGAGGTACAGAGCACTAGTAATAATGAGGTACAGACCACTAGTAATGAAGTACAGACCACTAGTAATGATGAGGTACAGACCACTAGTAATGATGAAGTACAGACCACTAGTAACGATGAGGTACAGAGCACTAGTAATGATGAGGTACAGACCACTAGTAATGAAGTACAGACCACTAGTAACGATGAGGTACAGAGCACTAGTAACGATGAGGTACAGACCACTAGTAACGATGAGGTACAGAGCACTAGTAATGATGAGGTACAGACCACTAGTAATGAAGTACAGACCACTAGTAACGATGAGGTACAGAGCACTAGTAATGATGAGGTACAGACCACTAGTAATGAAGTACAGACCACTAGTAATGATGAGGTACAGAGCACTAGTAATAATGAGGTACAGAGCACTAGTAATGATGAGGTACAGAGCACTAGTAATAAAGTACAGAACACTAGTAATGATGAGGTACAGAGCACTAGTAATGATGAGGTACAGACCACTAGTAATGATGAGGTACAGACCACATGAATAAAGAGCAGGTCACGGTGAGCTGCCTGTTGGGTGCTAGGATCCGACACATAATGCAAGCACTCAGGTCACTCCAAAGCAAATACAAATATGACTCAGTCATTGTACATGCTGGTGTGAATGACCTGAGATGTTCCTCCCTGGACTACATGAAAAGAGACATAGAGGATCTCTCTGATCATGTAGCCCAGGCTGGTATGACCCTGACCTTGAGCAGCATCTTACCCTCACCTAGAATGATGCCACAGTACAAAGACAAAATGATCGATTTTAACAATTGGCTAAAATTTTGGTGTCATTCAAAGGGAGTCCAGTGTCTGTCAGCATAGGATGACATGCTCGAAAAGCCACGTTGCTTCGCTAGGGATGGCTTGCACCTGTCACCACTGGGCTTTCGGATATTGGCAAAGGCTCTTGCCACCCCTATAGTGCCTTTTTTAGGCAAGGCTCAAAAGTCAAACCCACCCCCATAGACAGCACAAGGAACAAGAAACTAAGGGTAATGCTGCTAAATGCCAGAAGTCTTAACCTCAAGATGCACACACTCAAAGCTCTCCTTAGTATGGAGAACATTGATATCTGTGCAGTGACAGAAACCTGGTTCAAGGCTCCAGAGAGCACCCCAGCACTACCAGGCTATACCTCATATCATGCTTTTCGGTCCCAAAACCCAGACCGAACCACAAAAGGATGGGGGGTTTCCATATTTATCAAGGCTATCCACACCTCTAGGTTAGTGGCATTGCACGAAGTATTGGAGACCATCCATGTGCAACTAACAGTGGGCAAGACTGCTTTTCAGTTTATAGCATCCTACAGACCACCCTCTCAAAGTCAGGAATCCCACTCAGCTTTCCTGAAAACATTGGAGAACATGAAGATCTCTCCGAACACCATTATATTGGGCGACTTTAACTACCCAAACATTGACTGGAAGCACTACTTAAGCCCCAGCACCTTAGCCCAAAGATTCCTGGAAATTATAAACTCAAATGCTATGGAACAACTAGTCACCACTCCCACAAGAGTGGACAACATACTAGACCTGATCATTACCAACATGGGGACTCTATGCTCCACACCAGAAGTATATCCCTCATTGGTAAGATCAGACCATAAATTAATTTCACTGGATGTCCACATCCCGACCCCACCCCCAGCCCAGAAAACCACAGTGAAAAACTTCTCAAAAGTGAACTTCTCACTTCTCAAAACTGAAGTGGAATCCTTCAAGGCCCCAGGGCCAGTGGAAACTATGGCCCAAACTGCAGAATCCTATATAAATGCATTCTACGGATATCTCCAGGAATGCATGGATCATGCTATCCCAAACAAAACCAAGACCCAATCATCCAAAGGCAGGCATCCAGTCTTTTGGACCCCTGCCATAAATAAACTGTACAACAGAAGGAGGAAGCTACTTCATGATAGAGCAAAATCCCTAATAGGGGAGGCATCTCTGATCAGTACTAGCAAAAAATTACGATCCCTCATAAAATCCTCCAAGGCCAGCTTCGAGAGAAAAATTGCACAGGACACCAAAGACAATCATAAGGCTTTTTTCAGTTATGTTAGAAACCTGGGATGCAACTCCCAGACTTGTTCTGAGTTGATTCTAAATGACAAAAAATACACTGAACCCACAGACATCGCCAATATCCTGGCAGACAGGTTCAGTGCAAACTCCCCCCCCCCAAAAGAGCAAGTATCTATCCCGGCAGAGGGCTGCCTCCCAAACATCTCAGATGCTCAGGTGAAGGCTGCCCTCTCCAAAGCAAAAAACACTGCTTCCATGGGACCAGATGGCGTCCCAGGTTGCGTCCTACATGAACTACAAGAGGAACTAATCCCTCAAATAAAACAGCTATACAATCTCAGTTTCACTACAGGATATGTGCCCACAGAATGGCGTACAGCAACAGTGGTCCCACTCCACAAAGGTGGAGCCTCTATGGACCCTGGAAACTATCGCCCCATAAGCCTGACTGGCTTAGTCTGCAAGGCTATGGAGAGGATCATCATGGAGCTCATAAACAAAGACATTGGGGACCTACAGACACTAGATCCTACCCAGTTCAGCTTTGTCAAGGGCAGATCCTGCCTTTTGAACCTGGTTGACTTCTTTGAAACAGTCACCAAAGCCATAGATGAACGGAAGGTAGTCCACACAGCTTATCTGGACCTTGCAAAGGCATTTGACACAATACCCCACTCGGGCATCATAGATAAGCTATCCAGCTTAAATATAAACCCCTATGTCACAAGATGGGATGCAAACTGGCTCAAAGACAGAACCCACAGAGTGAGAGTTGCTGGAGCCATGTCAGACTCGAAACTGGTCACAAGTGGCATCCCACAGGGTTCTGTCCTGGGACCACTCTTGTTCGGTATATACTTTTCCGAGGTACAGGCAAACATGGGAGGACTATGGCTCACCAAGTTCGCAGACGACTGCAAACTGGATGCCATAATCAACTCTCCAGCTGACGCAAACATCCTTCAAAAAGGTCTCACAGAGACAGATAACTGGTGCCAGCGCCATGGTTTAAAGCTAAATGCCAAAAAATGTATAGTCATACCCTTTGGCAAAAACAATGTGCCCACAAATTACCACATAGGCGGAAACCCATTAAGTACAGAGAAAGTTATTAGGGACCTGGGGACCCAAGTTGATAGCAATCTCTCCTTTGAAAACCACATTGCCAAAGTGGTTAGAAAGACCTTCTACATAGCCCACCTCATCGCGAAGGGTTTCACATCTAGATCAAGAGAGGTAATCGTGCCCCTTTATTCATCCCTCATCAGGCCCATCATAGAATACAATGCCCCTTTTGGGATGTACCTTACCCGACACCTGCAGCAATTAGAAAGACCCCAAAAGTATCTCACCAAGAGGATCAAGGGTCTCAAACAGATGCCATATGCTGCTTGGTTAAAAAAACTCCAGCTCTACTCAGTTGCATACCGCCTACTTCGAGGCGATCTATGCCTGACATACAAAGCTATGTCAAATCCAGAATTAATGGACATGCTCCACCTCAGTAAATCTAAATCCCTTAGAGCCACATGCTCGAGGGACTTGAACCTCAGCACAGAAATAAATAGAACTTGCTGGAGGGACAGGTTCATAACCCAGAGGCTCCCTTCACTCTGGAATAGAATTCCAGTTCATGTGAGGCAGAGCACCTCACTGAATCTTTTCAAGAAGAATCTCGATAAGTGGATGGGGGATCGTAGGTTTGTCCCAGGGATTACTCCCGTGTCACTATTAGACAGAGGGACAGTAAACTAAACCTTAAAAAGGGCACAGTATACTCAAATCAAGGGGTGGCGTAAGCCATACAGAATCTGGCTAGGCTTATAATTGCCCCAGAGCAGATAGCCTAGTATGAACCTATGAACCTATGAACCTATGAACTAGTAATGATGAGGTACAGACCACTAGTAATGATGAGGTACAGACCACTAGTAATGAAGTACAGACCACTAGTAACGATGAGGTACAGAGCACTAGTAATGATGAGGTTCAGAGCACTAGTAATGAAGTACAGAGCACTAGTAATGATGTACAGACCACTAGTAATGATGAGGTACAGAGCACTAGTAATGATGAGGTACAGACCACTAGTAACGATGAGGTACAGACCACTAGTAATGAAGTACAGACCACTGGTAATGATGAGGTACAGAGCACTAGTAATGATGAAGTACAGACCACTAGTAACGATGAGGTACAGACCACTAGTAATGATGAGGTACAGAGCACGAGTAATGATGTACAGACCACTAGTAATGATGAGGTACAGAGCACTTGTAATGATGAAGTACAGACCATTAGTAACGATGAGGTACAGAACACTAGTAACGATGAGGTACAGAGCACTAGTAATGATGAGGTACAGAGCACTAGTAATGAAGTACAGACCACTAGTAATGATGAGGTACAGAGCACTAGTAATGATGAGGAACAAACCACTAGTAATGAAGTACAGACCACTAGTAATGATGAGGTACAGAGCACTAGTACTGATGAGGTACAGACCACTAGTAATGAAGTACAGTCCACTAGTAACTATAAAGTACAGAGCACTAGTAATGATGAGGTACAGAGCACTAGTAATGATGAGGTACAGAGCACTATTAATGATGAGGTACAGACCACTAGTAACGATGAGGTACAGAGCACTAGTAATGATGAGGTACAGAGCACTAGTAATGATGTACAGACCACTAGTAATGATGAGGTACAGAGCACTAGTAAAGATGAGGTACAGAGCACTAGTAATGATGAGGTACAGACCACTAGTAATGATGAGGTGCAGACCACTAGTAACAATGAGGTACAGACCACTAGTAACAATGAGGTACAGACCTCTAGTAATTATGAGGTACAGAGCATGAGTAATGATGTACAGACCACTAGTAATGATGAGGTACAGAGCACTAGTAATGATGAGGTACAGACCACTAGCAATGAAGTAAAGACCACTAGTAACGATGAGGTACAGACCACTAGTAATGATGAGGTACAGACCACTAGTAATGATGAGGTACAGACCACTAGTAACGATGAGGTACAGAGCACTAGTAATGATGAGGTACAGACCACTAGCAATGAAGTAAAGACCACTAGTAACGATGAGGTACAGAGCACTAGTAACGATGAGGTACAGACCACTAGTAATGATGAGGTGCAGACCACTAGTAACGATGCGGTACAGAGCACTAGTAATGATGAGGTACAGACCACTAGCAATGAAGTAAAGACCACTAGTAACGATGAGGTACAGAGCACTAGTAACGATGAGGTACAGACCACTAGTAATGATGAGGTACAGACCACTAGTAACGATGCGGTACAGAATGCTAGTTAGTACTGAAACATGTATATTTTGCTTAGATGTGTGAGCTGTACAGTTTGGTCTGTTAGAACTGAGGTACATATTGTTTGTTTCTTATGCTTGAGAAGATTATATTGTGGCATGTAGGGTAGCATAATGATAGATAAACTGGGGTGCAGTTTCCTCTTTCAGTAGGGCATGCTGCTGTGAAAATAGGTATTTATTCTTAAATCATTTTTCCTTCTGAATGTACCATCAGTCGTAAACAGTGCAAGCATGCTAATTGCATAATAATTTCTATTGCTGCATGGGGATGAGGCATTACTTTAAACTATTAAAAATAATGCATAATTTTAGGCCAAAATACACCTGAATCACTGTAATGTTTTATATTCCCAGATGGAAAACAAGAGGAGCATATAAAAGCCATTGACATGAAGCATGTTGTTCCACATACTGAGCCCGAGACATATGTCAACGTCAAAGGTAAGACTCTGATTTACATAGTGATACTGCAGAATTTTTACTAACAATATAGGGATGTGAATGCATTTACATTATAAGCTGGTAATGCTACTGACAAATGAACCTATGAATCTATAAAAATGTTTTTGTGTAGAATGGGAAAACTATGTTGCTATTTCAGAGCTTTACTGCAAAATAACAGCTCATTTAAATAAAATTACTAATTTGTGTAAGCATCAGGATATTTTTTACAATCTAAACGTGGACCACATAAGTGCCCTAATGATTCTTTCCACGACAATGACTGCAATGATGTATATTAGTTCCAGTCTGCACTTAAATTTAGAACCACTACCCAGAATTTTTGTACAGTCACACTAAATGAGTCCAGTTTCCAACTCTTGAACTACTCATAAAATACATTTCAGATTAAGAAATAAAATCCCAAACTATAACTGCTTATTATAAACAGAATCTGTGGTTGTTAATAGTTTGCCATCACACAACAGCAGAACAAAACTGAAGATGTGAGACAACAGCAGCACAAATACATACTCTCCAATTCCTAAGGACTGAATTTCAGAACTATGTGCATTACACACTTGTACCACAGTTACTCCAAACATCTACAAAGAACTATGTGCAGTACACAATCATACCACAGTTACTCCAAACATTTACAAAAAACTATGCACATTACGCACTCATACCATAGATACTCCAAACATTTACAAAAAACTATGCACAGTACACACTCATACCACAGTTACTTCAAACATTTACAAAGAACTATGCACAATACACTCTCATACCACAGTTACTTCAAACATTTACAAAGAACTATGCACAGTACACACTCATAGCACAGTTACTTCAAGCATTTACAAAGTACTATGCACAGTACACACTCATAGCACAGTTACTTCAAACATTTACAAAGAACTATGCACAATACACTCTCATACCACAGTTACTTCAAACATTTACAAAGAACTATGCACAGTACACTCATACCACAGTTACTCCAAACATCTACACAGAACTATGTGCAGTGCACACTCATAGCACAGTTACTTCAAACATTTACAAAGAACTATGCACAATACACTCTCATACCACAGTTACTCCAAACATCAACAAAGAACTATGTGCAGTGTACACTCATACCATAGTTACTCCAAACATCTATGAAGAACTATGTGCATTGTACACTCATACCATAGTTACTCCAAACATCTACACAGAACTATGTGCAGTGCACACTCATAGCATAGTTACTTCAAACATTTACAAAGAACTATGTACAGTACACTCTCATACCATAGTTACTCCAAACATCAACAAAGAACTATGTGGTGTACACTCATACCACAGTTACTCCAAACATCTACAAAGATCTATGTACAGTACACACTTATACCACAGTTACTACAAATATTTACAAAGAACTATGTGCAGTGTACACTCATATCACAGTTACTCCAAACATTTACAAAAAAACTATGCACAGTACACACTCATACCACAGTTACTCCAAACAACTACAAAGAACTATGTACAGTAGACACGTGTGCCACAGTTACTCCAAAATCTACAAAGAAGTATGTGCAGTATACATTCATACCACAGTTAGTCCAAATATCTACAAAGAACTATGTGCAGTTCACACTCATACCACAGTTACTCCAAAATCTACAAAGAATTATGTGCAGTGTACACTCATACCACAGTTACTCCAAACATCTACAAAGAAGTACAGTACACAGTCATACCACAGTTTCCCCAAGCATCTACAAAGAACTATGTGTAGTGTACAGTCTATGTGCAGTACACGCTCATATGTTCATTGTTCTAGGGGAATATAGTGTGTCTCTCTGCAGGATGAGATGAGCAACAGATCACTACCTACTTTGCAAGGGATAACCTAATTATCTTAATCCTTGGTTTTTGCATACTGGACAAAACTCCACAGTGTCTTTTTGGGCAGAGTTGAGTCGATGGACATCCCAAGATAGAAAACTCCAATCTACATAATATTGAGGTAGAGCAGCTGAAATGTCTGAACTTCAGGCCTTCCTTACCCTAAAAAAAATCATCACTTGTATAAGTATAGAAACCTCATTCCATTGTAGTGATAACACTTCCTGTATTCATGGGAGCAGTAAGAAAACCATGATGGGCAGAGAGTACAACACATCTCAGTTTTTAATTTTCGATGAGATGTGATGTATTCCCTGGCTAGTGTGCTTTTATTATTTTTCGGTTTGTTTAATCAGTTGAGTTTTTCTTCATGGGAACAGTGCCTATTGCACATTCAAATCCACTAGCAAGGAGTAGCCATATTTATTAAAAACCCTACTGTCTTCAACCAAATTCAACATGATAGTCACAGAGTGTGTGTATATCAGGGCTGAGCTCTGACCTCACTGCTATTCACACTGGTGATGAACTACATTAGCAAACAGGAGACAGATCAACAAAGCTGCTTTGTTCAGTTGATATAGCATTACATGAAGAATCTAAACAAGAACTTTAGCAAAGGCTAGGGTAATGGAATGTAAAGCTTAAGGCATATGGGATAAAACTGAGTACATACAAGACCATTGTAATGGCAGCAAATGGTGGAAATCAGAAGAAGTTAAAAATTGAAATAGAAAGGAGAGTAGTGGAGCAGACTAGCAGCTTTGGGTATCTTGGGGTGCTGGTTGAGGAGAAATGAAGTCTGAATGAAAATAACAAAGCTAGAATCAGAAGGGTTGCAACCAACTGGTATAGAGTGTCAGGGCTGGTGTGTGACAGATGAATGCCAAAAAAGCAGAGAAGTATAGCATATAAAACAGTTGTGCGATCAGTAGTACTGTATGGTACCGAATCCCGGCAATAAACGCAAAGCACTTGGGGAAGCTAGAGGTGATGGTGATGAAGTCCCTGAGATGAGTGGGAGGAGTCATACTGTGACGCAGTCAAAGACATGAGGACATCACAGCAGAAGCCCAAGTAACTCCAACTGCAGATAAGATCAAAGAGAACAAAGGATGGTGGTTTGAGCACATGTGTAGGAAAGCCGAAGACAGTCTGGTGAAGAAAACTTGTAACTAGCAGGAAGAAGGTAAGAGGAAATAAGGGCATCCACCAAAGAGATGGATGGTTTGTGTGAGAAAACATCCTGACAATCAGGAAGGACTGTCAAACAAAGTAGGAGAGAGGCATTGAATCTTGAGAGATCGCAGCAGTCGACATGACATCCTGACCCCATGTAGACTATAAGAAAAAAATGGAGTTTGATTATGATGATGATGATGATGATGATGATGGTGAGGTGTTGAGGATTTCTCTTAAAGAAGCTAACCTGTGTCAAATCAGAAAATTACTGTCCAAAGTCAAAGTCAGGGGTTCTGAAAACTCAGATTGCATTCATGCAGATTTGTGCTAATGCCCCAGCCTTTCCCGCTGAACTCATCAGCAGCAGATAAATAAGAAAAACAGGTCTTGCTTCTACCATTACACAGAAATGACCTTTCAGTTGAATGCAATAACTACAGGGCCATTGCTATTCATGATTCCCATTCTGAATCCCAGAAAAAGGAGTCCATCGATAGTCTTCTTCCAATGCTGAAAGGAATTCCAAACTAATCACTTCCCCCAGGAATGTAGGAAAGGTCATTCTGCAAACACGGCCCTCCTGTGATGCTCTTAATAGGTTCATAGGTTCATAGGTTCATACTAGGCTATCTGCCCTAGGGCATTTATAAGCCTAGCCAGAGTGTGTGTGGCTTTCACCACCCCTTAGGATGAGAATACTAAGCCCTTTTAGGGTTTAGTTTACTGTGCCTCTGTCTAGTAGTGACACAGAGATGACCCCCGGGGTAAACCTACGATCTCCCATCCACTCGTCAAGATTTCTCTTGAATAGACTCAGTGAGGGGCTCTGCCTAACATGGACTGGGATTCTGTTCCAGAGTGTAGGCAGCCTCTGGGTTATGAATCTGTCCCTCCAGCACGTCCTATTTATTTCTGTGTTGAGGTTTAAGTCTCTTGTTCTTGTGGCTCTGATGGATTTGGATTTTCTGAGGTGTAGCATGTCCATTAATTCTGGATTGGACATGGCCTTGTATGTCAGGCACAGATCACCTCTGAGTAGGCGGTATGTGACTGAATAGAGCTGGAGTTCTTTCAGTCGGGCAGTATATGACTTATGTTTAAGACCCTTTATCCTCTTGGTGGGGAACTTTTGGGGTCTTTCCAACTGCTGCAGGTGTCGGGTGAGATACATCCCAAATGGGGCATTGTAGTCAATCATTGGCCTGATAAGAGAAGAGTACAGGGGCACAATGACCTCTCTTGATCTAGATGTGAAACCCTTCATGATAAGGTGGGCAATATAGAAGGTCTTCCTAACCACTTTGGCAATGTGAGTGTCAAATGAGAGGTTACTGTCAACCTGGGTCCCTAGGTCCCTGATTACCTCTTCCGTATTTAATGGATTACCACCTATGTGGTAATTTGTCGGTACCTTGTTTTTCCCAAAGGGTATGACTACACATTTTTTGGCGTTCAGCTTAAGGCCATGGCTCTGGCACCAATTATCCGTTTCTATGAGACCTCTCTGAAGGATGTTTGTGTCCGCTGGAGTATCAATTATGGTGCCCAGTTTGCAGTCATCTGCGAACTTTGTCAGCCACAATCCTCCTATGTTTGCCTGTACCTCGGAAAAATAAATGCCGAACAAGAGGGGTCCCAGGACTGAGCCCTGTGGGACACCGCTTGTGACTGGCTTAGAGTCTGACATAGCTCCAGCAACTCTGACCCTGTGGGTTCTGTCCTTGAGCCAGTTTGCAACCCATCTTGTGACATATGGGTTTACATTTAAGCTGGTGAGTTTGTCTATGATGTCCAAGTGGGGTATTGTGTCAAAGGCTTTTGCAAGGTCAAGGTAGGCTGTGTGAACTGCCTTACCCTCATCAATGGCCTTAGTGACTGTTTCAAAAAAGTCGACCAAGTTCAAAAGGCAGGATCGGCCCTTGACAAAGCCAAACTGGGTAGGATCCAATGTCTGTAGGTCCCCAATGTCTTTGTTTATGAGTTCCATAATGATCCTCTCCATAGCTTTGCAGACCAGGCTCGTCAAGCTTATGGGGTGGTAATTTCCAGGGTCCGTAGAAGCACCGCCTTTGTGAAGTGGGACCACTGTTGCCGTACACCACTCTTTGGGTACGTATCCTGTAGTAAGGCTAAGATTAAACAGCAGCCTTATGTGTGGGTTTAGTTCCTCTTGGAGTTCATGTAGCACACAGCCCGGGACACCATCCGGTCCCATTGATGCTGTGTTTTTAGCTTTAGAGAGGGCTGCTCTCACCTGGGCATCTGAGATGTTAGGGAGGCTACACTCTGCTGGGATAGTTATTTCTCCTTTTGGGGGGGGGAGGAGAAATTTGCACTGAACCTGTCTGCCAGAATGTTGGCAATGTCAGTGGGTTCAGTGTATTTTGTGTCATTTTGGACTAACTCTGAGCATATCTGGGAGTTTCCACCCAGGTTTCTAACATAGCTAAAGAAGGCCTTGTGATTGTCTTTTGTGTCTTTTGCGATTTTTCTCTCAAAGTTGGCCTTGGATGATTTTATGAGTGATCATAGTTTTTTGCTAGTACTGATCAGAGATGCCTTCCCTTTTAGGGATTTTGCTCTTTCATGTAGTAGCTTCCTCCTCCTGTTGTAAAGTTTGTTTATGGCTGGGGTCCACCAGACCGGGCACCTGACTTTGGGGGAATGGGTCTTGGTTTTATTTGGGATTGCATGATCCATGCATTCTTGAAGGTGCCCATAGAAGGCATTTGCAAAGGATTCAGCAGTGTGGGTTGTGGTTTCCACTGGCCCAGGGGCCTTGAAGGATACCACTTCAGTCTTAAGAAGTGTGAAGTTGGCTTTTGAGAAATTCTTCACTGTGGTCTTTTGTGCAGGGGGTGGGGGCGGGATGTGGATTTCCAGTGAAATTAATTTATGGTCTGATCTTACCAAAGAGGGATATACTTCCGGTGTGGAGCATTTTGTCCCCATGTTTGTGATGATCAGGTCCCTTGTGGGAATGGTGACTAGTTGTTCCATTGCATTTAAGTTTATGAATTCTAGGAACCTTTGGGCTAGGGTGTTGGGGCTTGAGTAATGTTCCCAGTCTATGTTTGGGTAGTTGAAGTCTCCCAAAATGATGGTATTTGGAGAGACATTCATACTCTCCAGTGTCCTCAGGAAGGCTGTGTGGGGTTCCTGAGTTTGAGAGGGTGGTCTGTAGCATGCTACAAACTGTAAGGCAGTTTTGCCTATGGTTAGTTGCACCTGGATAGTCTCCGATGCTTCATGCGTTGCCACTAACCTGGAGGTGTGGGTATCTTTGATGAAAATGGATACTCCCCCTCCTTTTGTGGTTCGGTCCAAGTTTTGGGGCCGGAAAGCATGATATGAGGTAAAACCTGATAGTGCTGGGGTGCTCTCAGGAGCCTTGAACCAGGTTTCAGTCACTGCACAGACATCGATGTTCTCCATACTGAGGAGGGCTTCGAGGGCATGCATCTTGAGATTTAGACTTCTGGCATTGAGCAGCATTACCCTTAGTTTTTTTCCACTTGTGTTTTCTAGGGAACTAGGTTTGTTATTTGAGCCTTGCCTAAAAAAGGCACTATGGGGGAGGCAAGAGCCTTGGCCAATATCTGGAAGCCCAGGGGTGACAGGTGCAAGCCATTCCTTGCGAAGCAGCGTGGCTTGTCAAGCATGTCATCCCAAGCAGACAGACATTGGATCCCCTTTGAATGACACCAGTAATTAAGCCAATTGTTAAAACTGATCATTTTGTCTTTGTACTGTGGCATCATTCTTGGTGAGGGTAAGATGCTGCTCAGGGTCAGGGTCATACCGGCCTGGGCTACATAATCAGAGAGCTCCTCTATGTCTCTTTTCATGTAGTCCAGGGAGGTATGTCTCAGGTCGTTCACACCGGCATGTACGATGAGTGAGTCATATTTGTACTTGCTGTGGAGTGACCTGAGTGCTTGTGTTATGTGGCAGATTCTAGCTCCCGACAGGCAGCTTACTGTGACCTTTTCCTTGTTCAGTCTGGTGAGTGGGACATCAGTGTGTATGACTATGGAGTCACCTATTACAAGTGTGTCTGGCATGTTGTTTGGCCTTAAGGGCTGTGACTGTTTAGCACACTGATTTTGTGAACTATGTGTTGCATGTGCTATGTCTTGAGGTGGTGGTTGCTTGGGTGTCTGCTTTGGAGGCCTCTGTTGTTTTGGTAGATTTTTAATCAGCGCCTCTGAGTATGTTTTTGTGTGTTTATGTGTTTGGTTTGCAGTTGTGATAGTTCTGTGTGAGACTGGGTTTGTGGTATGCGTGGTTACCTTCTCCTCCTGACTGGTCTTGCCAGTACTGAATAGAGAGAGCTCAGCCTCCAGTTTGGCTATATAGTTGCATCTCTCGCATATATTTGTATTTGTTGGGAGGAGGAGAGGGTTGTCTGTGTACATGAGGCAATTGTAACATTGCCTCAAGATTCCCAAATTCACCAGCTGAACAGGAGAGGACGCCAGCAACTGACCCTTCGACATGCTAGAAATAGTGAAAAAGATTGCTGTGTAACTGAGTCAGAAAGGACCTATAGGGAGATGTGTACTCAACAGAATTTAGGTGAATGAAGTACTTTCTTTGTTTAAGAGTGCTTTACCTGTATAAAAATGCTTTAGGAGCAAGTGCTGAGCTTTTCAGATAGAGTATAGGCTGTTTAGATTGCAAGTAGAACAGTTCTAAGGGAAAAATTGAAGAGCAGACTTGGCGGAGCCAGAAAAAGTTTAACCTTGTTTAACCGGCGCTGCCGCGCACGACTGCGCAAAGCCGTGCAAACGCGGATTTTTAAGCAGTGAACTACAGAAGAGCTAGGAATGGACCCAAACAACCAATTACTACAGCTTCTTGTGCTGAGGTCACTTCCCCCACGGACAGGTAGGCTGCTCAAGGCTCCCCACTCCCACTGGTGAGCAAAGAAACTTTCTTCTATCCAAGTAAGGTAATGGACAACACAGGAACTACACCACAGCCCAGAATACAGCAATGCCTGTATACTGGTCTAAACTAGTCGAGGAAGGCGGGAAAACAAGGATTTTTTTTGTTTTTTTTGTAGAAACACACAGAAAATGCAGAGACAGTGATAAATTAGTTAATAAAGGTTAGGGAATACTAGACATTTCCTAAACTCGTTAAAGGCTTTCAACACATTCAGACATACAGAGTTTGTCCACCATAAAATTAAATCAAAAACCTTTTTCATGGAATGACAAAGTGCCTACAGCACCAAGTAAAATGACATTTCTTGTAACACATGAAAACTTCAGAGCAAAAAAAGGTGCCCCCATCAAAAATTTATTTTGGACCTCTAATTTTCAATATATACATTAGCCCACTGTCTTCCCAGTGTTTGAAAATAAACTTAGTGCATTAAATTACTGATGCTTCCCTTCACTGCAGGTGCCAGTATCTCACTTTTGTTCAAGTTTCTCTCCAAAAAGGAATCACTAAGGTGGAACAGTGGCTTAAAACTGCCCCCATTACTAAACCTACACAACAGTAAATCATTCCTATTTTCAAATACCTCATTTATGAACCCACAGTCCCACAAAGTCTTTAAGTTTACTATTGATGGAATACAAATTGAGACTGTTCTTCTAATCAAATATTTAAATATTACATTTGTCTAGGCCTTTAAACTTGGCCAGCACATTAGTAAGAGTCAAAAAGTGAACCAATTTTCTTGACTATCAATACCAAATAAAAAATTGCTTTCTACTACACTCCAGGCATAACTCTAAAGCATATGTTCCTTTACATACAAACGTTTGCGGTTCTGTTATTCAGATGGATTCTTGTCAATAATCACTAACAAAGTAAAACCAAGAGCGAGGTCCTTGTCAAAAGCACACCCAACACAATATCTGCCTTAACGTGTTTATTTAAAACGAAAGCGTTTTCACCACGGAAGTCCGTAGCTTCTTCAGAGAGTAAAGAAACAAATAGCTTAAACCTAAGCTCCATTTAAAAAACTAACAGGAGGAAATGACATCATCAAATTTCCTCAAGAAACAATCAATATTTTAAAAACTCATAAAAATATCAATGCTGATACATATTTAAACATCGCAAACGTCCCTGTCACTTAGTACAGTACATATAATTGGTGTGGTAAATATAAAAAACTTGTCAAAATGACAAGTTTAAAAATGTTAACAAAATATTTACATCATTATAGTATGTGAATACAGCTAGCACTATTCAGACCAACTTCCATAACACAATAGGAAGCAGGGTATACATATGTATATTTTTTAAAAAATGTATAAGTACAAATTCCTTATAGAATACCTTTGCAAACCTAAGGGATAACCTAGCCCTTAATGAGAATGATGAAAGCTTTTTTGTCTATTTATTTATTTATTCCTTTATTTATCCAAACACTGCACCATATTCTCATTATAAAGGTGCATTTTTATGTGTGTATTTTCACATAATACACCTACTTGCTACACCTATTAAGGACCTATAAATCAACTATATTTATAATCATAAACTACCTAAAGTCAGTCACCTTAGATAACTTTTTAATTTCAAAACTGGGGCTATATTGCAGTTACTATTTAAGCCTGGATCGCAAAACGCGTCCAAGCGTAACTGCCATTCTAACTCCCTGTTTTCTAAAATCAATGAAAAAGGGCCCCCCCTGATTTTTATTGGAACATGATCAATGGCCATGAATTGAAAACTATGGCCAGGATTAATGCCTATATGCTTCGCTAGAGCATTTTTACACTTGTTGTTTTTAATGGCATATAGATGTTCATATATTCGATCCCTTACACGGCGGTCCGTTTTACCTATGTAAAACGCATCACAACAATTGCACATAGCGATGTAAATAATGGACTTACTCTCGCAGTTTAACGTGTGACGTATCTGATATTTCCTGTCCCTAATCACAAATGTTTACCCTACCCTCACCTCTTGGCAATACCTACAAAACCCGCATTTGAACATCCCATTTTTCTTATGAAAAGAATTCAGGGATGTCTCTCTCTGTAGTAATTCCTTAAGATTATTAGATCTCTTAAAAATAAATCTTGGTTTACTACCTAATTTTTCAACCAGATGGGAGTTCGTAGATATAAAGTGCCAGTTTTTGTGTATGATGGACAGGATACCCTTAGAGTTCCTACTAAATGTAGTGATGAAACTCAAGGAGTAGTCAATATCTTCACCTGCTTGAGCAATAGTCCCTTCCTCATTACCATCTTGTTCACTGCCCATTAAAGTTCCATTAATGGATAGGTCACTAATAGTAGACCTACATTGAAATAGTAAGGGCTTATAAAAGCCACTAATTTTTTTTCTACTAACCTCGTCAATCAGGTCACATAACAATTGATCGGGATATCCCCGATTACTGAACATTGTTCTTAACAATTCACATTCTTTATCAAAATCTGAGATGGTACTACACATTCTTCCAGCCCTCACCAATTGCCCTTTAACAATAGATCTTTTCTGTCTGTATGGGTGGAAACTGGAAAAGTGTAAGAATGCGTTACAGTATGTATGTTTTCTGTACACTGTTGACGTTAGGCATTGGCCTATAATATCCTTTTCCACTTTAACGTCAAGGTAGTCTATTACTCTGGTAGAGAATTTTGATGTGAATCTTAAAAACTCAGTAGTTGAATTAATAGTGTCCACAAAAGTTTCGGCTTCCAGTTGAGTGCCTTTAAACAAGATGAAAATGTCATCTAGGAATCGCGTGTAATAAAGAACAGGCTCCATTAGGCCTGGAATCATCTTTAAAATATTGGCTTCCCAATATCCCATCACATAATTTGCTACCCCTCCCCCACATGGAGAGCCCATCGCAACACCACATTTTTGGAGAAAGAAGTCGCCATTAAATGTAAAATAGTTAGATGTTAGTACAATGTCTAACAATTCTGTTACAAGGTCGACTTCAAGTTGGGAGGCACCAAAACCTTCGAGCATGGATTCTGTCCACTCCACCGCTTCTTGGTGTGGGATTGAGGTGTATAGATCAGTGACATCAATGGTCAAAAAATTGTTGTTATCATTATACAAAATACCATTAATGTTCTCTAAAAAGGACCAAGAATCCTTACACAAGCTCGTAATCCCTTTAATATACTTATCCAAAATTTTTGTGATGAGTTTGGAACAGGGATAAATGATCGAGGACCTACCATCGATCAATGCTCTCATAGGGGGGTCCTGGATGCTTTTATGGATTTTAGGGATCCCAAACATGGCAGGAATTTTGGGACAATTGATGTCCATGTAGTTGTATAAATTGATATCTATTTTTCCTGCCAAAAAAAGATCCCTAAAGTAGCCTCTTATCCTCTGGATGCTACCATTAACCTCACTTCTAGATGATTTCACATATGCATCTGTGTCCAATACCTTAGCCATTTTCTCATTATATGTTGTATTATCAAATAGGACAAGACCCCCACCCTTATCAGGTTTTAATAAACGGATGGGCAGCCGACAAATCTCATCTAAAAGTAACATTTGCTCCTTGGAAATATTTGAATTAATTTCACCAACCTTGTCATTGCTATTAACAGCAAGAAATCTGAAATCCATTTCACAAATTCTCTCAAATAATTCCAAGGTATTGTGTAAAGGAGGG